>NC_081825.1:101578025-101884729 GCF_030867095.1 Alligator mississippiensis | reverse complement strand
ATGCCTCAGAGCAGACAGCGGGGGAGAGGCCAGGGTCGCGCTGCCTCAGGCCCCTCCCCCACTGTCCGCTCTGAGGCATGCATGCACCCGCCGGTATGGAGCTGATGCCGGGGCTCCAGAGCAAAGGCAGCACCAACTGCCTCCCAGTGGTGGGGCTGCACCAGGAGGCTCCACGCGTCCCAGTGCTGCCACTACTGCCTATCCGCCCTGCACAGCTGAGCCCACCTGACTTCTACCCATTCTGAGTCCATCCCTGGCCCAGCTCCCCAACCAGGATGAGGCTGGTGCTGCCCCTGTCAGGAGCAACACACCTTTGTGGGCTTAGCTGTGTGGGGTGGGGTGGTAGTGGCAGGGGTGGCTACAGGTGGGCTAAGGTGAATTTTGGCATGGCTATAGCCTCCTTAAAGCCCCCCGCTAGTGCTACCCCTGCAGTTGGCTGATGGGCGGGCTCCAGGCCAGGGCCTCGACGGACCTCACTGCAGCCCAGGGGTGGCTCCCCAGGGAAGCACAGGGGCTGCAGCAGGCCCAGGGCATTGTCAGGTCAGACTTTGCCTGGTGGCCCAGCAGCCTGGCTCTGTGCATGCATGCATCTAGTTCTGTGTGTTTGTCTGCCTCTGTGTGTCTGTATGTGCACACATGTGTCTGTTCTGTGTGTGTGTCTGGTTCTCTATGTTCATGCGTGTGTGTATGGCTCTCTCTCTCTCCCCTCTTTTTTCTTTCTCTCTCTCTTTTTCTTGTCTTTTTCTCTTTTTTTCTCTCTCTCTTATCGCAACATGCTTAACCAAAACAGAGTGTACAACAACAAAGGTAGTATATGAAGTTTTATTTATTGTCATCAGGTTTTGAATGTTTAGAAAACCTGGTATTTACTGTAAAAAAAATGAAAAGGGCAACTTTTCTGATTATTAACTATATTAATATGCAGCACATCCTGCCATGTACCCCCTGCCCCAGCTTTGTTTTTCTGGCATGCCAGTACTCTGCCACCTTACAAGGTAGACATTGTGGCTTTTTCAGCACTCTGGCCAAAAGCGTTGCCTACTCCTAGAGTCTAGAGGAACTTAAACTCCCTAGGACCTTCAGTTTTTTACCTTAAAGTCCCCAGGAGATAGGGGACAGAGGACATTTTCAGTTCCTCTATTTGAAACTATGCCACTGTAGAGAAAAGAATTCATTAAGGCACAGAAAAAATGAGAAAAGAGAAGACTACATAGCCTAGTGGTTAGAACATTTACCTAAAAAGGAAGAAACCTGGATCCTGGAATCACTATGTCAGATGAAGCAATAATTTTATATAATACGTCAACAACTCTTGACTTAATGGGCTAGAAACCAGTGTTCACCTTTTCAAAATTCAAGAATCCTAATTGATTAAGCTTAAAAGGCTTGGTTAGTCTTGCTCCCTGTTTCTGGCCCAATGAATCTTGAATTCTTTTCTTCTACACGGTGGCACAGCTTGGAGACGGGAGAGCACCCAATATCTCTCCTATACCAGAATAGCTTCTAGCCTGACATTTTGCCCTCTATCCAGAAAAATGGGAGATGTGTATGTGGCTCTGTTCAAGCTGAGACAGGAATCTAACCCAGCCTCTCAAATCCTGGGCAACTGCTCTGAATGCTAGGCTCTTTATAAAAGGGGGTGCAGCACCCCCACAATTGCTTCCTCATGTGACTGCATTTAAAATGAAAGGCATTATCCCAGGTCTGTTTCTTTTTAAGAACAGAACACTGCAGCACCTACTTTCAGAAGTGGGTTTTGAACTGGAGATTGCAAGGGGAGACAGGCACCTTCCTGTAGACAGCGTTTTGTAGAGAGCACGTTAAATGGCATTTAGGACTCCTCTCTGAATTTATCATTTCCTTGTTAGGGAGCTGTAGATGGCACTGCACTTTGGATCCAGGTCTAGCTCACGGAGGATTCTGGACACTGCCTTGGAAGCACCAAATAGCAGAGCAGTGTGCTAAAGACTCTTTTTGGATCTTGTCTCTGATGTCCAGTACCAGTGCATGGGGTTCCTGACCTGGTTCAGTTTTTAAACATGGCCTATCCTGATGAGGTTTTGCAAGTGCCATACTTTAACTGCTCCTGCAAACTTGCTGCTTCATGCTCTCATGCAGAGTCCTCCTCTCAATGAACAGTGCCCTGACAGGAAATGAGGATGAAGGAGAAAGTTAAACATTTTCTCTTCAAATTAGCACATGGATGAGTATTTCTATTTTTTTATTTCTATTTATAAGCTTATATTATTTCCTTCTTATGTTGTATTACACAGTATGTAGAGTTGTTCACCAAGGAGCCAATTTTATATTTGTTGTTGACATGGCTTTCTACACATTCTGTAGTTCTACTACAAAAGATCGATATGGGAACATCAACAAGTCCTCAACAAGTCCTTTTGTGGTCCCTAGATTGAGAGGAAAAGGAGTCCAGGAGAGCTCGCTGTACCTCATAAAAAACATACTAAGGGCACAATAGCAATCCATCCTGAAGCACAAAAGAATGGGAAGTGCAACAGGAGACTGACCTGGCAAAATATTGATCTTGTCAATGAGTTGAAACTCAAAAAGAAATCCTACAAAAAGTGGAAATGTGGTCATAGTACTAGGGAAGAGTATAAAACTATCACATGGGCATTCAGGGAGAAAATCAGGAAGGCCAAGGCACAATTTGAGATGCAACTGACAATGGATGTAAAAAAATAAAAAAAAGGGTACTACAGGTATGTCAGAAGTAAGAGGAAGACCAGGAAAAGTACAAGTCCCTTACTAAATACAAAAGGCAACCTATGATGCAGCAAAGGCTGAACTATTTGTTATGGTTTTTTTTACTTCAGTCTTCATGAATACAGTCACCTACCAGAAGATGAGTACAGCTGGCAGCAAAAATAGGGTAAGAGACAAACAGCCTAGGGTAGTGAAAGAAGAGGTGAGGGATTAGAGAAAAGCTAAATGTTTTTAAGTCAGCAAGGCCATGTGGGATGTATCCTAGGGTACTGAAGGAATTGGCTTAAATAATTTTAAAGTCATTTGCTATACTTTTTGAGAAATTGTGGAAATCAGGTTCCAGACAGGGTCAGATACAAGGGGTGCACAGTGGTACAGATTCACCCCTTTTTGATTCCTGTTCCACCTAGACTTTAAAACCAACTGCCTGGGAGGGGCAGCAGCATTTCTATTCAGACACTGTCAAGGAAGTCAGTTGACTTAATGGCTCATTATAATTTACCTCATTCCTTCTACTTGCATTTCATTCCCCATATGCTAATGACCCTCTTTCCTTTTTAATGGTCTTGAAGTTCCATTTATTAATCTATCCTTTCTTCTGCAATTCTGTTCTCTGTTACACATTCCTGGTAATATTTCTCTTCTATTTCACATCTCTGTTGACTGTTTTAAGTTATATCTAAGAACCTTAATGCATCTGAAATAATTTTAACTCAGATGAAAATTAACTCAGGTTTGGAAATAGTTTCATAGTTGGTAGGGTCACAAGAGACCTGAGCAGATCATCAAGTTTGACCCCCTGCCATGGCAGGAAAGAGCACTGGGGTCAAATGACCCTGGTCAGGTGTTTATCTAGCCTCCTTTTAAAGACCCCCAGGGTAGGAGCCAGCACCACTTCTCTTGGAAGTTGGTGCCAGATCCTAGCTGCCCTGACAGTGAAGTAGTGCCTCCTGATGTCTAGCCTGAATCTACCCTCTGCTAGCTTGTGACCGTTATTTCTTGTCACTCCTGGGAGTGCTCGGAGGAACAGGGACTCCCCAATGCCTGCTGGTCCCCCTGACTAGTTTGTAAACAGTCACTAGATCCCCCCTCGCCCTTCTCTTGTGGAGGCTGAACAGGTTCAGGTCCCTTAGCCTCTCCTCATAGGGCCTGCCCTGCTGACCCCTGATCATGCGAGTGGCCCTCCTCTGGACCCTCTCAGTGCTGTCCACATCCCTCCTGAAGTGCAGCACCCAGAACTGGACACAGTACCCAACTGCGGCCTAACCAGTGTCGCATAGTGGGGGAGGATCACCTCTTTGGACCTGCTTGAGATGCATCTGTGGATGCATGACAAGGTATGGTTGGCCTTCCTGACTGCATCCCCACACTGTCGGCCCATGTTCATTTTGGCATCAATAATGACTCCAAGATCCTTCTCTGCCTGTGCCCTGACAAGAAGGGAGTTCTCCAGCGTGTAGGTATGCTGCTGGTTCTTCCTCCTCAGGTGCAGTACCTTGCACTTGTCAGTGTTGAAACCCATCCTGTTCTCATCCACCCATCCTAGTAACCTGTCTAGGTCCAATTGCAGTCTATTCCTCCCTTCTAGAGTGCCCACTTCTCCCCACATCTTAGTGTCATCTGCAAATTTGAACAGGGTGCATTTTACTGCTTTGTCCAAGTTGCTGATGAAGATATTGAACAGTGCGGGCCCAAGGACCAAGCCCTGGGGGACCCCACTTCCCACATCCCTCCAGGTCGAAAATGACCCATCCACCACCACTCTTTGGGCACAGCCCTCCAGCCAGTTAGTGACCCATCTGACTGTGTAGGCATCGACACCACAGTCTCCTAGTTTTTTAATGAGAATGGGGTGAGAGACCGTGTCGAAGGCCTTCCTAAAGTCCAAAAAGACTATATCCACCCAACACCAAATACAGGGATTTGGTGACCTGGTCATAGAAGGCCACCAGGTTGGTCTGACAGAACCTGCCTCTAATAAACCCATGTTGGTTGCCCCTAAGCATAGTCTCCCCTGCTGGCCCCTCGTGGACATGCGCCAGGATAATTTTCTCAAAAAGCTTACCCATGACCAAGGTAAGACTAACGGACCTATAATTTCCTGGGTCCTCCTTCCTCCCTTTTTTGAAAATGCAAACCACATTGGCCCTTTTCCAGTCCTCTGGCACATCACCAGAGCACCATGAGTGCTCGTAAAGCCATGCCAGAGGTCTCACAATAACCTCTGCTAATTCCCTCAGCACTCTGGCATGGAGATCATCAGAACCTGCTGATTTAAATACGTCCAGTCCCTCCAGAAGTTCCCTGCCTAGGTCCTCACTGACCCTAGGCCTGGGTGCGCCTCCCCTGGGTACTATGGAGGTCCCGGTGGGGTTGGGGGGGGGGTGACCCAGTCCCTGCTCAGAAAAATGGAGGCAAAGAAATTATTAAATAGGTTAGCTTTACTGTCTGGTGGGAAGACCAGATTTCCTAGCATGTCCTGGAGAGGCCCCACATTACCCAGTACCTTCTTTTTACCCCCTGTGTATTTAAAAAAGGACTTCTTCTTGTCCTTGATCTGGGTAGCTAGTCCCAGTTCCATCTCTGCCTTGGCCGTCCTGACTGTCCCCCTACAGTCCCGAGCAACAGAGGTATAGTCCTCTCTGGTGATGGCCCCTACCTTCCAGTGGGTGTATGCCTCCTTTTTAGCTTGGAGACATTTCTGGATGCTTTTGGTGAGCCATGGGAGCCTTCGTGCCCTCTTGCCCCCTTTGATTCGTGTTGGGATTACCTTCTTTTGGGCTTGGAGGATCGTCTCCTTAGGGAACGACCACTCTTCTTGGACACCCAACTCCCCCCCATCCGGGACCTCAGTGTCTCCTCCACTAATCTCCTTACCTCATTGAAATCCATTCTCCTGAAGTCCAGGGCTGCTGTAAATAAATAACAGTGTAGTGTTGGATGGTCAAGAAGGCTAGATTGTCTATTACAAAGCTGAAAACAAATCTGAATAAGAGATCTGAAAACAAATCTGAACACAGAATAATATCTTTGACTCTTTTTGCCTAGTTTGTTATGTTTAATCTTATCTATATAATATAGAACTGGACCCCTAGTATATTAGTAAATCTTCTAGTTTCTCTTTAACTGGAGAAAAATATGTGTTGTATTGCTGCATCACACCATCTGCACCCTGCCCCCCTTTTTAAAATCCTTGATCCTTGATGATTGGAAAAGGGCAAATATAGTGCCCATCTTTAAGAAAGGGAAGAAGGAGGATCCAGGAAGTGTGATATCAATACCTGAAAAAACCATGAGGTAGGTCTTCAAGGAATCAATTGTGAAACAGCTAAAGGAGGAGGAGGAGATCAGGAACAGTTAGATCAGGAACAACATTCATCAAGAGCAAGTCATGACTGACAAACCTGATTTCCTACTATAATAAGGTGACAGGTTCTGTGGATGCAAGGAGAGCAATTAATATGATATACCTTGACTTTAGCAAGGCTTTTGATACTATCTCCCAAAACATTATTATCAAGCTAAGGAAATACAGACTAGCTAAGGAACAACTTTCTGACTATAACAGTGGTTAAAAAATGGAACAGGCTAGCTATAGAAGATGTGGAAACTTCATCCCTGGAAATTTTCAAGAACAGGGATGATCTAAATGTGTCTAGCTTCAGACACAGATGATTAGCCTTGCCACACATTTTTCTGCTGGACAGAAGAGTCCTCTCTATCAAATTTCTGTTCTTCATGGAAGTAGTAATGTAAATGGAAACAAGAAGAGATTTCAAGTCTTCAGACCGTGTGTAGGATGCTGTCATCATAACTCCTAAACATTTTCCTACAGACATGGCTAAAGAAAGGGTATCTTAGCTACTTGAAAGCCAGTTGCTTGAAAATAATATACTATGTCAGTGGTTCTCAACTGTTTTAGACCCAAAGCACCCCTCAGAAAACACCAGCTCTTAGTTTTCACGGGGGTTTTTTTTGACTATGGCAAAATAATAAAGCCATTATTTTATTGCAAGGATCTCAGAAAGACCACAAGATATAGAATGTTTTTAACATGAAGAATACTTATTTGAAATCTCTTGATTCACCTTGTGTGAAACCCTGCAGCACCCTTGATAGGATGTCAAAACACCCCAGGATGCTGCAGCACCCTGGTTGCGAGTCAGCGTACCATGCATATTACCTAATTGCAAGGCTAGTGAAACGAAGAAAACAAAATAATGCATCAATACCAAGAAGTCATTTTTGGTCCAAGATTACATAAACATTAAGGATATCAAAAATAAGAATAGAAACCAAGTGTCTGACCTATTTACCTGCAAGTGGCTTTTTATTTTTAAGTTATTTATTGGTTGTAACTAGGCATTGATCGCACTAAATATATCTATTAAAAAATACAGAAAAAAATCTTTAGCTATTCTTCAGCTGTACACTGCCCTTGAATATACTTTCCCACTGAAAACTACATAGAGCACCTCCTGTGTATCATCATTGTTCCACTGAGAGTTAACAGGGTCTGGCGGGGTCCATCCAGGGAATCCAAAATGATAGCTAAAGGAAATGGTGGTTGGCTTTCCCTTCTGGGCTTCTTTATGCACTGAATGCAAGAGCTGTTCCCCAGCTCCTACTCTTGCCCCTCTTACTTTGCTCTTCATCTCCATGTGGCAAAGCTACTGCTGAACTACTACAGCATGGTAGCCACTACTCTGGTTGTGCTTGGGCTTCTCAATGCTATCTACTTCATGAAGACATTCGTACCATTCTACTCAGATTGCATTTATAAGAAGACGTGGCGGCTAAGCCACGTGTAGACGAAAAATTATGCTGAGGGGAAACCAGCACGGGTTCGTAGCAGGTAGATCATGCCTGACTAATCTAGTCTCTTTTTATGACCAGGTTACAAAACACCTGGACACAGGAGTAGGGGTTGACATCGTCTACTTAGACTTCAGGAAGGCCTTTGATACAGTATCCCACACCATACTGGTGAACAAGTTAAGAGGCTGTGACTTGGATGATTACACAGTCCAGTGGGTGGCAAATTGGCTAGAGGGTCAAACCCAGAGAGTGGTGGTGGATGGGTCGGTATTGACCTGGAAGGACGTGGGCAGTGGGGTCCTGCAGGGCTCGGTCCTTGGACCGATATTCTTCAATGTCTTCATCAGTGACTTGGACGAGGGAGTGAAGCGTACTCTGTCCAAGTTTGTGGATGATACAAAACTGTGGGGAGAAGTGGACACACCGGAGGGCAGGGAACAGTTGCAGGCAGACCTGGATAGGTTGGACAAATGGGCAGAAAACAATAGAATGCAGTTTAACAAGGAGAAATGCAAAGTGCTGCACCTAGGGAGGAAAAAAGTCCAGCACACCTACTGCCTAAGAAATTACCTGCTTGGTAGCACGGAAGCAGAAAGAGATCTTGGAGTCCTAGTGGACTCCAAGATGAATATGAGTCATCAGTGTGATGAAGTCATCAGAAAAGTTAACTGCACTTTATCATGCATCAGCAGGTGCATAACAAATAGGTCCAAGGAGGTGATACTGCCCCTCTATCGGGTGCTGGTCAGACCACAGTTGGAATACTGCATGCAGTTTTGGGTGCCACACTTCAAGAGGGATGTGGATAACCTGGAGAGGGTCCAGAGAAGGGCCACTTGTATGGTTAAGGGCTTGCAGGCCAAGCCCTACAAGGAGAAACTAGGGCACCTGGACCTCTTCAGCCTCCACAAGAGAAGGTTGAGAGGCGACCTTGTGGCTGCCTATAAATTCATCATGGGGGGCGCAGAAGGGAATTGGTGAGGCTCTACTCACCAAGGCGCCTCTGGGGGTCACAAGAAATAATAAGCTAGCAGAGAGCAGATTTAGACTAGACATTAGGAGGAACTTCTTCACAGTTAGAGTGGCCAAAATCTGGAATGGGATCCCAAGGGAGGTGGTGCTCTCCCCTACCCTGGGGGTCTTGAAGGGGAGGTTAGATGGGCATCTGGCTGGGGTCATCTGAACCCAGCACTCTTTCCTGCCTATGCAGGGGGTCGGACTTAATGATCTTCTGGGTAGACCGGGGCGCCTGATTGGCCGTTGGGGCGGGGCGGGTAATTCAAACCGCGGGCTTTAAAGCCACGGAGTGACGTAGTTCCCAGCACTCGGGAACCAGCAGCGGGAAGGAGAGGAGGCAGCACACGTGTGTCCCGCACGCACGTGTGCCCTGCTTACCAACCAACTGACCGGAGGCGGCGGCGGCAGCAGCAACAACAGAGGAATCAGCAGTGGGGGCAGCAGCAGCTGATCCCCCGAAGGTAAGTGGGGCGGAGGGACCCGGCGCAGCTGAGCCGGATCCGGAGGGGAAGCCCCCCGGGTCCCATATAGCTGAGCCAGTAGGGAGCCGCGCTCCCGAGCCGCGCGGCGCGAACAGAGCGCGCAAACAGGCACACTCTGTAAGAGCACGCCGGCGTTTGCGTGGGCGTTCGCGCCGGAGGGCGGGCCAGGAGTGGGACTCCTGTAGGGGTAGGGCGTAGACACCGCGCAGGTCTACAAACAGCAGCTTGCAGAATGGCGTCTACGAGGAGTACTGCTAGGGCCTCTGCCCAGGGGGACAAGGCTACCAGGGGCAGGTCTGAGGCCTCCACCCAGACCGAGCCCATGGGGGAGCCGGTGTCCCCCTACCTCCTGGCCTGTGGGGTATCCCCAGCAGGGCCGGGGGGAGCAGAGATTGGGGGCCCCCACACCTGTCCAGCAGGTGCCCGTCTTAGGGCTCTGGAGGCGCAGGTGAGGGAGCTCCGGGAGGAGGTTAGCAGGCTGAGGGGGATCAGGGAGGCGGAGGATGAAATTGATAGTTATTTCCTTTCCCTGCAGGCCCAGGCACCAAAGGAAGAAGCACCCCAGGGAATACCCTCCACAGCAGAGTGGCAGACGGTCACAGCCAGGACCGGAGCGGCACGCAGCGAACCGGTACCAGCTTCTCCAGTCCGACTGGTGAACAGGTACGAGGCCCTGGCGACCCTGCAGGAAATGGAAGGGGAGGAGGACGCCCTTGGGCAAGAAGAAACACCACGTTCTTCACACTCCAAACAGATCAAGAGATCCACGATGACCCAGAGGAGGAGGCGACGAGTGCTCGTCATAGGAGACTCCATCCTGAGAGGTACGGAAGGACCCATCTGTCGCCAGGACCCCTCGGCACGAGAGGTATGCTGCCTCCCTGGAGCAAAGATTCGGGATGTGACGGAGGTAATCCAGGCCAGGATCAAGCCCACCGATTATTACCCCATGGTCCTAGTCCATGTGGGTACTAATGATGCAGCCAGGAGAACCCCTGATCACTTGATGGCGGACTACTGTGCTCTGGGCGGTGTGCTGAAGGAGTTTGGTGCCCAGGTGGTTTTCTCTTCCATCCTACCAGTGACCGGACGAGGAAGACGGCAGGAGAACTGCATCAGAGAGACCAACTGGCGGCTTCGGCAGTGGTGTCTCGAGGCAGGGTTCGGCTTCCTGGACAATGACCCGCACATCACGATGAGGGACATGCTCAGCTGGGATGGGCTTCACCTGTCCCCCAAAGGTAAGCGTGTGTTTTCTTCTAGGTTGGCGGATCTCCTCTGGCGGGCTTTAAACTAGGCTCGTCGGGGGGAGGGGAGTACGAGGGCAGGGGAAGCTGTGGACCACCAAACCATGTGGCACCCACAAGGACAGCCCAGCCTGAAGAAGGAGAACATTGGGAACCTGAAAGCCATGGGGAGGCCAGCACTACAGAACAGGTAAGGAACAAGAAGGTAAGAAACAATGGGCCCCATGGGACTGGGAGCGGGGGGGCAGCAAAGGCACCAGTCGCAGGGCTCAAGTGCCTATATACTAATGCTAGGAGCATGGGGAACAAGCAGGATGAACTAGCGCTCCTGCTTGCATTAAACACCTATGACTTAGTGGGGCTAACAGAGACCTGGTGGGATTCATCCCATGACTGGGCGGTACATATTGAGGGCTATAGATTGTATAGAAAGGACAGGTCGGGGAAGAAAGGGGTGGGGGTTGCACTTTATGTCAGTGAGCAATACACATCAACCCTCATCAAGACAGAATCCGAGGTTGAGGAAGTAGAAGGATTGTGGGTTAGGCTACACGGGGGGCAAGGAGAAAGGGATTTGGTGGTAGGGGTCTGTTACAGACCCCCACACCAAGGGGAAGAAATAGATGCGGGGCTCCTGAGGCAACTCTCGGAGACCATAAAAGCTAAAGAGGCGGTAGTCATGGGGGACCTAAACTACCCGGACATCTGCTGGGAGACGCAGACAGCAAGGTCCCATCGCTCACGCAGGTTTCTAACTTGTGTACAGGACCTCCACCTGACACAGGAGGTGCATGGTCCCACTAGGGGGAATGCCATACTGGATCTGGTATTGGCAACGGGAGATGACATGATAGGGGACCTCCAGATCGGTAGCTATCTGGGAGACAGTGATCACCTTATAATAGAATTCAACATAAGACGGCGAGTGGGTAAGGTAACTAGTAGGGTGAAAGTGCTAGACTTTAGGAAAGCTGATCTCATTGTACTCAGGCGATTAGTCAAGGAAGCACTGCAGAGTAGGAGTTTTGATGGGATGGGTGCCCAAGAAGGGTGGCTGTGCCTAAAGGAAACGATCCTTTGGGCACAAAGCAAGACGATCCCCGAGCGAGGCAAAAGAGGGAAAGGGGCCAGGAGGCTTCCATGGCTGACCAGAGAAATCCAGGGCAGCCTAAGGGCCAAAAGGGGAGCACATAAAAAGTGGAAACAGGGTGAGATCACTAAAGATGAATATACCTCCTCTGCTCGTGCTTGTAGGGAGGCAGTTAGGCGGGCCAAAGCTACCATGGAGCTGAGGATGGCAACCCAAGTAAAGGACAACAAGAAATTGTTTTTTAGATATATTGGGAGTAAAAGGAAGGCCCAGGGAGGAATAGGACCCCTGCTAAATGGGCAGAAACAATTGGTGACAGATAGGGGGGACAAGGCTGAACTCCTCAACGAGTTCTTTGCCTCAGTGTTCCTAAGCGAGGGGCACGACAAGTCTCTCACTGGGGTTGTAGAGAGGCAGCAGCAAGGCGCCAGACTTCCATGCGTAGATCCTGAGGTGGTGCAGAGTCACTTGGAAGAACTGGATGCCTTTAAGTCGGCAGGCCCGGATGGGCTCCGTCCGAGGGTGCTGAAGGCACTGGCCGACGTCATTGCAGAGCCACTGGCGGGAATATTCGAATGCTCGTGGTGCACGGGCCAAGTCCCGGAGGACTGGAAAAGGGCTAACGTGGTCCCCATTTTCAAAAAGGGGAGGAAGGAGGACCCGGGCAACTATAGGCCAGTCAGTCTCACCTCCATCCTTGGTAAAGTCTTTGAAAAAATTATCAAGGCTCACATTTGTGAGAGCCCGGCAGGACAAATTATGCTGAGGGGAAACCAGCATGGGTTTGTGGCGGGCAGATCGTGCCTGACCAACCTAGTCTCTTTCTATGACCAGGTTACGAAACGCCTGGACACAGGAGGAGGGGTGGATGTCGTATACTTAGACTTCAGGAAGGCCTTCGATACGGTATCCCACCCCATACTGGTGAACAAGTTAAGAGGCTGTGACTTGGATGACTGCACAGTCCGGTGGGTGGCGAATTGGCTAGAGGGTCGCACCCAAAGAGTCATGGTAGATGGGTCAGTCTCGACCTGGAAGGGTGTGGGCAGTGGGGTCCCGCAGGGTTCGGTCCTTGGACCGATAATCTTTAATGTCTTCATCAGCGACTTGGACGAGGGAGTCAAATGTACTCTGTCCAAGTTTGCAGATGACACAAAGCTATGGGGAGAAGTGGACACGCCGGAGGGCAGGGAACAGCTGCAGGCAGACCTGGATAGGTTGGACAAGTGGGCAGAAAACAACAGGATGCAGTTCAACAAGGAGAAATGCAAAGTGCTGCACCTAGGGAGGAAAAATGTCCAGCACACCTACAGCCTAGGGAATGACCTGCTGGGTGGCACAAATGGTGGAAAGGGATCTTGGAGTCCTAGTGGACTCCAAGATGAACATGAGCCGGCAGTGTGACGAAGCCATCAGAAAAGCCAATGGCACTTTATCGTGCATCAGCAGATGCATGACAAATAGGTCCAGGGAGGTGATACTTCCCCTCTATAGGGCGTTGGTCAGACCGCAGTTGGAGTACTGCGTGCAATTCTGGGCGCCACACTTCAAGAAGGATGCGGATAACCTGGAGAGGGTACAGCGAAGGGCAACTCATATGGTCAAGGGCCTGCAGATCAAGCCCTACGAGGAGAGACTAGAGAAACTGGACCTTTTCAGCCTCCGCAAGAGAAGGTTGAGAGGCGACCTTGTGGCTGCCTATAAGTTCATCATGGGGGCACAGAAGGGAATTGGTGAGGATTTATTCACCAAGGCGCCCCCGGGGGTTACAAGAAACAATGGCCGCAAGCTAGTAGAGAGCAGATTTAGACTGGACATAAGGAAGAACTTCTTCACAGTTCGAGTGGCCAACGTCTGGAACGGGCTCCCAAGGGAGGTGGTGCTCTCCCCTACCCTGGGGGTGAGGAGGTTAGACGAGTATCTAGCTGGGGTCATCTAGACCCAGCACTCTTTCCTGCTTATGCAGGGGGTCGGACTCAATGATCTATTGAGGTCCCTTCCGACCCTAACATCTATGAATCTATGAATCTATGAATCTATTGAGGTCCCTTCTGACCCTAACATCTATGAATCTATGAATCTATGAAACGAAGGGCATGTGTGTACGACACTTTAAAGTGGGTTAAATGCTTTTGCACAGCTTTAATGGTGTTGGTGTTTGCACATTTTGGCAGCGTATTGCGCAGTAATTCCAGCTGCTGTAGCAAATTCGGCAGTGTATTGCACCTGAAATGACTTGGGGTGCAGCAAACTCCTCAGAGGAGTTTTAGTATGCTGCCCTACAGAGTGAAGCACTGGGCTCCGTGCAGCTCAGGGGCTCTGCAGGAAGCCCTGCAAGCAGCCTGGCAGCAGCCCAGGAAAGCAGGCTCTGCTCATGGGTGACTGGTGCCACCTTAGTCTGGAGGGCACATGCCCCCCCAGAAACCAGTGAGTGACTGGGGGGAGTCCCCCTGCAGCCAATCTTGCCCACTGGGGGGTGGTCCCCCCACAGCCAATCTCACCAACCAGGAGGTTAGGGCCAATCTGCAGCCATTCTCTCTGGCTGGGAAGTGGTTGCAGTGCTCCCAGAAGTGGCTGCAGGCTCCCACTCCACGGCCAGCACTCGCAGGGGGGACACCGGTGCTCCTGCCTGCCCACCTGCCCATCACCTAACTGAGGAGTGTGGCCTGTCAGGGGGTGCACCAGTGCTCTCAGGGGGTGGACGTACACCCCTGTGCACCCACTATGCGTCACCACTGGCTCCGCCCAAGAAAAAAAGGGGCAAGCTGTTCTTTTTTTTTTCCCTGGACCCTACTTGCCTGAGCTACATGGGGACTCAATGCTTCCCTCCACAGCTGTGGTGTCCCCAGGACCGCCTGAGATGGGTGCCTGTGGGCAGGTGACACCTGAGGGGGACTGCCGCTGTCGCAGAGGGAAGCACCAGCCCCGCCGCCCGCAGCCCATGGACCGCTCTGCCCTAAATTGAAGTGGTATTTTTAAAAACCCGCCACTTCAATTTAAGGCCCCTGTTTCATCCACATACACACACTAAGCTGCTACATTCAATGTCACCTTGCCATGGAGGAATGGCTAAGGATCTGGGAATGACACCCTTCTGCTGTCATCATGAACCTGAATGTAGGGAGTGAAATAAGAGGAGCAACACGGCAGGAGAGTGTTGGGAAAATATGGAAACTTCTGGTCACTTCAGGGCCCATTTCTTGACATCTTCATAACAATCTACAGTTCTCATTACCTTAGAGGATGAAGTAAAACCATTGACTTCCCAATGAAAATTTTCTTTGGAGAGTTCAGCTTCTAACTATCTATGACTGAATAACTTAGGTGTAAAATTTGACCTATGTGGAGTGCTCATTCTTTTGCTTAGCAAATATAAATCTTCAACCACTTCTGCCAATGGATCAGCACATGAAAGTGGATTCATATGTCCATGTGTCCTCCAGAAATATTTTTTCCACATTTCTTAAAGCCAGTGGGGCAGATATTCTTTTGGTCAACATTTGGGCAATATTTGAAAAATTAACAACCTTTTGTTAATAACTGCTGCTTTTAGAAACTAGAATACTTAACTGTGACACCAAAAGAATGGAAAGCATGACACCAAATGGATGGAAAGTACTGAGTAGAAAAACAACCTCTAAGAATCTGTATTTCCCAATTAAATTAGATGATTGTGGAAGAAAGCCTAAACTTTTCCTTTAGGGAATCCCAATATCAATTGGTTGTATTTATAAATGAAGAAGTGTGGGTTTTGTTATAGTTCTTAATGAATATCACTTCACATGACGAAAAAAATACCTACCATACAATGCAATTCATTTGAGTAATCTACACAAAGGGAAGTTCAAAATGTCCATCAAAGTTGCTCAAACCTTTAACAGGAAAAGAAAAAAATAGACCACCCGAATAAAAGTCCCATTTTCCACCTCAAAAGAGATAGCACCTGACAGAATAAAAATAATAATGCACAGTGTGACAAATACGCAACAATTGTAAATTTTAATTCAGTTTATATTTTCTAGTTGTATCATTTTTCAACCACATTAAGGTACAGTTGATGGTTCAATAATTAAAAAAGAAATGGTTTTAACTGTAACAAGGAGAAAAGTATCAAGCACAGTTTGGTGTTCTGCCAGAACTGGATCTAAATACCTTACATTTTACATGATGCAGACTACTTTAAGATATTTATTTAAAGTATACATTTGCCTTGCTTAAATCACATTAGAATTAAACATAATTTTAATCGTTCATCACACCAAGGAATAAATTAATGAGGGTAGGACTAAAGCTCTGGTCCTTCAATTAGTCTCCTATCGACTCTAGGGCTATATAGTATCAGGGTAGTTTTCAAGAAATCTGACTAAATAACCTCCAAGGTATTAGTTCTCTAGAAAACTACGCAGAAGAATTGATCTGATACTTCACCACACAAAACAAATACCCATGCACTTATGGGTTTGTTTTTCTTCATTTTTAATTTCTAAAAGCAATAAAAGCCTTGGTGCAGGGCATTTCCTCTGGATTAATGACTGGCTGGGGTTAATGGCCAGAGGCTGTACTTCAGGACATCAACTCCTCCCAGCCGGTCATTAATCCCCAGGAAATGCTCTGCGCCTCAATCATTATTGCTTAATTTCAGTGCAAACAAACTACTGTGGCAGAGAGCATGCTGTATGCTGTCCTTTAAACAGTGGCAGACATTCAGTTAATTTAATCAATTGTTTACACATTGTTCTATTTTCTGTAATGGAAATTATGAATCTTTAATTTTTTTATATTAAACTTTGCAATTGACCTCATCTTGATTTCATGCCATGGAGAATTTCTGCCTGTTTTGTTATTTTTTGTCACTTACAGGTATTTTTTGTTGGTGCTGGTTTTAATTATAAACTGGAAGAAAAGATGACCTCTAATCTCTCTTATTTTCTGGCATGATTCAAATAAATACCTTTTAAAAATATTTAATATAGGCATTTTCTAATGACAATCTCATCCACACCCCTCATCTTTATCAAATTATTATTTCTTGCACAGCATATTATTCAACACATTCTGACATTTACTGTACAATTTCAGATGTGCCATAGATTTATTAAATTATCAAGAGTAAAATATAACATGGATTTTCTCCAGAATTTTGCTTTACAAATATTTACTAGAGCACAGAACTTTGTTATATTTCTCTAGTCTACTTTATAATCCCTTGATTAGACATCCACATGCTTGGTGGAGCCAAAGAAAAACTGTAAATGGTCAAATACAATATAGTGTGTGTATTTGTTTTTAAACCTTAATTTTACTATAGCTTGATTTACCAAAACTATTTAGTATGACTGGCCATTGATTTCACAGTTCTTGGAACCATAACAAAAGCATTCAAAGAAGCAATTAGTGTTATTGTAGCTGAAAGTCAGCTTTACTGCAGCTTTAAAAGCTGGAAACGTAGTAAAAGGTATCTAGATTCTTACTCATTGGGACACTTATCCACTGGCTCCTATCTGAAAAAAAGGGGATTAAAACTTCAAAAGTGAGACAGGTAGAGGTTCATATTCAAACATGATTTCATCCTCATCCATGTCTGTATCATACGTTTAAAATGCTAATATTAGAAAGGTACTACATTGAACCACATGAGCAATCTCTGGAAATTAATTTGCCATTTTAAACTAATCTTGGTTCCATTGTATGCTTTAAACCACATGCAAAGGGCATTTACCATGCATGTGACCTCCTGTGACATAGAAGAGATGTTTACTCCACTCTTCCCATGATAGCTTAGGATCACTTGGGTAGCATGGAGGGAAGAGGGCTGTGAAGACATTGGTAGAGTAAGGATTGAGGAATGCACGTTATCCTCATTTTGATCCCATGGATCTCAGAAGAGGAAAAAAAATACAAGTATCTAGACTGAATTATTCTTCTAAACAACCACTGACCATCTCAGACAACAGACCTCACTTTAAAAGTACCTGGGTCAGTTTCAGGCTACAAGGGAATTGTTCATATCGACACTGTGCTGCTACAAGATATCAAAACACCAATGGAATATCACATCAAAACGTCTGTGATATTCCATTGAAAGCATGGGCTCCAACTGCTGCTGACCCTTGTGGGCACCATTGTGTTTGTTGGTTGGTTTGTTTGCTTTTACAATTTTATTCTTTTTATTTAAGTCTTTTTTCCTGTAATACATACATATATGTTTAATCTGTCTGTCTGCCCGTAATGCTCAAGGCCAACTGTGCATGCGCCGCTGAGAGGGCATGCAGTGATTGGCTGTGAGGGCCCAGAGTGTTATGGACAGAGGGGGTGAGGGAGCACCGATCCCCACCCCCAATAACAACAGCCATCAGGGCAGGGGAGGCAGTGGGAAAGAGTGGAGGGAGGGGAGCAGGAAAAGGAAGGGGGGATTTCCAGTGACAGCACCCCCCTCCTGCCACCATGCCCCCCCACACTGTTGCGGCCAATGCCCAGCCCTGACAAGAGCCAGAAGAGAGAGGGAAGTGGTGGAGAAGGAGGGAGGAGATGGGAAGGGGAGGCAGGCAGGGGGGTCATGTTGCTTGCTGCCGGGTGTTGGCAGCCATTGCTGCATGCAAGCTCCTCTCCCCCACTGTTCCTAGGAGCCGGTGGTGGTGCAGGGTGGAGCAGCAGGGGGTGGGGGGTGTACAGGGCTGCACCAGGAGCAGCAGGGGGTGGGGGGCCACACAGGGCCAGATGCAAGGGGGTTGGAGGGGTTTTTGGGGTTGGACATGGCGGTGGGGGGCCCCACCCCCTGCCAGATGTGGGGGGTGGGGGGATGCACGGGGCTGGATGAGGGGGGTGGGAGGGCGGGGTGGCACATGGAGGTGGAGCAGTGGCATTGCAGGGCTTTGGGTGGCAGTGTTCTGTCCCCGCCCACTCCCCCCATCATTCATGACAGGCAATTTGCTAGTATACTATAATGCATATGCCCGAATGCAGCAGAAATTCAGCTGCAAGCCAAAATTTAAGGCTCACATTTTCTATGTATTGACTGCTGAACTTTGGAACTACAGATTTATTTTAAGGTATTTCTTTTAGGTTAATACCTGTAACAGAAAAAAGTCTCTTTCCATGAAGTGTTATGGTATTTATCTCTTTTCTGCTTAGCAATGAGAACACTTGATAGTCTTCTAAAGAAAAAAGGTTTAACACATGAGTATACTGAAAAAGATGACCTTATTGAAAACGGAAGTATGGCCTTTTTATGGGCTGCAGAAAAATAAATAAGTACAGAATGACCTAAACAATTCCTAAGTATATTTCATATTCAATTTTAATCCAAAAAATGTGAGTAAAGTTATCAAAATCATGCACAGATTATGGATATCAAGTACTGAAAAATCTTCTTGTCCTTTGATTCTCTGAACAAAAATGTCCAGTGTTTTCCTGCATGCTTTTCCTCACATGTATAAGAAGATCTGGATAAATAAAATCAGATGCTATTGTCCCTTTAATCTCTTTTAGTTATCAATATCAGGTTTTAATGATCCAAAACATTTTAATAAAAACTTGACTGTGCTTGTGATTAGGTTAGGTTGGAGTGGGTTGACATACCAACGCACTTTCCTTAGGAAGAATAAGAAAAGTCAAAATCATTTAAAATATGTCCTCCTCTATTGCTCATTTTTGTTAGGCAACTTAAAATTATTTGTTCTTTCCAGAACAAAAAGCAGACTAAGAAACCCAACAATCTCACCCCCTCACCCCTGCCCCCAGCTTGCGCAGTAGACGTCTACAAAAACAAAAACTTAGGTTGTAAGAAAACCCACTCTTGCTGTTCCAGTTTCTCAGTGATCTGGTCCCCACGTTGAAGAAGCAAGGCCTCTGTCCCAAGGCTAACCCTATAATCATGTGGGGCTCCTAATTGAGACAAGGGAGAGGGAAGGACTCCTTATCCTACCTCAGAGGGTACTTCACCCCAACAACTAGAGCAGTGGTCTCCAAACTTTTTAAGTAGGAGATCACTTTTGGAATTTAAAAGCAACCCTGCCCAGCAGGTAAGTCTGTGGTAAGGGAGGAAATGGGCCTGGGGCAGGCCCTGCACAGCCAGGACGGGGTGCAGGATGGAGCCATGAGCAGCTTCTCCAGGGGGCTCAGGGAGAGGGGGCCCACACAGTCTAGGAGGGCGTGGGGGGCATGTGGCCCCAGATCTGCATGTGGGACGGGGTGGGCTGCAGCTGCGGGCTGGGACCAGGATCTTCTTGGTGCAGGTATTGGGCCATGCTGCACTCGGACCAAGCAGCGGCAGTGCTGGGAGTGAGGCTATGGGGGGGGCTGCAGCCACCTAAAAATTCACTGCAGCCCCCCCCCCAACCTTTCTCCCAGCACCGCTGTCACCCACCTCAAGTACAATGTGGCCCCAGTCCGCCATCCCCCACATGCAGATGCATGTGGCCCTCATGCCTTCAGGGGGGCAAAAGGTGGGGGGTGTGGAAGGCTGTGCAATGTTCTTCCTGATGGGGGCTGAGCTGCGCTGTGCTCAGGGCAGGGGGTAGTGGGACTGGGAGGGAGTTGCGGGTGCTGTGGCAAATTTTCAGGTAGCTACTGCTCTCCCCCGCCTTAGGCTTGCTCCCAGTGCTGCTGCTGCCCAGCCCAAGTGCAGCTCAGCCCAACACCCCCACCGGAAGAGTCTGGCACTTCCCCAGCCCCAGCCTGCCCTGCCCCATATGCAGATCTGGGGGTGCATGCCCCCCATTCCCTCCCAGAGTGTGTACCCCCCCTCCCTACACCCACCGAAGGAGCCGCTCATGCCCCACCCTGGCCTCACTCCTTCCCTCACTGCTGCTGCAGCCGCCCACACTGCCCTGCATTGGGGGGGAACGTGCTCCCCCATCTGTGTGCAGCAGAGGCGGCTGCCATGTCAGACTGGGCTTTGCAGCCCAAGCCCCACTGCAGCTGAATGCCATTTGTGTCCTGACACTGAGCTGAGCTACTCCTGCAAGTGGCCAGCTGCAGTGGAACTCAAGGCGCAGCAGGCAGTGGCAGCCACCTCTGCCACCTCCACCCCATGCAGTCATGGGGGGGTATGTGCCCCCAGGGTCTCCACTGGGGTGCATGCAGTGGTGGGAGCCACTGCCCCCCATGCTCCTGGATGAGCCCCCCAGGCTCCAATCCTCTCACCACCTGGCCAAGCTGGGGCTCCACTTACCTCCCCCTGCTCCTGTGTTCTGCATTTGGTCCGTCCCTCACCAGGGGGCCTCTATCTGGCCCCTGTCCACTCCCTCCCCCACAGACTGAATGCACACATGCGCCCAGTCCCCCCCCCCCCCAACCTAGGATCGACCAAAAAAGGCTCCCCAATCAACCAGTTGGTCACAAACAACTAAACTAGAGTCATCTCTTCCTAGGATACCTATATATCCCTTGTTATGTAGAGTATGAGATGGTCCAGATAGCAACAGATGCTCTAGACTTTCCCTCCTTCCTCTAGACCATCATGGGACCTCCAGTGCTATGAGAAAAGATCTGGATGTACCTATCAATTACCACAAATATGCTCTTTAAACGGTCATATTTTTTCCCTATTCTCTTCATCTGTAATACAGGCTGGGAGGTGGGAGGCATAGAACATATCCATGCAAACTCTCCTTCAGCTACCCTACACTAGTGGCATCCCTTCTAGGCTTATGCAACTAATCTCTACTTCCTTCATGATGCACCAAGGGCATAAGTGTAGAGGAATGGGGCAAAGAATGTGGCCTTCAACATTTGCAATTCTGTGGCTCAGGCCATCCTTCATGTTTTGACATTCTACAGTTCCTCCACATTTTATGCCAGAGTTCAGATATCATTTCCTTAATTTAGGTTACTATGTGTTTAAGAGTTTTTAATGGATTATTGCTTTATATTCTCCTTCTTCAGGAAGATATACATTGGACAGTATTGGCACTGTACCAAGCTGTTATGTTTTGATCTTACCATTTCTCAGATTTCTTACAATATACCAGGTAACAACTACCATGATCTTATTCTGACACATTCCACTGCTGGCAATTGTTAGATATGCCTCTGTGGCTTGTTGTCCAAATCCCATTATCCTTAAAAGTATTACTTGTCCTCTTTTTTTTTTTTTTGTTCCTGCTTCTGAGAGTACAGAGTTTTTTAGGTTTCTTATAAATCCCTGTAATGAGAATATCCTCCTTTATTTTATTCTTTCATAAGCATTTGTTCTCCTTTTATAAGGAAAAATTTGCATTGCTTGTATTGTACTATAGTTGTTAATATGTTAAAAAATATGTCTGGCTTAACTTTCTAAATAAGGGTAGAAATATTCCTTTTTTAGAACCCAGAAGGATGACATAGAATGAGAACGCAAAAGGCAAACTGGACATATGCATAAAGCCATGGATCTTTCATAACCTTATATTAAATACATTGGTGTTATTTGACTTGATAATCAACATTTGCTCATCTTACAGAACAGCCATAGAATTTGATTCAAGGGAATTTGGTTGAATCCTGAGCCTAGTGGACTCAGTGGCAACATTCATTTGACATGCACTGACTTGGAACACATTTGTGCACACATTTCACTCCAGGACTGTGTCACAGGATGGGGTCCCCAGAGATGGCCATGATACCACTAGGGCTCCTTGACCATGCCAATCCTGCCCAACAGGCACCCTCTTTCTTGCCTGCCACATCTTCCTGGTAATTATAATAAATAGGGAGGCTGCCCTCAAGTGTGTATTTGGACACAGTCCTGATGGACCCCACTGAACCCTGTGGGTTCTTGGACCCCTTTTGGGTCCTGCTCCAAAATGGATGCCTCATGGGACACCCTCAGCCTTATGGGCTAGATGCACAGCTCCAAAACCACCCCTTTACCATGCCCCAAACCTCGCAGATGGCATTCATACATTGTCCCTCTGGGGCCTTAGTTTAGCTTGACCTCTCTGCAGCCCTGTCTCTGTGCCCCCTGGTGCTGGGCTTTCTGCAGCCCTGTCTCTGTGCCCCCTGGAGCTGGGGTCCCCACACTGTCATGGGGTCCCCCAGTGAGGCCTCCTCCTTCCCCAGTAGCCTCAGCCCTATCCACTGGTATATAAACAGCAACTAAAATATGACCCCCTGGGCTATAACATAACACAAGCAGTTCAGGCTGTGCTCTGTCCCTTAAAAAGAAGTCAAACTTCCTCCTAGCACTAAGAGCCTTGCAGGCTAGGGGTACCTGGTGAGCTCCTGGAGCCCCATTAGCCCTAAATGCAGCATATCCAGCAGCCACAGCGTCTCTGGGCAATTCCTCCCTGGAGGCTCCTTCCCCTGGCTGCTGCCAGACAACTAACCCCTGCTGATCTCAGCCCTGAGGTTTATATGTGTCCAGGGCCCTGCCTTCTTCCAGTCAGCTGACTGGGTGCAGTTGCAGGCTAATTCCCTTATTAGCCTGCTGCCACAGTATCCTGCACCTGTGGGGTTTCTGTCTGACTCTTAGGGCCCTCTCCCTAGGTAGTTTCTGCTCTTAAAGGAGAAGGCACCTTAGTGCCTTGCAACAGACTGGAATAATAACAAGAGTCATAGAACAAGATTGAGAAATGTTAGTATAGCAAGGCAGGGAAATTGAATATATGTACCACAGTAGTTCTGGTTCTTCAAAGTAAAGAATATCCATTTCACATATTACAGTTTTAAAATAATCAGAAACAGATTTTTCAATGAGAGTGTGTATACCTGGATATATCTCTACAAAAGTAATTACTTACTATCCTTTTTATTTTACATCAGATTATTTTAAAAACAGTCATTTTGAGATTTTCAGACACTTTATTATGATAAATATTTTAAACTGGGTTACCTATGTTGTTATGACAAGTAACATCCCCATCCTCCAGCACAACATATAGATAGACAAAAGTAACAGTGACCCTGAAGACCCTACTTAGTCAAAGCTCCCCTTATTGTTAACTAAAGTGCTGTCTGAGACCTGTAACATCAGACCTTGAATTTGTCTACATTTTTTCTGAGCAGCTTATGAGGTTTCCATTCCCTCAGAGTGAAAACACTATTAGAAATTACCTCAGTCAAGTGGAGAAAATAGGAAACTGGGGTAGATGTTCTCACTGGGAGAAAAGATACCTCTTCCATTACCCTGGTAATGAAGTGCCATCAGTCCCTTCAGAGCCACAGGTAAAAGGAACAGAGTTCAGTATTCATTAAGTGTCAAGATAATGTTTTTACTTCTGTTATGTTAAATTCCCATTTGTTCAGTGGGCTTTAATGGTTAGGTGTGACTTCCTGAAAGATTTTCTCTGGTTGCATGGAAGGATCCCAAAAATAGAAAGCAATCTGACTCACATGTAATGCTGTCAGGGTGTGGCTGGTATTACTTGGAAACCACCACCTCTTGGATTAACTCAGAGGACTGATTTAGAACTGAAGACATAGCTGTCTAAAGAAGAAAGAAGAAGGAATATGACATTGTAAGGGCCACCATGCTGGTTAAAAGGGTGGCTCAGTTCAAACAAACTCTCCCCTTACAAAGTTCTCCAGATTGCCAAATAAAGCTTCAGATTCTCACATCCCATCTTTCCAATGACACTTTTTCCTTCTTTTCTACAACTTTACCTACATGCTCATGGAACACAGTATGATATAGTTTATACCTTTATGGCATGCATACCTTGGGGAGTTGAATTTAATATCTGAAATTATTATTTTTCAACTATAGACATTCCTGTAATTTTTACTCTTTGTAACTATTACTTTTTTTCTGGAACCACCATGCATGTAGGCTTCAAATAAAGGAATTAAAAAATTGCATATAGCTTATAAGCAGTATCAGTGTATGATTAAAACTTAGGCACTATAGAGCAGAGTGGAAGATGACAATGTTCTTGCTCTCTATAGATTTGAAGCATTTTCTAAAATAAATGGCTGGCTATTGCCACTCACCAGGGTGGATAAAAAATGTTGGCTTTTAAAAATGGATAAATAGATAAACAGTTCTTTTTTTATTTAAATCAGATTTTTTGATATTTTAGTCAAATTATAATTTTTCCTTTTTAAAATGAAATCAGTTTAAAATGAACTTTGAATTTAATACAGCATAGGCTAAGGTATAAATTTAGTATAATCTATTAAAATTTTAAAATAAAATAATATGCTGAGTTAATGAGCCTTTACTAAAAACTCTGGTGTTAAAGGCTGGTTTTCTTCTATATAAGAATGAGGGGGGAAGCATCTAACTTTTGAGGTCGAGTTTTAAAAATATGGCTCAATATTTCATGTATTAGGGGATCCTGCAAGCGATACAAGGTCTGTACTACTAGATGCAAAGGATCAGCAAAGTCAGCACAAGTGTTGGAACCTGGCCTCTGACTCCAATAGACACCATAATGTGTACTCCTTGATGAGGATTATCCCCTGAGCCCACCTAAATGTTATCAAACTCCTGTTTTAGTCTCTCTACCTGAGCTCTGTTTAGCGAAACTCTCAGATTATGAATATTTATGATTCTGCAGCCATAATGGAGGCTTATTCTCCAGCTCATGGAAAGTCACCTGTCTGCTCCGTAACAGCCTAGGAGAAATTACTCTCATTTTAAAGAGAATTAGGCAAGTAGGAACTTAAGCTCAAATAACTTTCACTTAGGCATTTTAGAAAATTTTCCCCAGGGTGACCTGAAATAACTGGTTTAATTCACTAACCACAGTTCATACTTCTAATACTGTAACAGTTGAAAGCACTGTTTAATAAATTAGTTAGTTGTAGCTGTGCACCATGCCTTGATAAAAAAAAAAAGTTTCTGTATCCAAAACATTAAAGTTTTTTTTTAACAAATTTGAAGCACTGTGTTTTGTTTAATTAAATTTAAGTTACCATCTTAATGAAGCTTGATACAAATATGAGCAAAAAGTTAATCAAATAGTGAATAAAAATATATATTTTATTATTTTATAGCATACCAAAATGTAGGATTTCTAATAATCCAAATATGTTAAGATCTCTCTCTCTATATATATATATAGATAGATAGATAGAAAGATAGATATAGTTTTTTATATAGTTATATATATGTATATATATATATATATAGTTATAGTTATAGTTTATATATATATATATATATATATATATATATATATATATAGTTTGTGTACCTAGGAAACATATGTACCAAAGCTACTATAAAAAATTGTATTTAGTTGTACATGAACACATTTTGTTATAACAACCAGGGAAAATGCACCTTTCTTTAAAAAACAAAATAATATATACAATGGGACAGTTGATGAAAATCAATTATTTAGATCAGACTTTTAGTTTGCTGATTTAAATACTGATTTAAATCAGTGATTTAAATTGATTTGATTTATATTATTCCACCCTGCCACTCACAATTATCAAGGCATGTGGAATAGAAAACAACATTTGTAAGTTAAAGTCTCATTTAGGGACAGATTAATTCAACCTGAAACTATAGTTGATAAAAAGTCAAGTGGAATATGGAATAGCACTTTTTTGTGGAATATGGAATAGATAGTAAATATGTCATTATCATGAATGGTCCAAATTCTCTTTGGCTAAGTACAGGCAGTCAAAAAGTATGAGGCTGAAGCAATTCAATCTTTGTAGTTTAGTCTAAGCTGCATAGATTGAGCTGACAATCAAGTGAAAAAACATTCACTTTTGATTCCGGATATGCAGCCATATGCCTGCAATGGCCTGCAGTGGCCCAAGCCAGAAACTTGAGGGATGCTACAGCACATCTCTCTGCTTGGCTGGAATAGACACCTTGGGCCCATGATAGCCTGCCCACCCTAAGAGGGGGGGGGCTTGCAGGGAAGGTGCAAAGCATCCTGGAATGATGGGGACTGTGAATTAACTTGAATCTGGAGGGGATCTGGGACAGAAGTTCAATAAACTGATTTAACCTAAATTAGTCAAATCTAATACTACATCCATCCAGGTTTATCTTAAGCCAGTTTGGGCCATTTTGAAAGCAGTTTTTGTGCACTCTACTTCTGCTGTGTTACCTATCTGAACCGGTTACTGATCACTTATACCAGTTTATTTGACATTTCTGCCCCTAGCCTTTATGATTAGCACATACACATGAATTTCCCAATATCACAAAAGGGCAATTCATTTAAAGATGAACTGGTTAATGTTTCACTCATGAGTATCAATAAAATATAGATGAGTAACTAATTCAGCCAGATACTTGCTTTCACTCATCTAGTAGTCCATATCCTGGAGTTCATAAAAAGTGATGATGTCTTTCTTAGGCTTGGATAGAGGAATACATACCCCAATGAAATTTATATCCATTTTATATACTGATGTATATATACTCAAATCATGAACAGATATTCAATGCCTCATCACTACCAAATGACAACCTGGAGATGAGTACGAACAGAAGAACCATATAGTAATTTAACTTACCCGGTAGAAATCTACCTCTGATTCTTCCAGGGGGGTAATTGTGGATTACGCAAAGTTATCCCAAGGTTTTATTTGCACCATCTGTCCAATTATACTGATATAAATGTGGTTTTTTTCTGCCCAGGGCCTTTGTAAATAACCTAGTTTCATAGTTTCATAGTTGGTAGGGTTGGAAGGGACCTGAGCAGGTCATCAAGTCCGACCCCCTGCCATCGCAGGAAAGAATGCTGGAGTCAAATGACCCCAGCAAGGTGATTGTCTAGCCTCCTTTTGAAGATCCCCAGGGTAGGGGTGAGCACCACTTCCCTTGGAAGTTGGTTCCAGCTCCTAGCCGCCCTGACTGTGAAGTAGTGGCTCCTGATGTCTAGCCTGAACCTACTCTCAGTCAGTTTATGGCCATTATTTCTTGTAACTCCCGGTAGTACTCGGGGGAACAGGGACTCTCCCATTGCCTGCTGGCCCCCCTTGGCAAATTTGTAGGTGGCCACCAGATCCTCTCTTAGCCTTCTTTTGTGGAGGCTGAACAGGTTCAGGTCCCGTAGTCTCTCCTCATAGGGCCTACCCTGCTGCCCCCAGATCATGTGAGTGGCCCTCCTCTGAACCCTCTCGATGCTGTCCACATCCCTCCTGAAGTGCGGTGCCCAGAACTGGACACAGTACTCCAACTGCGGCCTGACCAATGTCGCATAGAGGGGGAGGATCACCTCCTTGGACCTGTTCATGATGCATCTATGGATGCATGACAAGGTGCGGTTAACCTTCCTGACTGCATCCCCACATTGGTGGCCCATGTTCATCTTGGAATCAATAGTGACTCCAAGATCTTTTTCTGCCTCTGTGCTGACAAGAAGGGAGCTCCCCAGCCTGTAGGTATGCTGCTGGTTCTTCCTCCCCAGGTGCAGTACCTTGCACTTGGCCTGTATTGAAACCCATCCTATTCTCAACCTAATTACATTCAGTTGGGTGTTCAGTATTTGGCAGAAATTACAGGGAAAGGTATGTAACTAGGCTTTAGGTTTGAAATAATTGGTACTGGATAACAGTTTGTGATTCTCTCCATACTATGAGTAATAAATACAGTGAAGTTTGTATGAGGTACTTGTCTGCTGATATAAAATAGACAGTAATTGGGGATTCAAAAAGTAGAGATAAGTACATTTAAAGTGAGGGGCAAAAAGGAGGGATGAGCATGCAGAATCTCTGGCTTGGATTCCAACCCTGTCATTAACCTGGTGGGTGATCTGTTGCCCATCATTTAACCTCTCCCCATACTTCAGCCTACTGTAGTGACACGCTATAGCGAGGGAGCACGTCATGACAGCAACTTAGCCGTGGCATCATGGTTTGTGCTGGCCGATGCTACAACACTGTAGTGTCTTGTATAGGCACACCCACAGAGTAAGCCTCTGCTCCACTGAGACCAAGGCTTCAGGCTAGAAACCAGACTCTGCTCCCTTCTAGAGCCTCCTGCACCTTATTAATTGCCCTAACCACTCAGTCATTGGAGGTAAACATAATCTTGTCCTTCTCCTCCTGAGTCTAACTCTCATTAGTCATTGGTTTCTGGCTGGCTATATTATAGAATCATAGAAAACAGGTCTGAAAGAGACCTCACCAGATCATTTAGTCCAATCCCCTATTGAAGGCAGGAGCATCCCTATCTATAATCCCAGACAAGTGTCTCTCTAATCTGCTCTTAAAAACTTTCAAGGATGGAGATCCCACAGCATCTCTGGCTAGTCTATTCCAATGCCTAGCCAGTGCCACCCTCATAATGAGAAAGTTTTTCCCAATATCCAATAAATTTATCTGGCAGCACCATAGTTTAAGACCACTATTGCTCCACATCCTAATTCTATCACCATCATCTATATAACCGCCCTACAGGTATTCGTCAAATCCTCCTCTCTCTGTCCTTTATGTGACAGATGCAGCTATAAATCCAGAATGACTATGCATACATAGCTGCATACTTGTCCAGGCAGTGAGTAACCTACTAAGCATGTTCAGTATTTATGCATGCACTTTTAGATCCATGGCATAGAGATATCCCCAAAAAGTCCAGCTGGAAAACTGCCATTTAGGCAGAAGTTGGAAAACAAAAGAAAATAGATTTCTATCCCAAAATAAATGCTTTGTTTAATCTCTTTCTGTTGAAACGTAAGAGCCAATCCTTCCCCCTTCTGAAAATCAGTCCAAGTTTTGCCATCGACTTCATAGAATTTCACCCCAAATATTGAATATCTTTTTGAACCACCCTCTTAATGTTAATGGGACATTCATGTGGGTTAAGTGTGCAGGATTTGACTGTAACTTTGAAAACTGCCCAACATCCTCCATAAGAGATGTAAGATATCCAAAATTTTCATCATGCTGTATAAAATACACACTAAAACATGTTATAGAAGTATATATTTTTTAAAATCTTGGCAGTATAGTTTGAATTTGAAGGAACATGGGCCATAAAGGCATCAAGATATTTTAGGTGAAATAAGATAAAGCTACAGGTCATTAGCTTCTAAATATTGGGCAAGCTATATTTCTTGAGTTTATACCAGTATCTCAGTCACAGCAATAGTAATCATGATTATAAAGTACTTATCATTACTTTACCACACCAGATCTTATCCCAGTACAAAGTAGTCTTTTCACACATTTTCACTATCATTTTCAAGATTTTTCAATCTGGGAACAAACTTGTTGAAAAGCATAAATATAAATCAGGGCTACTTTTTTGTTAGGTAGCAGGGTAAATCACTTTTTAGAAATATTGTGCTTTGAGTGCCCAGTGCTTTGCATTGGGGCATGTGCCTTACTACTATAAACTACTCTTGGCCACTCTAGCATGTTATATTGTCTGCTGCTGTTTTTCTTTACAGTTAAAGAGCACAGGGAATGCAAAAAGCACAGCTATTAACAGTTTTAAGATATTTGCCTTGTACAATTAAAGCCTGTTTTTGTGGCAATTGCAGAATGCAGCACAGTATACAGAAACCAGTAAAAACAAACAAGATTTAACACAGACTAGGAGAGTAGTAACCGCAGCAAACAAAAATATATCCATCATATTGGGTAGCTTTTTCAGGAGGAAAGGAGGAAGACAAAGACAGCAACTCTATGTTTATGGGAACATTCTTTGAGTGATCTACATCTGTGTGAGAGCGCAGCCATCTCTAAATGATTTTCAGTATTTTGGTTATCCTGCAGGACATCATTCATGAGCAAAGACAGGAAAATATTGCAAGTACCAACAATGGTGTATGTGCTCTCTGAGCACTCTCCCAAGCCAGCTGGTTCCTGGTTTAAAAAGTTATGTTCCATGAACAGCAGATGAACGAGCAACGGTGCACATGCATCCATTTTTTTGGCCAGCTATAGATTAGGAATGACATTTTTCAACCCGAGCAGTAAGCAGACAGCAGTTGCTGTGGGAGAAGCAGCTCAGTTGTAGGGCTGCCCTCAAGAGGCTTTCTCTGTGCTAGTGACTTAGGGTGGCTGATTGGTGCTAGAGTGTTTGCCTAGTGCCTGGTGTATGTTTTGGGGATGGGGGGGTTCCCCCATTTCCCCCCTGTGGTGTTTGTTTCCACAGGAAGTGCAAGGCCTCAAGGACAGAGGCTCCAGGACCACTGCACCAAGAAGGAAAAGAAGAGTGGTAGTGGTTGATGATGCCCTTCAGCAACAGTTTGTTGTCCAAATTTGGCAGCCCAGGAGGTGTGGTACCTGCCTGGAACCCAAATTCAGGACATCACAGAAAGACTGTGACAGAGAGGCTGCCAAAGCTTATCCATCCTTTGGACCACTACCCCTTCCTGCTTGGCCACATACCAACAATACTTCCAGGAATGACACTGAGAAGATCAGAGATGAAATGAGCTTTTGGCAGGAGGATTAAGCAGCTTGGAGCACAAGTAGTGTTCTCATCAATTATTTCCATGGAAGGCTGGGGTCCAGGCAGAGATGATGGTCATATCCTGGAAGTGAACATGTGGCTGATACAGTGGTGTCAATGTAAAGGCTTTAGCTTCTTTGAAAAAAAACTTACGTTCTTGGGAGGAGGACTACTATCAAGAGATGGGATCCATCTGACAAGAATGAGGAAGAACATGTTTGGGTATCATCTGGCCAACCTATTAAGGAGGGCTTTAAACTAGGTTGCATGAGGCTGGTGATCAAAAACCTCCAGCAACAGAGCAAGCAGTCCAGATGGGAAAGGACTAAAAGAAGCAACTCAACTCTGGAAAAGAGGCAGAGAGTGACAGGACTACAACAAGTGATGCATAAGGTCAAAATGCAAAATATGTCCAGTGCATATATACAAATGCAAGAAGTATAGGGAATAAACAAGAAGAACTGTAAGCTGTAGCCCTGTGAAAAGAACTATGACCTGACTGGCATCACAATGACTTGATGGGACAGCTCCTCTGGCTGGAATGGCAACATTGAGAGTTATACTCTGTTTCAGAAGGACAGGGTTAGGAGAAAAAACTGTGGTGTTTCCTTGTATGTTAAAACCACATACACTTGTTCCCTAGTTCAGGAGGGAGAAGACAGCAGAGCTCCATGCATTTGTGTGAAGATGAAAGGTTAAAGATGCAGCACCAACATAATGGTGTGGATTTATTATAGACCACCAAATCAGGAAGAGGAGGTAGATGAGGCACTCTTCAACAGGTGAAAAATCTATCCAAAAGCTATGGGATAGTACTGATGGGAGACTTCAGTTTTCCAGACATCTGCTAGAAGAACAATGCAGCCAAACATAAAAATGTCAAGCCAGTTCCTAAGTTGTGTAGAGGATAACTTTTTCTTCCAGAAAGTGGAGGATACAACTAGGGGATCATCTATCTTGGATCTTGTCCTTACCAATAGGAAAGAACTAGTGAAGGATATGAAGGTGATGGGTAACTTGGGAGGAAGCAGTAACAGTATGATACAATTCCAGATTCTGAGACTGGAAAAACATGAGTTTAGAAAAATTAGGCTAGATTTCAAGAAGGCAGATTTCATCTGGCTCAAGGAGCTAATAGGCATGGTGTCATGGGAAGATAGACTGAAGGATACAGGCACCCAGGATGGCTGGGAGCTTCTAATGGGCACAGTATTAGAAGCCCCCCCAAAAAATGTTCCAACATGATGAAAGCACAAAAAGAATGGCAAGAGACTAATGTGACTGCAAAAGGACTTTCTAAAATGCCACTAATGGAAAAGGAAAGCATGCAGGCAATGGAAGAATGGGAAGGTCACCAAGGATGCATACCAAGAAAAAAAGCAAGTCTGCAGGGACAAAATCAGGAAAGCAAAGATGGCTGGGAACAATGAGCTACACCTGGCAAAGAGGTCAAGGACAACAAAAAGAGGTTCTATAAGTATGTTAGCCAGCAAAGAAGGATCAAGGAAGTTGTGGTTAGGAGGTTTCAAGTGGAGTCCCACAGTGGTTTGTCCTGGGCCTGGTGCTGCTCAGCATGTTTATTAATTATGTGGATACCAACACAGAAAACTTCTTGAGCAAATTTACAGATGATACAGTGCCATGGTTCCCCTGCTTTACCTGGGACAGATCAGGATGTTAGGTCTGTGTTGTGTTCCGGTTGACGGTAGTCTTATGTAGAGTTTAGATTATGGTTTTTATAGGATGGTTTGTATAGGGATGACCCTCTTAGGCAGGAGGTTGGACTAGATGACCTCTGGAGGTCCCTTCTGGCCCTACTTCTCTATGATTCTAAGCCCAACACCCTAATTCTGCTTTCACTGGATGTGTCTACATGTGTAAATAACTCTACCATAGATAGTAATTGTGTCTGGCAGTATTATCCCATGGCAGAGTTAATTAGTTTACTGTAGCCTAATAGCATCATATGGGTAGATGCTGATGTTTTACTGAGAAGCTAATTAGTCAGCTCCTCAATAAATGTCTCATGCAGACACACCCACTGAGGGCTAAAATGCCACTGTTTACTCAGTTACCTTTGGGTAAGAACATGCACACAGGCAGGTACCTTAGAACAAAAGATGCATGAGAAAGCCCTGTCCAATTTTGCCCCAAGGTAAACTGTTCCTATGTCCATACCCCATATCCCTTGTTAAGCACTGAACTACCTGTATTTCATGGGTGCTGAGCATGGGTGCAGCAGCCAATTTCAAGGTGGTAGATATACAGAGATGCACCAAAATCAGTTCCCAGAGTACCACAGCTCATTATTTAATCAATACCATTAGAAATGTCATTAATCCAAGAAAAAAAAAAAGAAACCTCATACTGAGGTGATTGTTACAAATAAAATCATACAAAGAATAGCACACAGAATATTTAGCTTTTTGTGTGCTGTGTTCTACATCACCTGGAACCACATAATCATCTCTCACTATTATGTTCAGCTCTAAGTACTAGAACCCATACAGGAAAGACAGCAAAAATGGACACTCATATTGACAGGTTAGACTGATAACATTTCTATAAATTAGATAGTGTAGCCAGATGAATTAGAAGCAGGAGTTATACTTCTAGCACAAGGCTGTCCAACTGGTGACAGGTGGGCCGTATGTGGACTCCGAGGGGTTAACCTGTGGTCCCCAGGCTCCCGATCCAGCTTCCACTCCCCCTCATTGTTCTCCTGCTGCTTCCAAGGGAGTTTCTGGGTGCCTGCTCCCTCCTCCAGTTTCTGCTACCTGCTCTGTCCCTGAGGGCAGCCCATGGAGCTATGGAAGCCAGTGGCCAGGACACTTGGGGGAACCCAGGGATGTGGCATGGAGGTGCCAGAACAATGCAGTGAGGGGAAGGACATGGCCATGCAGTGCAATGGAGGGAGAGGGGGGGAGTCCGATGCAATGTGACATGCAGCCCAGACAGGACATGGCTCAGGGAGTGTGTGGCCCATACAGCATGTGGCTGGGGGACCTACAGCCAATGGCCCTTCAGAAGTTGGACAGTCCTGCTCTAGAAAAGCTACCAATAATGTTACTAAATAATATAACTATTTCCCCCCGCTTAATAGCTGCCAATCTTGCTTTGTTAATTTTTATGGGTTAGCACCTCATTACTGTTGAACACAGTAACAGCAAATGGCATCATTCTTCTTCTTTCCATGGTTCCTAAAGTGGAATTACCACTTAAAGACATGAACAAATAAGTCAGTGCCCCTGAGAGCTTGAAACCCTGATCCTACAATGCTGTCTACACACTTGTACCTGCGGGGGTTCCCTTTGACATCAGGGAGATTCTGATGGAGGTCAATATACAAAAGATTCAGAGCGGGATGGAGGAGTAGTTGGGGAAGTGAATTGTAAAAGTAGTGGGTGATACTTGGAATAAGCTCTGTGGTTTTTTGTGTGTGTGTGTATGTTTTTAATTTAAACTCTGCCTCATCTTACCATTGTTTGGGTTTTGTGTTGATTACTGAGGAATGTTCCCTTGAATAACAAGAAATGAAATGATTGTCCATAGAGCTTTGCTGAAATTTCAAGAAAAACAAGAAAATATACAATATACTTTATTTTCTTTCCCATGTACTTTGGACCAAATTCTTCCCTTAGGTATGTGCAAGTGCCACAGTAATCCCTTTTTGCAAGTGCATTTTAGGTGCCAATTTGTTAAAATAGAGCCCATATATCCAGAGAGAGAGAGAAGGGAGCAAATGAAGGAATATTTTAAAAAATCTTTGGAACTGTTTCTGTTTTATTCCATTTTCTTTTGATCTCCAGACTGCTTTACTCAGAGTGCCAACTACACGGCAGCTATACGCAAAAGATGCAGACTCCAAGTGAGGGGAAATCTGTGCTTAAGGTAACCTTCTATAGGATCCAGTCATGTTTGAAATTCAGAGTATATGATCTATCAGTAACAGATCATGGATGCCTTGGTAGTGAAATGCTTCCCCACAATTATGTAGGCACCATGAGGTTATTCAGAAGTATCTAGATTTTTTCCCCATAGTAGCTCAATCCACCTTCAGATTCAAAGCTCTGTCAACAAGAATAAGGCCTTCAGGAAGATCCAACAGTCCAGTCGACGTACTCTCAGGGTACTTAACAACAGGACACTAAAACCTGCTGGAGTGCCATTCATATAACTAATCACTAAACTAGACAGCACCAGTGGAAAGGTCTATTTTATTGCTCGTCTTGGAAAAAGTTTGGGGCTGGTAAATGTTCTCTGTGATGACAAAACAGGTAATAACTTCACAGCCATTTTTGGAAGAGGAGGAGGTGGAAGTTCATGGAGAGCTAAATTCAGAGGGACTATGATATGCTACTCTGTTTTTCAACTAATCTGTTGGATGCTCAGTTTGAAACCTCCAATGAGGCATAGCAAAGGTTCACAGAGGATCGGCTCAAAATAATACTTGATTTTCCTAGTGTGCTTTTGAAAGTTGTAGGAAGTTCAAAATGGCGTAAAGTGGCATGCATGTCTAATCTCTTGGGCTTTAAAGAGTATTTAGAATGTTCTGAGTATATAATGTCTGTCCACAGCCCGAGATCTACTGCAAAAGAAGTACAGTAATCTACATTATCTGAGCTCTTTAACAATAGGGTACAGTATCCATTCCTCAGGATAACAAACCTCCTTCAGGAGCTCCTTACATATGCTCTCACACATTTTCCCATCTCCAAGAACAGTGCAGGCTTGTAGCAATATGATCACTTGCATGAATATTCACCAAATTCAGAGAAAAGTATGCCACAAAGTGTCACTGCTTATTGTTCCCACCTATATTCATAGAACAGAACGAAGCAGTTCTGGAATCAGGGATGAGTGAAAGACTGATCCGTTCCAGCCACCCTGCTCAGTTATGTCAGCTTCTGCATCCTGTTTTCAAACATCAAGTGCATCTCAAGTGTATTTTGATGGAACAAAACCAAATTTTCTAGCTCTACATTTCTGTGATTCTGCAATGATCACATTAGCTCTCAGCCAGTCAATGACTGTCCTGATCAACTGGTCTCCCTGGATTGATTTATTTTTTAAATTCTAATTAGGAAATAAGTACAAAATCCAGCAACCTGCTTGTCTGACACAGCTGACACTTTGCATATTTCTGTAACTTGATGAGTAGCTCTACGAATATATATAATAGACTGGGAGTGGCATGGGTACCTTTAGTTTACATTTCTATATTTCCTTTGAAGACTAAGATCAAGAGTGCAAATCACTGAATAATAGAGAATTTTATTGACTTTTAAAGACTTAATTTGCCAGGGTCCAGGCTATTTGAAAGAGCCCCTTTTCTACCATATGATATTATGGAAATTGTAATCCAGAGAAGTGCTTAATCTGCCCCCCAAATACTGAACAGAATGTAAGCCCAGCAAGGCATTTTTTGAACAACTCCCTTAGCTTTGGGATTGACTTCCCAAGCCTGGATCAAAATAGCTTAAATTAACTTACATTAGGGCATGTTACAGAACCTTTTTCCTGGCTGAGTGTTAAAGGAGAACTGAAGTTTTGGTTCTAGGAATTTGGTTTTAAAGGGAGCTGAGTTAGGGAAAATTCAGTATGGTGGCCTGGCATTTTTACAGATAAAATGTCTGTGCATGGACAAAAGTATTTGTTATTCTCTCTAAAAAGTTACAGTTAACAATGACAGAACAGAAACCTGCATCTTTCCTAATCAGTAACAAGTAAAGAGTAGCCATAGTACTCAAATCATAAGCAGCAGGCTGTTATTTGTTTGGAGAGATGATCGGGCAAATAGTTACAGAAAGACTAATTGTGGAAAACTCTTTATTGGTTGGCAGAAGAGTCACAAACAGAAAAAAAGGGCTCATTTCATTTGGTACATTATTCATGCTGAAGTTTCCTCAACTCTAAGCTAATTACTTGCACTGTATGAGACGTTCATCACCAGCTGGGCTGATGAGCATGCTGCTTTGTTACCCACAATTCAGTCAGAGCAGCAGGTGCTGCAGGGTGGTGGGCTCTAAGGAACTTTGCCCAGTGTAAGTCATAAAGCACTAAGCAGCCACCTGTCAGAAGAACTGCTCTCTATGAGTCCTCTAAAATATTTGTAGGTTAGCCAGTGCTCATGTCTTTGCTATGCATTACTCCTAAATGCAGCTCTTAAAAGATACTCAAATGAGCCACTGTTCCCAGTGTTCCCAGATACTGGGAGGATAATTGCAAATATTTAAAATGGTCATAATACACATTGTATGTATTCACTAGATTGAACCAATGCCCTAGTCTATGCCCTTCTCACACCCACTTCACCCTGTGCTCATCAATGCCCTAACTGCAAACTTCAAATGTTTATCTATGTATAGGCTGTGTACTGGCAAGTAGGCTGCACCAACTTATTTCAGTTGTCCACAGCTGTGACCATTATTTAAGTCATGTAGCACAGATACTATTAAAGGAAGCTAAGGATTGCATTCACTGAAGGAGAGGAACAAATATGCAGGAAGGTGCCGACGGTTAGATACGCAACTGTAAATTGTGTGTGCTTTCTTTTCTGTGAGGACAGAACCCATTACTGTGTAAGGTTTATGCACAACTTGCTTTAAACCACTTGCTTAGATCTCTTGTTCAAGGAGTCATCTCTGCCAAACAATACTAAGCCATATCCTCAGATTGTGTAAAATGGTGATGCTTCACTGAACTCAGTGGAGCTGATTTATGCCAGCTAAAGATCTGACATGTAGTTCACACCCAGCCTGGATGAAGAAAACTACAGCAAGGATGCAACACACAAAAAAACTAAAGGCAAGTTATTTGGGTTTTCAGATGCTGAATGCTTGGTTCACTGTGGTCTCTTTTGGAATACTCCATGAAGAACACCTACAAAGTTTCCGATTTGTCATGGTATTAACAATTTTCATGGATTTTAGCACAAAAGGCAGACTTAAATGAAAGCTTTTATGGTGGCTTTGAACAGTAGTAAATTCTGATGAAATATCTCCCACCCTGCCAACCATTTTAATCTTTTTCAGGCATTCAATGGATAACCTATAAGAGGAGCAGCAGTCCTCCTAAGGGATGAGACAGGAAGAACAAAACATGCAGATTCCAGTCCTGCTGACAGACAAAATTCACAGCCATTACATAAAAATGTTTTTAGTTCATAATGGAAGTGAAAAATTCTTGTGAATTTTTTGCTTGTCTTAAGAAACAACTTTCCAAGAAGCAGCATGAGAAGACGAGCAAAAGAAATACAGCAATCCAAATGGACTTTCATGCATGCGACAGGGAGAAGGAAAGTACATCTGCTGCAATTGTGGTAAAGGGGGGACAGCTTCTTTTAACAGCAAATAAAACAATTAAAGGCTTTTCTTTATTTTAATGCTACTAAATAACTGTTAATAACTTTAATGCTTTCAAAATTATATCAGACCACAAATGCCCTAGTTGTTTTCTGGAACTGGATAAGGTAAAAATTGTTTAGCCGCTTCTTGTTGGGATATACTTCTCTAGTAGGAACCTCAGACTGTCAATTTAGATAAAGAAATGTTTCAAATTAGAAGCTTGTTTCTTGTCAACATAGCAGGGGTGGTCTCCTTTTATAGCTTAAAAAATCTGCATAACACAGCAGCTAAACAGAAAGAAACAACTATTGCACTTCATGCTGTACATCTTGCACTAGTTACTGCAAAATCATATACACTTAAAGAAGCTAGAAGTTATAATGATGAACCTCAAATTTAAAATGATAGTTTATGGAAGTAAGGCCAAACAGGCCCATCATACACCATGGATCAATGCATACAACTTGGCAGTTTGCATACATAAACAACTGCAAATAGCAGAATATTACCCCCTACTTCCAATACAGTCATTAGAATATATTCTTTAGAATATATTCACATCACCAGAAAATCCTGACTGTGATATAGACATTATACACTCATTGCCAACTCATTTTTACCTGCATTTGTAAGAATTATCTCAGCGATTTCTGCCAGGTTTGGTGGACAGACAGGGTGCATCTATACATGTACTTTGATGTGCAGTAGACTATTTTACGGTGCACTAAAGCATCACTTTAAAAAAAGTCACACTATGCTAATGCCTAGTAAAATAGTCTACTGCGCATTAAGCATCACTAGAAAAGCGTGTAAGTGTACTACTGTGCATTAGCACAACCTAATGCACATTCAATTAGTACCTCAGGGCATATGAACACATGCATGTGAGGTGCATCAAAGGTCTTTTAGTTTCAGAGCATGCCACCACCATTTTCTTAGCGCTGATGTGCATTTCACCATTTATACAAATGCATACGATGCAGTGCCCGGTGTGTCAGTTCACATGCTCTGCAGACTTGATTAATCAAGTCTGCTCTGACGCTCTGGATTTCTGGTGCATCAGAGCAGACAAAGGTATATATATAAATGCCCTCACATTGGAGGTACTAAATATAATGTACATTAGAAAAGGTGCCTTAATCCACGTGTAGACACACCCACATATGAGGTAAAGTAATCTTGCCTAAAATTAATTTAATCTTTTGGGGTTTAACTTTCATGTCTTGTAGAGCCTGAGTCAAAGACCATTGAAGTCAATTAAAAAGTATCTTTCCAAGAAAGCAGTATGTCATGCTGGCTATATCAGTTTTACAGCCCAACTGTCTTTCAAAAGAAAACCACAAGCTAAATAAGTTCCATGAGACTTTTACAAATATTAAATATAATAGGAATGAATTTAAGCTGTTGCATACAACTTCACCGGCTGTTACAGGGCACCACAATTACAGACTGACTTACAAGTCTGATAAAATAAAAAAAGACCAAAACTTTGAGCCAAAACCTCAATAATACATAGATTGGAGCTTTTAAATGATATATATACATGCACAATTATTATTATTTAAAAATTATATGAGTTTAAACCAGGCTTTTTATTTTGAGGTTTTAGAGAGTTTGGTTAACTGAAACACACAAACAAACATCACACATCTCCACATTTTCTGGTTTCAATTGGAAAAGGAAGTATCAAATAACTGCAAGAGAAGCTATTCCTCTGGGATTCCTGACATGGTCGAAACCAGAAAGTATCTGCATTCTCATGAAAAGCCTGTTACAAGAATCCCAGGCTAGAGAGGTTAGGAGAAATTTAGAGGAGCATCCAGGAGTTAGAATGCTTAACCTACCTATTAAAGATTTATTCAGCACTATAAGAATAACCTTTCTGGTTGCTTATGACGTGTTATAATCTTACATTAATTTTCCCCAGGTCTCCATAATATCGTAACTGCAGCGATCAAAAAAGTTACTAGATGTAACGGTTAAATATAATAGGAATGAGAGCTCTACTGTGAACTATCTGCGACAGAGAAAGAAGGAATTTAATAGCAGCAGTTGATATACTGACATCATGGATTCTAATGAAAAACCTTTTCACTTTCCTTAAATGTGACCAATGCATCTAAGCAGGGGTCTAGTTTTTAACTTAAACCAATATTGACTGGTTTGCAACTTCACCACAAAAATTCACTAATGCTTCTTACATGGTACATAAAGCTTCTGTCAGTGGTTATTTCATTTTGACTTGATTTGATTCTTTTTAATTTATGGCATGGATGTTGAGCCCCCTGTCCACAGGCCAAATCCAACCCATAGGTTTCCCCACAGGTCAAGAAATTTGGTGGCAGAGGAACAGTGACAATTAATATTAACTAACACTCCTCCCCTGTTGCCAAATTCCCAAGCCCTGCACAGCCAAGTTACATGTAGACAGGGCCATGCCCCTCCCCACACACAGCTGGGTCAGGGCTGGTCTGCCCCCCACCCTCTTCTATACAGCCAGATCAAGCCACGCTGCACCTGCCCTGCATGTTGGATCAAGCTGGCGAACAAACCAGGCACTGCCCATCTAGCCCACGGGGCAAAAAGTTTGAGCACCAATGTTTTATAGTAATGTATTTCAAATTAAACTGACATAGCTACTCAAGTCTCAGAGTCCAACAATGTAGCATCTACAAACATAGCTGAGTATGAAAATGTTTTAAAGAGCTATTTTTGCAGCTGCATAGCACAGCATTCCAAAAATTACCTGGTTAGATACTGTGCTCTCAATAACGCTGCACTAAGCTATTGTATAGGTCACTGGATTGTTAACGCTATAACCATTCTGTGCCCACAATAACTTTAAAACATGACTATTTGTATTTCTATGCTATACAAATAACATAACCATGATATAAAAAACCCCAGTTCAAAAGATCTGAAGACTTACCAGTTTTTAATTCAGATTAATGTCTTTTCATAGTTTTAAAAGAGTGAAGGTAGCTTGAATTTTTAAAGTTCAAATTCGCAGAGGATCCATTATATATAAATCTACACTGTTAATATAAATCCACAAAAGAAAATCAAAGGCTGTAATTGCGTATTTACGATAATACACAAGAGTCTGTTATAAGTGCATGATATCCATTTTACAGAGGGGGAAAGGGCAAGGAACTCCAGCGGCTCAGGTTGAGTAAGGATCCAGAAATGTCAATGCTTATCTGAACCTTTAAGACAAACTCCTTTTTTAGACTATTCCCTTTTATCATTAACTTTGTTGTGAGGAAGCTCTCCCTTTCCTTCCAAATAGCAATCACTGTCTCATGGTGAGAGGAGCCTCCACATCTGTCTCTCATCAGCCAGTCCTTATGACTGTGATCACTACTACTTTTTTCATGGTAGAGACACAGAATAGTATGCACAGAATTCCCAAATAGCCACAAGATGCAGGACTTTGTCATGATAGACCATTAGACTGAGGACATTTCAGTGTAGACAGGTGGGCCAGGCTGAAATGGAGATAAAAGAGAAAGAAAAAGAGGATGGAATGGAAAGAAGTGGGTACAGGAAAAGACTGGGGCACGGAGCTATTTTTTCTGAGCCTCAGAAAATAGTTGAGAGTTTTCAAGTGAATGGACTAAGTTTGACTGGACCAAACTACAACTGCCTTGACCCTGACCTGATCTAGAATTTTCCTTTGTGCAGCCAGGGAACATTCCTGGAGACCGTGCGTGAGCATGATACTTAGACCTAACCAGTTGAGTGAAGGATGCAGTCTCATTGTACTTTTAATGGCTTTTATAGGTTTAACTGAGACTCTTAATATTACTGAACTAGAGTTTTTCTGTGGTTGATTTTTATGGATAGCACATTTTGCCCGTTTTGGCCCTCTTAGAAATGTGGTTGATTGAAACCACACAGAATTCTGAAATCTGTAGTCCAGGTGCCCACATCAAAGTGGCTAGAACCATCACATTGGTGGCTTCTGGCCATACATCAAAGCCAGCCGTTCCTCACATTATCATTCCTAACAGTAAATTTAAATCTATTATACTTCCAGTAGCTTTTGCTCATAGCTTGTTAATCACTTATGGTTTTGTTTATTGTGCTTCTGGTACTTCTGTTATATGTAAGCATCTCCTGGAGTCTTTTTGTCCTCATCTTAAACTATAATTTGCAAGAAAATTTACCATGATGACTTTGTAAGATTTTTTTTTTAACTGAGTAACCTCCCCCCTCCCTCCCCCCAGTCTCCCCCTTCGTAAGAATCACTAACCTCCATTGGTTCGAATGAGCATGGAAATAAATCCTTCTTAACACCCTGTAGGTGCTTCTGACTCAGTTCTGTTCTCTTCTCTTCAAAAGTCTACTTTCAGATACAGTTTTGCCATTTAAAACCAATTGTTTTGTTAATATTCGCAGAAAAGTTCGTGAATCACTTCAGTGCGTGATAGGAAAGTCCCTTATTTAATATGCCCAGAAGTTACTATGCACGCATTGGTGTCATCTTGGTTCAAGTGATAAGCTGTTCATCAGCTGAAGTCAAAACAACAGTTTCTTTATGGGATAAATAAGTATTGCACAACCGCTACAATAAATTAGAAGACTGAAGTATGTGTTTGCAGGACTGCAGCCATAGATTGCCTTTTTCCTTCCAGTTCCTTCTTTTTATTAAGCCTATAATAATAAGCCATTCCTCTCAGACTGAAAGGATTTTTTTTTTTAATTATAGAGAGAAGAAGCAATATCCACTCTTGCCTGTACCGGTGGTATTCTTTAGGCCAAGTGAAAAGTTTTGGTTGGGTCTTGTTGTGCTTTGGTTGGGTGGAAGGTGCTTCCAAAGCCTTGAGGATACTGTTGCTGAGATTTAAATAGTTTTACCAACTTTATTGCAGCCCCTGCAGGGTTTCTAGGGAAACTAAGAGCACAGGAGCTCAGCAGGAACACTGAAGAGACAGAAGCAGACTGACAGACTTGGTGGCGGATGTTATACTGTCTCATGCCACCAACATGAGACCACCAGAGCAGTACAAGACAACCAAACAGAGGGGACAGAGCAAAATAAAATAAAGAAACAATTCTGAATCAATGCAAACATTTGAAAAAGGCTTGGATTTGGTCTGTAAACATTTTAGAACAGCAGATTGGGTTTGTTTGTTTTTCTAAATCAGTTCACTCTTCCCTAATTCACTTAAGATAAAAATGTCTTTGCGAAGTTTCCTCTGAACTAATGACTTATATGCCATCTATATGCAGCACATAAAATATAATAATGCAAAAAATGTTGGCAGTCCTTAAAAAAAAGGTACCAAGAATTCTCTGATGATTTTCACTATCATTAATTATGCCATTTCAGCCTTGTTAAGTTGCCAGAAGTGAACAATGTACCTATTTGCTTCCAACGATATATACTTTTGAATATTTTGTTTTTAATCAGCAGAAAACAGAAAATTAAATCTAGAAACATCAGAAACCACTTCTTTTACACACTAACAAAATATAGACAAGCTGACTAAAAACATATAAACATAGAAAAGAAAATGTTACAATTAACACAATATTGCTGTAGTACTAGCTGTATTCAACTGTTGAGAAAACCCTAACAAAAACGTGTTTTTTTTTAAATAAGTTAAATTGAACTACTGAGAGAAGTGGGTGCCTATGGGCACAGTTCATTTACAGATCTCAAACCTGATCTGCCTCCAATGTAATCACAAGAAAATGTTATAAACAAAATTTCATATTTACTCAAAAATGAAATTATACAAAACTTCTCATTGAAATTAATAGTAAAGAAACGTGCTGCTTCAAGTCAACCTCATGAAACAAAAATGGCTTCCTTTGTGAAATGAAGGGTTATTCATATCCATTGAAATGCTAAAACTCCCACTTATATCCTTTCAATATTTCCTTTTCTCATTTGTAAATCAAAATAACATAGTTATCTGCCTATAAAGCTTTTAACAAAAAAGGACTGAAATGTTCCTTTAAGAACACCTGCATTCAACATAGCTCTTAACGGGTGGCCACGTTCTAGCTTAGGCACCACATCTGGCCCAGCACTGTACTCCCTGCTGCAGTAGAAATGCTCACGTGTGGCCCCTCTGAAAGACAGCTGGGCCACAACCACCTGTTTCTATTTGTTCCTGTCATTTTCACAAGTTACTTAGGACAGAAGCAGGAGGTAAGCTTTGCGCACACAGTGGAAATAATGGAGCACTTCGCGCCAAGAAGGAAATGTGGGATAAGAACTATAATGAGACTTAAAGGGTAAGCAAAGAGTCTGTGGCTTCAAACACCGTAATGTGTCAGCGAGCGAGAACAGCAGCCTTGCTGGCACAGTTGCAGACCAGAGCCTGAATCTGTAAATCACTGTGCAGCCAACATGTCAAAAGAGTTTGGCCACCCCTGGTGTACAGGCATGAGACAACAAAATAACCTACTGTGCTAACCTCCAGCAGACAACCCATGTGAGCATGCAAAACACCCAGCAGTCCAAGAAAGAGGAAAAGAAAATTGCCAAAGCCCAATTAGTTTTAATCAAGTGGCCACAAGTGATGAGAGCATGTCCTATAATATTAAAGAAAAAAAAATCTCAAGAACAGTAGTTTGTAAATTTCCTCATCTCCTTTTAGGAAAGCACTCTAGAAGTTCTGGCACCAAGATGAAAAGTGAGTAGTAATTTAACTGAAATGTTGCTGCCAAACATTGATAGTTATTTCAAGGTATAAATCCATGTTGCCCTGACAGCCTGAGCTCCCACCTCCGTCCCCATCATCACCTCTACTGTTCGACAGAATGCATTTAGCCACTCCAGAGAAGTTTAATTTTGTAAATAAAATTTGAGATTTGCCAGGGCTAAAGTATACTTTCCACCTCTCTTGAAACTCTGCCAAGCCAGTTTCTTTGAGTAACTTTCTATTAAAAAGCAGATAGATGCAGCCTCTTATTGGGAAGGGTGACTCATTGTGGAGGCAGTGCATAGCATATCTCCCTAGGTCCTATGTCTTAAGCCATAGAGCTAGGGGGACAAAATCTCTTAGAACTTTTTTTGCAGTCACCTGGTCAATTTTTCAAAGTCAAAGGTATCAGTTTCAACAAAACATTTTAAGTTTTGTGGGTCCAAAATTACATTTCCGGTCAAAACTAATGAAACAGAGTAGATTGCAATTCTGCTGATTCTGGTAATCATGTAGGATGTGGAAGACCCAGGTTCACATCCCTTGAACCTAGATCTTTCAGATAAATTCCATTTGGGGAGACATTGGGGCTATTTTCTCCATTCCATTTTTCTGTAAATAATCAAATAAATATGCTTTGGGACAGAACAGGGACTTGAATGTGTGTGTCCCACCTCCCAGATAACAAATCTACTCACCAGTTTATTATTACTAGTTTGTTGCTAGTATGGCTCACTCTCTCATGTATTCTTGCAAAAAAAAAAAAGAGCTTTTAAAAAAAATTGGAATAAAAACAAATTCTAAAACCTTCATTTTTTTCATGAAGCAGGATTCTTGTTTTTCAGCCAGGCCTGTTATTCAATAATTAAAGCCATCCACTTACAAAGACAGTAGAAAAGGCTTGGTAAATAGAAGTTAAACCAGAGCAGCATCAACTGACTAGAGCAGAGCTAAGTTGTTTTGGTTTCACCTTCCCTTCTCACAGAGTAAGAGTGGAAAGACTGACAATTACTGCACGGCAGTGAAGGTATGGTAAGTCTCACCACCTGCTAGTGCTCTGTAATTTGTTCATTTGTCCGTGCCCTGAGTTAGAATGAACTAAAAACACCAACTTTTCCCTCTCTCTTTCTTTCTAGCACAGCCGGGGTAAGCGGGGCCCATGGAGAGAGGGGGCTAACCCCTTAGTGTGTGTGTGTGGGAGGCGGCGGCTGAGTGGAGCCGGGCTGGGTCAAGCCCCGCCCAGGCCCCTACTTGGCCCAGCCCCCCAGGGAGCCACGCGACCGGAGCCGCGTGAACAGGCTGCGCAAACAGGCGCGCTTCTCTGCCGGCACGTGAGTTAGCGCGGAGTTTGCGCGGGAGGGAGTGCGGGTGGGCGCCGGACACTGCCTGCGCACCCCCCAGGGTAGACAGCCCCAGCCGTAGCCAGCCTACCAGAGGCATGACACGGATGGGCACGAGCCGCACCCCGAGGGTCCCCTCGGGCTCCGTGGCTCCCCGCCTCTGGCACCTCAGAGACTGCCACCCAGACGGAGCCCCTGGCTCTCGGCTGTGGGGGCTGCCTGTCCCTTTTTCAGGCTCTGGGGCCTGGGAGCATGGCGACCTCCCCTTGCGGGGTCTGCTCCCTTTTGGGGTCTCTGGTGCGCCAGCTGGAGGAGCTCCAGGCCACAGTCCAGAGACTGTGTGCCATCAGGGACTGCGAGCAGGAGATAGACTCCTACTGCCAGGCCCTTCTCCCCCGGGAGGCAGAGGGTAGACCACAGTCTCCCTCCACACCAAAGGAGGACTCTGGGACCTCCTGCTGTGTCCAGCCAGGGGCATGGACCACGGTGGTCAAGGGCCCTAAGGCCCGCCGCACCAAGGCCCCTGCCCCGCCAGAACTGAGCAACAGGTATGCACCTCTTGATGCCCCAGCAGAGCCTGCTGAGTTGCCGGCTCCCACAGGCAACATGGGCCTAACTGCAGCTCCCGCCCCTGCTCTCCCCAAGACAAAACGTAAGGTGTTTGTTGTGGGAGACTCCCTCCTGAGAGGGACTGAGGGGGCAATCTGCCACCCCGACCCCTTAGCCCGGCAAGTCTGCTGCTTCCCAGGGGCCCGCATCCGGGATATTGCGGAGAGGATCCCCAAGCTCCTCAAACCCACAGACCACTATCCCATGCTCCTTATTCATGTGGGCACCAATGACATGGCTCGGAGCGCTCCCAGCCAGATCATGAGGCACTACAGGGATTTGGGAGTGGGGCTTAAGGGTCTGGGGGCACAGGTGGTGTTCTCGTCGATCCTCCCAGTCTCAGGCTATGGGCTGAGAAGGGACAGGAGGATCTATGTGGTCAACCAAAGACTGCGGCGCTGGTGTCGTCAGGAAGGCTTTGGCTTTCATGACCACAGCCCGCTGAGCAATCCTTGCAAAGCCAGTGGATCACGGCACTCAAGGGAGCCCACCCCAGCCCCAGCCCTGGTAAAATCTGTGGGCAAGGAAGGAGCCCCCCAGGGGACACTTGCCTGCCTGTACACAAATGCCAGGAGCCTGGGGAATAAGCAGGAGGAACTCATTCTCCTGCTCAGTGCAAACAATTACGATGTCATAGGGATAACGGAGACCTGGTGGGACTCCACCCATGACGGGACCACGGGGATAGATGGCTATACCCTGTACAGGAGGGATCGTGTAGAGAAAAGTGGTGGGGGTGTAGCTCTCTATGTTAAGGAAAGCTATGCGTCCCTGCAAGCCGATATTGGCAACCAGGGTGGACGACTGGAGACCCTCTGGGTTAAAATCCGTGGGGAACACGGCACAGGGGACACAATGGTGGGAGTCTATTACAAACCTCCCTCCCAAAGTCCTGAGCTTGACCAGGAGTTTGCCCAGGAACTGGCTGAGGCCGCATGCTCCAGGACCATGGTTGTCATGGGTGACTTCAATTACCCAGACATCTCGTGGGAGGATCGCTCAGCAAAATCTGAGCAGTCGCAGAGCTTCCTCTCATGCGTGGATGACCTCTACCTGACTCAAGAAGTCTATGGGCCAACGAGAGGCAAAGCGCTGCTCGACCTGGTACTGGCTACTGGGGATGACCTAGTCGGCGACCTAGTGATCGATGGGAAGCTGGGTGACAGCGACCACGAGCTGATCACCTTCACCATCCGCCGAAAAGCTGGCAAGTCAGTCAGCAACACGGAAGTCCTTGACTTCAGGAAAGCCGACTTTGACAAGCTTAGGAGGCTTGTCAGTGAGGCCCTAAGGGACTGTGACCACAGGGAGAGGGGAGTTCAAGAAGAGTGGTTGCTCCTCAAGGGAGCGATCCTCAATGCACAAACTAAGTCTATTCCATCTCGGAGGAAAGGCAGCAAGAGGGCACAGCAGCCCCCCTGGCTCTCCAGGGACCTAGCAGACCTCCTGAGGCTAAAAAGAAAGGCCTACAAAGGATGGAGGATGGGAGTCACCTCCAAGGAGGATTATTCTGCACTGGTCCGGTTCTGTAGGGAGCAGGCCAGGAAAGCCAAGGCTGCAACTGAACTCCAGCTAGCTTTGAGCATCAAGGACAATAAAAAGTCCTTTTTCAGATATGTGGGGAGCCGGAGGAAAAGCAGGGGCAATGTTGGACCCCTGCTGAACCAGATGGGGCAACTGACAACTGACGCCCAGGAAAAAGCCAACCTATTAAATAGGTACTTTGCGTCGGTCTTTCATCAGCCCCATGGGACGCCCATGCCTGCTACAGGGCCGGGAAGTCTGGGTGAGGGTGATCCCCTGCCCTCCATTAATGCTGACTTCGTGAAGGAACATCTTGAGAAGCTGGATACCTTCAAGTCAGCCGGCCCTGACAATCTTCACCCCAGGGTACTCAAGGAGCTGGCGAGCATCATAGCCTAGCCTCTAGCGCGGATCTTTGAAAGCTCTTGGCACTCTGGCGTAGTGCCCGAAGACTGGAAGAAGGCCAATGTGGTGCCTATCTTCAAGAAAGGGAGGAAAGTGGATCCGGCTAACTATAGGCCCATCAGCCTGACTTCTATCCCGGGGAAGATCTTAGAAAAGTTTATTAAAGAGGCCATCCTTAATGGACTGGCCGACGCCAACATCCTAAGGGATAGCCAGCACGGGTTTGTTGCGGGTAGGTCTTGCTTGACCAATCTCATTTCCTTCTACGACCAGGTGACCTATCACCTGGACAAGGGAGATGAGATTGATGTCATATATCTTGACTTCAAAAAAGCCTTCCATCTGGTGTCCCATGATCGTCTCTTGGAGAAACTGGCCAATTGTCGCCTTGGGTCCTCCACGATCCACTGGCTGGAAAATTGGCTCCAGGGTTGGACCCAGAGGGTAGTAATTGATGGAAGTCACTCATCGTGGTGTCCGGTGACCAGTGGGGTCCCCCAGGGCTCTGTCCTTGGACCCATACTGTTCAACATCTTCATTAATGATGTGGACACTGGAGTCAGAAGCGGACTGGCCAAGTTCGCAGATGACACCAAACTTTGGGGAAAAGCATCCACACCAGAAGACAGGCGGATGATCCAGGCTGACCTGGACAGGCTCAGCAAGTGGGTGGATGAGAATCTGATGGTGTTCAACGCCGATAAATGCAAGGTTCTCCACCTTGGGAAAAAAAACCTGCAGCATCCTTATAGGCTCGGCAGTGCTTTGTTGGCTAGCACTATGGAAGAAAGAGACTTGGGGGTCATCATTGACCACAAGATGAACATGAGCCTGCAATGAGATGCTGCGGCTAGTAAAGCGACCAAAACGCTGGCTTGCATCCATAGATGCTTCTCAAGCAAATCCCGGGACGTCATTCTCCCCCTGTACTCAGCCTTAGTGAGGCTGCAGCTGGAGTACTGCGTCCAGTTTTGGGCTCCACAATTCAAAAAGGATGTGGAGAAGCTTGAGAGAGTCCAGAGAAGAGCCACGCGCATGATCAGAGGTCAGGGAAGCAGACCCTATGATGACAGGCTGAGAGCCCTGGGGCTCTTTAGCCTGGAAAAGCGCAGGCTCAGGGGTGATTTGATGGCCACCTACAAGTTTATCAGGGGTGACCACCAGTATCTGGGGGAACGTTTGTTCACCAGAGCGCCCCAAGGGATGACGACTAGGTCGAATGGTCACAAACTACTTCAAAATCGTTTCAGGCTGGACATAAGGAAGAATTTCTTTACTGTCCGAGTCCCCAAGGTCTGGAACAGCCTGCCACCGGAGGTCGTTCAAGCGCCTTCATTGAACACCTTCAAGATGAAACTGGATGCTTATCTTGCTGGGATCCTATGACCCCAGCTGACTTCCTGCCCTTTGGGCGGGGGGCTGGACTCGATGATCTTCCGAGGTCCCTTCCAGCCCTAATGTCTATGAAATCTATGAAATCTATGATGTCATCTCATTTTTTTCGGATTCTCTGAGACCTGTATGGGGCCAAGATTCAGGTACTGACATGGGTTCCCACAGTGTTTATCTCCCATTAAATACTCATTTTATTTTTATCTTTTTAAAAACCATAATTTAAGAGACCTTCAATCTGAAGCCAACACATATTAATAATATTGAGTGACTGTAATTGCAATAGAACAGACTTTTTTCCATGCCAACTGCCAAACATTTATTAAAACAGGTTCATGCTGGCAAGAGAAAAAAATATTTAAAAACAATACAAAATAAATAATATTCTTAAATATTTCTGTAACACTCAGAGACTTTGGCAGGCATACAAATGCTCAGAAACCAGCCATAACTCTTTTCTCCCTCTGAAATTCCACTTTAACTACAGTGAAAACTGCTGCCTACATTCAGTACAAAATTATGCAGCCATGCACAGCTTAAATGTAAAGAAGAGATGTTTTCAATTAAAAAAAATCAGTTGTGCAAGTAATTTTACATCTCATTATTTTTGCAAATTTTGAAGTGACTCTTATTGTTAAAACTTTTGGATTGATAGCCCTAGTCCATTTCAGCGTAGCACAGAAAGGCTAGTACAAATGTCTCTGCTTACCCCTGATCTAAAGGAGTTAGTTCTAGAAATGAACAAGTTGCTCAGTGTCATATCTTGATGTCTACTTCAGATCCAGATCAATTATATTAACTGGGGCCTACCAAACATTTCTGAAAGAAACATTTTATAATTGGAAAAATTAGGTTCCTACCCCCAGAAATGTCAGATTTTTTTTTTAATTGAGAAATTAAACAGACCTTTCACTTTGGATTGACCTGGCCTGAAGTATTCCATTTCACTTTGATAACCTAAAACATGTCATGTCTGGAGAACATTTATCTCTGCTCTATCTGCATTTGAGGGCAGGGTATGTCATGGAGGAGAAGAGACTGTTGCCATATAATGGATGATGCAACCAAGCTAAGAAGCAGGTTCCATAGAGAAAAACAAGGGCATGAAAGACCCCAAAATACTAATGTCAGATTGAAACCAAATATTTCAAAATTAATATTTTGCAGAACACATTTACTTGTGAAAAGTCTTGATATTTGAACTTTTCATTCCTATTTAAGAATAAAGGAAATGACAAAATATAAGAACTGCCCAGAGAACTGGTTGCATATTTTTCAGTTAGCTTAATATGAATTAACCTGAAGTAGGCCAACTTCAGACAGTGATTATTATTGCCCACCAGTTTGAACCAGCTGCCTTGGTGTAAAAGGATTACAGTGCAAAGCACCAATACTCTGAACCTTCCAGTTCAGACAAAAATGTTAATAAGAATTGTAGGTAAATATCTGAAGGAAATAATGCTGATTATGCAGGTGTATTAATATATCTAAAATAAGTCTTCTAGAGTATCTTAATTAGTCTTCATTTTATACATATTCGAGGTTGAGTGAAATTCACCACATCATTTATTCAACTATTGTATCAATTTATAAATTCCTGTACCCTTCACCACCTTTTTCTTCTTCAACCTAAAAGATGTATAACACCTTTTGTTTCTGACATTCTACTCTTTGGGAATGTAAAAAAAAATTATGCCATCTTAGATTTACAGTTGTATTCAAATTTGTAAATCTTCCTATTCAGAACAGAATTATGAACTTTAAGAATATAAGAAGTCATTCTTGGCATGTAATAACCGTAAACATGCATTGTTTGAGAATAAGCTGTTAATTAAAATAGGTTTCATACCTACCCGCATATCAGGCATCTCTGAAAAATGACATTCTTTGGGACATGTAGGTTGCATTCACATGAGTGTGCATGTGTATGTTGCAGCATCTCAAAGGAGTTTGAGATGCCATTGAAGACGCCTCATGCATGAAAAAATATATGCAGCGCCAATTCTAAATTTGATACTAGGGAATCCTGGTACCAAGAAAAAAGGGGCCAGAAAAAATGTGGCACAGCGCGCACTCTCAGATTGTGCCCAGAAGCAACTGGAGGCTGAGTCTTCCAAGGAGATGCTCTGGCATCCAACAAGAGTGTCTCTACAGCTGCTGTATCCCATGCCGCTCCAGCACACTGCCTCAGTTCCTGGCCCTTAAAATGCTGTGGTGACTCCAGGGCCCTGGGCCACCTGCAAACAGCCTCTGGCCACCAGGTCCCACTCCAGTGACCCCAGGCCAGCTTCAGCAGTCTGTCCAGAACCCACCACTGGTCCCTGGCACAACCTTACTGCCTACCTGCCTGTCCTGTACCATGCCATGTCCCTGCTCTGGGCACTGCAGGCACCTGCTCAGACCCTCCAGCACCCAGACTGTCATGCGCAGACCATGTGAGCCATCAAGGGAGCCATGCTGGTGTCATCTCTGATGCCACACACCACCTCCTGGGGCAGAACTAGTCCCAGGAGGATTCTACAGACCTTGTGGCACCAGGGGGTGGAGGCCTAGGTCCTGAGCCAGTTTGCCCAGAGTGGGCACTCTAATGCCCACATGTATGAAGGCCTATTGGGCTGCATGAGGGAATGTGGGCATGACCAGTTAGCTTCCCAGTGCTGCATAAAGGTCAAAGCCTTGTAGGCACAGTGGGTCACCATCACTGACCACAACCACCAGTTAGGGGTTGTCCACAAGTCCATGCCCTTTATACATCAGCTGGACCACATCCTCGTGCCCTGGGACTCTGGCTGGAGTCATGCTGTGTACTCCAGCATGGGCAGCCTGGCAGTGGCAATGAAGCATCATTGGGGAGGTTCCCCCAGGGTACCAGAAGACTGTCCCACCATGGTCCCTGCCCCCAGCATCATCCAGCAGCTCTGGCAGCCTGAGCTACTGCCTGCCCTGCCAGCTCCGGGTGTGAAGCTCCGCCAAAGAGGTCAGCCCAGCCACGGTACTACTGGCCTGCAGCTCCAGCTCCTCCCTGGAGGGGCCTCTCCCTGGGTGAGCTTTGCTGTGACATGTGCACCTACGGTGGTGCAACCAGAGGCTGGGGTGCTAGCCACCTGTGCCCAGGCTCCACCCCTTAGGCATCCCCACTCCGCTGTCCCCCACCTCGGGAGGGTGCCCAGAGTACGTTGTATATAGTCTGAATGGGGAAAAGGGTGCTTTATTGTTGATGGGCTGGGGGGTTGGTGATGGGGATCTGTGGTTTGGCGGGGAGGGGGAGATGGAGCCTATTGTAGAGGAAGGAGAAAGGAAGGGCTTTCTGGCTGGGGAGAGAGGGGGTCTATTGTTGAGGAGGGAGGGGAAATGGGGGTCTGTGTTTGTGGAGGGGATTGAACTGTTTTTCTGAAAACTATCTGCAGTGAGCATGGTGCTGGGGTGCACGGTGGAGCTTGGGTCTGGGGCTAGCTGTCCAGATGGAGTTCAGGAGCAGGGGGTCCACCAGTTCCTCTCACACCTGGTGCCCTGGCCCCCACTGCTAGGTGTGTGGCTCACCTGCATCCTCAGTGGAGGAAGGCCCATCACTGGTGCTGCCGCCACAGCTGATACTCCCAGTTCTAGGCATCTTCTGCCTGCTGTGCCTCTTCCAGCCAGGTCTCATGAAAGAGCTCCTCCTGGGCCTCACAGATGTTATGCACCACACAAACTGTGACAATGACCATGGGGATGTTGGCCTATGTGACCTCAAGGTGGGCAGTGAGAATGCGCTAGTGTCCCTTCAGGTAGCTGAAGGTGCACTCCACCAGTGCACAGGTCCAGCCCAGACACCTGTTAAAATGTGCCTGCCAGGGGACCAGCTGGCTGGTGTAGGGCCACATGAGCCAGGGGAGGAATGGGTGGGCAGGGTCCCCGATGAGGAACAGTGGGACTGCCACTGTGCCCACTATATCTAGCACCTGTGATATGAAGCGCCTGCTCTCCACCAGGACTGGTAGGGAGGAATTGCAGAACACATGGGCATTGTGGGCACTGCTTGCCCAGCCAGCACTCACATTGGTGAAGGTGCTATGGTGGTCCACGACAGCATGGAGCATGACAGAGTGAAAGCCCCACTGGCTGTAGTAAGAGTGGTCAGCGTGGGCAGGCAGGTGATGGGGATGTGGGTCCTGTCCAGGATCCCAATGCACTGCAGGAAGCCCAAGTTAGGGAACCCTACCACCACATTCAGGGGGGTCATTCATCCAGAGCACAGTGTGCCCCAGTATGTCCTGGAGGGTGCCACACACCTTCAGGACAGCCTCCCTGCCAGTCGCCTTGCCCACACTGAAGAGGTGGCTGATATAGTGAAGGCTGGCGAGTGTGGCCAGCTTGAGCAGGGTGATGGTCAGCTGGGTGTCCATGGGAAGGGGCCACCGCATGGTGGTGGCCTACCACTCCAGGGGGAGGTCAAGCTGCTCAAGGAGCTCTTGGAAGGCGGCCCAGGTGGCAAAAAGACTTTACCCCCTACCCATCATCCCTGGTGTACAGCCACAAGTCCTGGCTGGCCCAGTGGGCCCACAGCTGGTGGGACTGGAGCCCCAGTAGCTCATGGATGGCACTGGTGGCAGTATCCAGATGTGTGTCATCAGTGTTCTACTGGTGTTTGGGCAACAGCATGGGACCTGGGTGGCAGCAGCATGGTGGCAGGGGTCTTAAGATGCGGCAGTGTGCTTAGCCACATGGCCACACCACAGAGGGGAGCAGCCAGGGCCAAGACTGACCTGGGCCAGGTGGCAGTCATCATGGCAGTAAAGCATGGCAAGCAAGGTGTCCAGCAGGAGCCCGGGGCACAGAACATCACTCTGGGGGTGGAACAGCCATCGTGTGGTGGGCACAGGCTCTGGCTATAGAGTTGCAGAGAGCTGTGGCAGCACACTGCAGGCTGCTCCACGCCAGGAACACAGATGGCCAGGGAGCACCATGCAGGGCTGGCTTTTAAAGATGGCCTCCAGCTGCAGGCAGATGAGGCCAGAGCCTTGAGCTGCCCCGGCTGCAGCAGGGGGACAATGCAGGGCTGGAGGAGGCTGGGAGCAGGCTACTTCCAGGAGCCACAAATCTGCTCCCAAATCCTGCATGTGTAGATGCCTACCCAGGGAGGGTTTACTCTGCAGTGAATTACTGTGGAATAAACCCATATAGCACTAATTGCATGTGTAGATGCACCCAGGGTTACCTACAGAGATATTATAAAATTGTTCAAACCATAATTGTAGAACTGTGTGTGTTCTATAAATGGTGGAGAGTAGCTTTTCTCTGTGGGCCAGAGGCTTCAAATTTATGGATTCTTCACCATAACTTCTTCCTGAAATCTGGACTGAGGATTTTCTAGAAAGCTAAAAAATGTTTAGAGTTTTGTAGCCCCTGGTCTATCAACACAAACAGTTACAGAGAACTGGCAGATCAGGCCCCTTAAAGGTTACTCTTATATCATGCTTTCTACAAGGGTGGTATTTAGGGGATCAGACTCAAACCTGAGATATTCCAAGCTTTCTGAAAACCTAGATCAGGGATGTCCAAACTTTTTGAATGTGGGGCTGATCATGAACTTTTTATCACCCAGTGGGCCGGCGAGCCATATTCAAAGATGTCACAGGAAGTGGTATCATATCAGGAAGTGATGTCACGTGACCTTTGACACCAATGAAGTTGCAGGGGTTGACATGGTGCTGGTTGACATGTCATGCATGCCCGGGTTGACACGGTGCTGCAGGAGCCGCTTGGCTACAACCGGGTTGACCTGGTTCTGGAGAAGCCGCAGGACCAGGCCGGGGTTAAACTGGGGCCTGCCCAGCCTGCCGGTGCCATGACTGGGTTGACACGGTGCTGCAAGACCCACCTGGGCAGAACCGGGTTGGCACCAGCCAGGAAAAGCAGCATGCAGCTGAAGCCGGCTTCCCATGTGCTGCTGGGGACAGGAGAAGGCTGGCCAGGTCTGCACCAGCCAGGAGAAGCGGCGGCAGAGCCGTGTGCTGCTCGGGACTGACCGGTGCAGGCTCGTCCTGTCCCGAGCAGCACACGGCTCTGCTGCCACTTCTGCTGGCTGGTGCAGACCCGGCTGGGCTCCTCCTCCCGTCCCCAGCAGCACGTAAGAAGCGGCCCCCTCGGACCCTCCACGTGGGCGACCAAGACCAGAGAGCCGCAGCGCCCAGGGGGAGACTGGCCGGGGGAGTGACCAGGCGCTGCCTTACTGTAGGGCAGGGTGGGGCAGGGCAGGGCAGGGCAGGAAGGCAGGGCAGCAGAGCTGGCTTCAAGCAGGCGGGTGAGGAGGCAGGTGCAGGCCGGCAGTGCCAATGACCACTGCTTGCCCTCCCGTGCAGGGCCGCTCCCCTGGGCCCCGCGGGAGTAAGCAGCTCCCCTCCCCTTGCTGCCCACTGGGGCCTGCGGCCCCGCCCTGCCTGCCTGCCTTGCTGCAGCCCCACCACTGCTGCGGCCCCGTGCTCCGTGCTGCTGCCACCATGGCTCCACGCTCCGCAACAGCGGCTCTGCGCTCCGCGCTCTGTGCCACCACCACCGTGGCTCCATGCCACCGCCCTGCCGCTGTGCGGCTCCCCACTCCACGGCAGTGGCACTGCCGCCGCCGTGGGCCAGATAAAATGTCTTGGCGGGCTGCATGGCGGCCTGTGGGCCGTATGTTGGACAAGCCTGACCTAGATGGAGTAACAGCCCTGAAACTGCTCTAGTTTATGCTTGAGCAGGGACTGTCCCCAGTTTACCTCAGAACTACAGAAAATACAAAAGAGCCTCAGTCATTTCGCTCTCCCCCACTGTTACTGTATGGAGTGGCCAGAAGGAGAAGGCAATCCTAAAACAGAAAAATATTTTTTTTGTTCTGAAATAGAATAAAAATTATATATATTTTTAATTTTACACAGAAGAAAAGCAACATTTTATTGAGACATATTCAGAATGTTTCAGGAGCACACTGAGCTATATCGGCTCACCAGGAAGGAAGATGAACAGCTCAAGAAGCCTGAAAGAGAGATTTTGGGAGTTGAGGCTCCCTAGACTCTGGGCTCTAGGTAGGTGTCTGAAATTCTTGGAAACAGACAGTGCCAGGGCAGTCCACCAAACAAGCTGCTGAGGAGCAGATAAACTGTGAAGTTAACACTGATATTCTGCTAGAAAAGCATAATTTTGTGCAAAACTGCAATTTTCCACAAAAAAAAAAAAAGATTTAATGAAAAGTGAATTTTCTGTGGAAAAAAAAATCATTCCAGTGAAAAAATCCTAATCAGTTCTAAATTACATTTTTTTTTTTAGGATGGAAGTCGCAACTTTTCTGAATCAACATATCTGCCGTGTTTCTTGGCCAACTTTTTGGGACCGATGGCCATGCCACACTTCGTATTTTGGGTCTGTTTAGCAGGCTAAATTTTAAATATGTAGGAGGTTGTTTATATTTTTAAAGAGCAATGTATAAAATACATGTGTATTCATATAAACTGACCTTTTCCTCAATCCAGCTGATTGGAGTTATAAGGTATTATAAGAGTTAGAGCTGTGAGAAATGGTGGTGAACCAAACATTTTGGAACAGCATGGAGAAAGAGGAGGGAGAGAGGACTGGAAGGATATGTAGGTAAGGTACTAGAGGGCACACTGAAATGTTGTGCTTTCATTATCAGAATGAGGCAGTCAGAGTGGCAGGCCCAAATGGCACTTACCTAGCAGTGTTACTGTTATTTTTGGCACTTACACAATTTGGATTCCTATTCCATATTCATTGTAGATGCACAAGTGTCTACGCAGTTACTGAACATATGCAGTAGGCTGCACACTGGCTGGGCAGTCGCGTGTATATATCTGGGCAAACATAAGTCCCAAAATTGTAGCCAGGCAAAAACCCATTACTAGCGGATGTTAGATGCTGGAGGAGACAAGCTTTTTCATTTTTTAGTTCATCAGTCTAGTGGTTAGGACACTCACCTGGGAATCAGAAATGCAGATTCCAGACACCTTCTGCCCCAGAGAGAGTTTGAGTATGCATCACTGATTTCCTAGCAAAATGCTTTAACCAGCAGGCCACAGGATAGAAAATGTTTTGTAGCCCCCTGGGCAGACAAAGAAGGAGATATGTAAGGCTAGGAGAAACAGAGTAAGTTAGAGTATATGTGGCCCAATGAGCTAGTTGCTGCTCTGGAAAGGAGGGAATGCTAGATTCTAGCATGGATCCTTGCTCCACATGGGACAGAAGCCTCCCCTCTGCTCTTTATCCTTTTCATCCCATGAATATGAATATGAAATACAACATTCAACATGAATATGAAATACAACATTCAGACACTGCTTCAAGAGGAAGGCTGGAGAGGGGACTGGTGAAATAGAACTGGCAATGTAGGAACTGCACTGAGGGATGGAGCATGAATCTCTGGGTGACATGTTCAGAGGGTGTTGGCTATAAGCAGACATCTGCTTTGGAGTAGGATTGCACTACAGTGGTGTCTACAGGCATTGCCAGGGCAGTAGTCCCACAGGGTCAGACCCTGACTTAATAGGCGTGATTGTGCAGGACAATGACTCTGGGTGCTGTGCCCTGATTTGGGGTGTGCCTCCGCAAGGAAGGGAACTGAGTTTGAGTGAAGCAACATGATATGCACACCTGGGGTATCCCCGGCTGCAAGCACAGAACAGGAAGTCCACATTTATAGACATGTGTCCTGGAAATTCTCCTTCAGGGGGATTCCCATGGCATACAGGATCAGGCACCCGAAGCCTGGGAATGCTGCCCTAAGGCAGCTGGAGAACACAGGTAGCTTTGGACTGCCTGTGCTCCCCCACTGTAAAGAAATAAATGTTGAAAGGCAAAACCATGAAAAAGCAGCACAAACTATTGCTAGAATTTATTATGCCTTCAAACTTTGGCATTTCTGGCACAACAAATTGCTATGACACCTGTTCACTCAGCTTTTGTGCTGTCACAAATTTTTATGGCAGTGCAAAGGTGACATCTCTTTGCAGTCTGAGACACATAGGGAAACCCTGAGTAGTACAGGTATAGGAAAAGGGCTTTAAAGTTTTCTTCTATATAGAAGTCTTCCCAGATCCAGCACTCCCTTTTAACTCCTATCACTGAATACATCTCTTATAGAATCATTAATGACCAATGGAAAGAAACCCTACTTTGATGTGCCCTATAAGGCCTTTTCGAGTAGGAATGCCTCTACAAACCTTATGAGTCACTTTAAGGTCTAAGACCCCTTCACAAATAAAGGCAAAGAAACTGTTAAACAAAGAAAGAAGGAAGATTGAGTGTGTGTTTCAGTGGATTCCAGTTAACTCCTGTAAATAAGTAGTACATATTTCTTTAAAAAATTCTAAAACTCATAAGTGTTAGGGTATCTGGAAACAAATATTCAGAGGATCAAGCCAGCCAGTATTCACTAACCCCTTCCCAGCTTAGACAGCCCACCCAAAATTTAACAGTGCCTCTTGTATAAAATTGCCAAAATGATATGCAGAGGTCAAGATAATAAAGTACTGGGAGATTATAAAATCACATTCCTTATTCAAGGATTCATTTAAATGATTTCATAATAATCGGTTGTTTTAACATTTGCATATAGTTTTATGATTTTTATTGGGAAATAAGTTGAAGCTGTATACGCAGTGTGAATCAGGTGGGACAATAATGGTTGACAGATGATATGAGAGTGGGAAATTAGCTGGAATCCTCAGTTAATTTCCATATTTTTTCTCATATTCAAGTTTAAAAACAATAAAAATATTCAAAAATGTACATTGGTTTGGGTTTGCTAGTGGGACTGCTTTCAGTCTTAATTTCTTCTCACGAAGTGTTTTGGTACATAACATTTCAGAAGATAAGTTCAAGACTGATACATACATGCTTCCTATTATGCACTGATCGGAAAAGTCTCATTGCTAGGGAAAAAGTCTCATTGCTAGGGAAAAAAAAAATCTATGGGTGCATCTACACATCACCATACAGCAACATTGCTATTGCACCTTGCTTTGGTACTTCCAAAAGAAGTACTAAAGCACGGTGCACTATGGGTGGTTACTGCGTCATGCATGCAGTGCATGGTTAGATTTCACCACCATGTCGCCATAGCCGTACTATAACCAGGGAGCATGTCACTACATCTCCATAGGGCAATGTGTAGATGCACCCTATGTCAATAAAATCTGCCAACTGTGGTCAAGAATGGAGTCATACTGCTTTATCGCAGCTTTTCACCTCTAAGTCCAGGGTTAGACTTTAGGGTAGAATCAAAATCTAATAGTCGCTATCATATTTTTGGTGGGAAGATTCCCCAACCCAGTTTATAGGCAGAGAATGTAGCCGCTACATCCATGTAGTTCCAGTACACTGTCACGACCTTTTCACTGGCCCAATGGATTCCCACAAGCCACAGTACACCGAGCTTACTGAGGCTTTCTTACATGGCTTCTCCACTCATGGCTCAATTCAAACCAGACTAGTAAAACCCTGGCCCTAAACCCACCAGACCATTCCTCCCATTTGGGTGGTTAGTACTGAAGACAGTACTAGTTTGGAGGTAGTCCTTTATCCCTGTCCATGCCTATGGTGCAAGGTCAGGCATCTGCTTTTTTCCTAAATAGTGCAGTACAGAAATCAGAATATATGCCATATTTCATGCAAAATTTAAATAGGTGCAGTAAAATATGAAAACCTGAATTTTATCATGGAAGTAGATTTAGAACTGGCATAGTTGTAGAAATTCAACCAATGCTTGAGAATCACCAAGAGGACTAACTACACGGTCACTGCAGCACAGTTCTATTGTAGTAAGAAATCACTGACTGGCCTCAGATTAGCGTATTCAGGATGGGGGCTTGATTTTGCCCCTATTTAAGTTAATGGAAGGACATTAATAAGATTTCACTTTATTAACGTGAGTTTTTGTTTGTCTATTTTTTTCTTCTTCCCAATATAAAATAACTCCTTAAAACAATTAGTTTATTCATTTACTAAGGAGAAATTAATGGTGGAGAAGGAGGAAGGATTTTTTAAAGAAAATATCTGACAACAGAAGCAAGAAACTGCAGGCTATGAATCTTACAAAAGAAATGTGCAATTAGTTAAGTATCTTTTTCACAAAAGTTAAGGCAAAGGCTGATGAAGAGCTGATGAGAGGTCAACCTGCATATGCTTATACAGATTGTTGTATGTTTTTATACTTAAGACAGTGTTGGCCAGATTGTTAATAGATGTAAATCACTGTCATTCTGTTGACTTCAACAGAACTCCACTGACTTGCGCATAGTGAGGATCTCACCTTATATGTTTCAGAAAAGACTATCCTAAAGTTTGGAAGAATTCAGATTCAGTTCCAGGAGACAACTGTTCTAAACCAGGAAACCAAGTATAAAATTAATCACTTACATAAATGGCTTGATTTGCTCAGCAGTGAAAAGACCCATGACTCCCTCCAGAATCATGAATAGTTTTTAAAAATGAATGAGTTTTACCATGTACAATACTGTAGGCCACCTACAGGTGCTGCTACAGGGTAACCACTTTTAAAGGTCTCCTAGCAACTGCACCCTCCAGTCTCTCTCCACCATTCAGTATTCTCCTGCCACATCTTGATGTAAAAATTAGTAGGGGAGGCTGCACAAAGGGCAAGGCATGCTTTGAAGAAGTGGGTCCTTGTCTGGTCCATGGCTCCCCTCCACCCTGGCTTCATCCTACTTTTACTCTAGCTAAGCCCTGTAAGTCCGACCCACTGTTCAGGGCCACAAGTTCCTGGCTTAGCTTTGGTCATGCCCTGCAACCTTAGGTTCCAGGCCCTGCAATATCTACTACATAGGGAGCTAGGGGCCTCAAGTCCCATTTACCCCTGCCACCCTCCTGCCTTACAGTCCAGGCAGGCCTGGCCTCATTCAGCCACAGAACTTACTCTAGGCCTTATCCTCTGTCCATTCAGCTGAATTTCAAGCTTGGGGTGTTCCCATTCTCCCCTTTCAGTGGCCTCTACCTCCCCTCCAGCCATAGTCCGGATGACTGGGGAAAAGAAATGTCCTGCCTCAAAGAATTGTCCTCTACAGGGTTTGCCACACCCCCTTGGTGGCAGGCTCTGCCGGACACTATGGGTCACCTGACCCCTTTATGTCCACCCCCTGGGTCATCAGGCTCTGCCTGCACCTGGACCTGGCAGCCATCTTGCTCCAGGCTTCTCTGCCTGTGAGTTTGTCTCTAGCATCACCAAGATGCCACAGGTAAAAGGCACGAAGTGGAAGGAAGTGTGGGGGGGAGGGGGAAAGGCAGGTGAGAAATTACAACCATGGAACAAAAAAACCAGGGGAAGGGACCTCAATCCAGGGAAAGGATGCAAGAGAGGGAAAGGCAGGGGAGGAGGGGTAAGGGAGGAGAGAAGGGCCAGGTACCTCTGGATCCCCTTCTCAGTCTAGTAATGGGATATGGGCCCTATTACAAATATTATACTTGAGATATATTTTAGAGCCACTCATTCCCCACAATGAAGGGCAACTCAGCCGAGGCAATAGCATATGCAACCTGTTAAACAAGGTATTCTGGGAAGGAAAGCTTCCAGATGCAGCTGCCCTTCCCTCTCTAGGAATTTCACCACTGCATGGCATCCCATTTTGCACTTTTCTAACAACACTACTCTTAGAAATATGTGTTATAAAAATGTTGGCATGTCATTGACTATCTCAGTTGCTGTGCTGATTCTATTTATTGTCCCATAGCAAAGAAGCTCTTAAAATAGGATGAATTAGATTCAATGTATGTCCTGCAGCACTTGAAGAATTACAAACATATGGTCAAATAAAAATGGAATTCCCTGTGTCTACATTTTTATTTGGCAGATAACATTGGGACTCTCTGTAATTCTGCCCAGATGCTACTATGAGTTTCAGGTTAATAGATTCATAGAGTTAGAAGGGACCTCAAGGAGCACCTAGTCCAACTGCTTCCAATCCATCCCAGAAGAAATGCTTATCAGCCTCTTCTTTACAACCTGCAAAGAAGGACAGTCTACAACTTTCCCGGGCAGTGTGTTCCACTGTCTGTTCTTTTGACAGTAAAGAAGTTGTTTTATTTCTGATATTTTATCTAAACCTGCTTTACTGCAGTTTAAGTCCACTCTTTGTATCTTGCCTTTCTGCAGCAGGACAGAACAGTTGTTTCCCCTCTCGTCTATAGCAACCTTTCAAATATTTGAAAACTGCTATCATTACTCTCATTAATCTCCTTTTCTCCAAACTAAATATCCCTAGTTCTCTCAACCTCTCAATGTACAACTTCAGTTTCAAGCCCTTTCACATATTTGTTGCTCTCCTACCAATCCTCTCCAGTTTCTCTACAGCCTTCTTAAAATGCAGAGGCCATAAATGCACACCATACTCCTGCAGATCTCACCAGTGCCGCGTAGAGTGGTGTTATCATCTCCCTCATCTTACACACAATGCCCCTGTTAGTAATACAGCCACAAATGGTGTTTGCTTTTTTTTTGCAACTGTTTTGCATTGTTAACTCATGCTGAATCTGTGATCCATCCAGACTGTAAAGTATCTCCAAAACTGCTTCAAGGATCTGCTTCATGTACCTCCAAAACTTGAAGCTAATGGGAAGCCAGTGGTACAAATTGGATATTTTAAATAACCAGGCAAAATTATCTCTGTGTGTTCTCTGGGAATGCTAATTAGTACAAATTAAGTACCCGAAACAAACAGAATTATCATTCCAGAAAATCTAAAATCCCCAAAACTGAGCCATATCGTGTTTGCCCTCAGTTAAGCTAAGTACTAGCCTGAATTTAATTACTTCAGTTAAATTACTTGACGGGTTATTTCTGCACTAACTTCAAACAATTCTGGTAATTAAAGCAAGAATATTTTTTCCAAAACTACTAGCTCTGATACTTTTAATACCAACTTTAGTACATTTGGATTAAATGCAACAGCATATTAGCTGTCTGGTATTTGGCATACTAGTGAAATGAAGAGATAGTTGGCAATTGTGGCAGCCAAATATCAATCTTGGCAACTTCAATATTTAATACTTCTTAATATTGAAATCTCTTCATTTCAAGGCTTAAAAGGTGAGATACAAGAAATAAGACACATCAGGACATAGCATATGTAGAAAACTATGGAAACCTTTGTAGCTCTTTTAATTTTATTTTGGGTTTTTCTTTTTCTCTTCCCTTATCCCTCCTTATAGTGTTTATTGCTCTCACTTTTTAATGTCCCATCTTATTTCCATTGTAAATGCTTCTGGATAAGAAACAAATGTTTACTCTTTTGGTGAAGAACTCTCTGTGCTATGCTGTACAAATTCATATTAATAATAACAACTTGAATCTTAATCATTTCACTCACTCCTTAGTGAATCCAAACTTTCACTGGTATTACTAAGAGGATTCCAAAGCAAGGACTGAATCAAAAACCCACAGCAAGGACTTCAGTTTTTTTTTAATAATGATTTTCTTGACAAGAATTAAAGATGAAATCCTTTGGGACAATGCTCCCATCAAACTCATGATATGAATACACATTGTCGGGACAGAGGGCGGTCTAAGGCTATGGCCAGTAGCCCGGACCGTCAGGTGGGGTTTTTCCACGACGGAGTAGAGTTAGGCACGGAGGCGTATTGGTTTTACAAAGAAAGCTTTACTTACACTGCCGATGGTCACAGTGCAGGAAGGAAACTTGCTTGAGTTGCAGTTGCACACAGACAAACACAAGTGAGATCTCTTCCGAACCGAACCGAACCAAGATGAGTCGTCGATGCACGACTCCACGAGCGCTTCTCACGGGGATACGTCAAATTTCCACTATGACGGGGGGTGGCTAAGAGCTGATCAGGCCCCTATGTCCTCCTCCAAGACACACGCAGAGTTTGCTAGGCTCCACAGCGCGCTCAGAGTTCCCCACTAGATGGTTGTGGAGTCCTCCAACTTGGGCAGAAACTGCTCTAACCTTTTATACGGCTAGCGAGCCAATTGCTAGCTGCCACGTAGGAATAATTTAGAATTGACCAATAGTGGGACACTAATTTGCATACGTGTGGCGGGAACTCTTTTGCACCAGGGATTTCTCTCTGCAGCTGAGAAATCCACCGTGCAAAGAAAGCTCCATGTGGCGGGAAAATTCCAATGTGCCGAGGCACTAAATATCATTGGGTTATGACACACATAACAATAGAAATGTTTGCAAACGTCACTGATTGGAAACCAGTTCATAACTGTTGCACATCAGAGGTGCTCACGTGTATAATATCCTGGCATTCCAACTAGAACGGGTTTACGTATTGAAGTGCTGGAGCTCCAACATGAGAAAATGGGAGTGAGCACCCTGAGTCCAGCTTACCTCCCAGTGGGCAAGTGTGTGTGTAGAGAGAGTGCTTATACTTATCCTTTGGGGGCTGCATGAGATGGGTGCCCTGTGGCTGGAGGCATTTTCACTTTTGTGCTTTCCCTTCTCCCCTGAACATGAGTTCAGTAGCCAGCACTTGTCCACACTCTGACTTGAGATGCCAGAGACAGGGTAGTGCTTAGACCCACATTTTGAGGGTTTCCTGGCACATAAAGGGAAGGACACAGCTGGTTGCTAGAAAGATCGCTTGTAATGAACAAGCAGTACGAGGGAGCTCTTTGAAAAAAAAAGTACCAACAAAAGGGGAAAAGGGTGGCAGAACAGTTCTGGCTACATACCAGAGCAACTTATTACAGCTGCTGGGGAGGATGAACTTTGTCAACAGGACACTTAGGGCATTTGTAGATGACACATTAAAGCAGGTTAAATGCCCTTTTGCACTGCTTTAATGACGTTGCTTTTTGCATGAGTTTGCAAATTCGGTGGCGTGTTGCATGTTTATTCTAGCTGCTGTAGCAAATTTGGTGGCATAATGTGCCTTAAATCAGTGTTTCCTAACTGTTTTTCACCCCGCAGCACACTTACCTAAATAAAAAAGCACCACGGCACACTGGACACAGAGCCGGGGGGGGGGGGGGGGGGATTAAACCCCCATGTCATCTTCAAATGCCCTTATGGTCCACATACAGCACTGAACTGTTTCACAGTGAACTGGCTCAAAAGAGTACTTGATTTTCCACCTATACTTTTGAACCACTCCAGGCAGCTTTAAACTGATGTAACAGGCTTGTATGCTTGTCTGCTTCAAGTTTAAACTGCATTTAAACCCACTCCAGTGTTACATTTGTCCATATTCTCACTGGTGGGGTAAAGAATGCAGGATAAGTCTCCACTACTAGCTATGCAATGGGCATTTTTAAGCAGGTATCTTCTAAGAAAAGCCCTGTAGTTTAATCAGTGTGCCAAGGGCTCCCAAATACTTTCATTTAACCAATCAGTTGGTCTGTCTGTAAAATGAAACATACTTCTGTGCACATAGCCAACATTCTTGACAATTTATAGTAACTTCCCACACAATACTGCTGACCATCACAATTATTGCCACATGGAACCCTCTCTCATTCGGTTCACTTTCTTTCTAAATGCAATTATTTACCATGTCCTTTGTTTTCTTGTTGTCTTTTTTTTTAAAGCCCTACTGTTTGAAACCAAACCAGAGAAATATTACAGAAGAGAGGAGGTGCTTTCACAGATAACCAGGGCTTATGGAATTTAGGGATTTATACATCAAAACAACCATCTTAAATTTCACCTGGATACTTATTGGTATATCAGTCTGTTTTCTGGCATAGTAGAGCTTGCTTATGTTAACCCCACTTATATGAATGCTTGGATAATATGAATGACCAACCTGGTCTTCGGAGAGGGGAAAAAAAGTGAATGTATGTAATTTTTTTTGTGCTAGGTTTCATAATAATATTGTTATAATGCTTATAGACTGTGGTGCATGGTTTTTACGTTCCTCTCTATTGGTAGTATTGTATAGTATAGACATCTCATGTCTGAACTTTATGCACATCTGAACATATTGCATGTCTGAACAAAGAACAATTCAATGGGTTTTAGATAAGGAAGGATCTACTGTGCCACTATCTTTGTTTATGGGTTATAACTTCAATGTGTTCATTCATCCAATGAGTGCAATTAAGTGCAACTATGGATAAGGGTATAAAATTTGGCCCAGGGCAAAGGGAGCTGGGGAGGAAACTGGGTGAATATTGACTTTCTTTCTGCTCTTCTAATATGTGAAAAAAAATCCTCTAATGCCAATAACAGATGGATACAGAAAGTGCTAAACACTGGGGACAGCATCCCTCAAATAGATTTGACAGGAAAATGTTGTTCCAAGTCTGCCATTTGGGATGAGGAAACAAGAAGATATGGACAGATTGGAAAGAGTCTGGTACAGAGACAACAATTATTTAGGAGCCTGAGAAGCATAACTTACGAGGAAAGACTGCAAGAACTAGGGCTATTTAGTCTGGAAAGAGGAAGATTGAGGTGGGATTTAATAACAGTTTTCAGATACCTGAAGGGCAAGTATAGAGAGGATGGAGATGGGCTGTTCTCTGTGGCTAGAGGGACAGAACTAGAAGCAATGGACTCACGCTATGGCAGGGGAAATTTAGGTTGGAAATTAGGAGGAACTTGCTGACTATAAGAGTGGTCAAGAATTGGAACAGGCTACCTAGTGAAGTTGTGGAATGTATTTCTGGAAATTTTCAAAAGCAGTTTGGACAAATAGTTGACTGGGACAGTTCAGTCAAGGACAATCCTGCCTTGAGCAGGAGGCTGGACCAGATGAACTTCTGAGGCCCCTTCTAGCCCTACTTTTCTATGATCCAGTGCTTCTGAAAAACATAAAGGTATGAAATGTAATATGAACTGCAAATTATAAATCTCATACAAAAATTGCTTTATCAACAGTAAGCCTATTGGCATGTTGGTGAAGTAAATTAGAATAAAATCATGATGAGTTTTTCTTCACCAGTAGCAAAAGAGAGTGTAAAAGATTATAAAAATTGTAGAGGACCAGGTACATAATAAATGGAGACTTGGAATTTGCTGTGTAATATATGTATATCATAAAGTGTGAAACCAGAAAAATCATTTTCATGTTTTTTATGTTCAGAATTTTAACATGTAAATTAGAAATATATGCCATTTCAACAAAAGCATTTGTGCTGACGCTTAACTTTTAGCATGTGTATATCCATTCTTATCAATTACTATCGATTAAACATTTATTTCTAAACTTCTCATTAAAATTATTCAAATCACCACAAAAGCTAGATGCATTTTCACCTCCAAAAGGAATAATTGATTAATTTGGTAACGTAACAATACATGGAAATCAAAACCAAACCTGCTGTTGGTTCTGTCACATAAGGAAAATTCTGCCAAGTAAGGACACTTTAATTAGCACCACTGTCAACTGCGAAAGGTCATCTCTTTTCAACCGCAATAGCAGCATTGTGTGATTATGGTTGGCAGACTGATATCTTCTAAATCAGAATAAAACATAAAGTGATCCTTACTGGACCAACAGCAGCTGTCCAAGCATAATAAACAAAATTCCTCCATTGATTTCTTTTCTGGATCTGTTTTCTTCACCTTTTTCAAAAATTAAATGTAAAGAGCAAGGGTGAAGGGAAAAGACATTTTCGGGTGATTCTGTGTGTGCTAGATTATCTGAGATACGTAGATAAAACTGGGTGTTAGCTTGAAAAGAGAGCACAGTGTCAATTTCAAAATAAATAATGTTAATGGTATTTTCAGGATCAGCTTTTTTTTTCATATTCATTGCCAAGACATTTGGAGTACCCTGTTTTACTCATAACATAATGTGGGTGGTTAACAAAAATTACCTCCACACATATTTGTTGTTTCTAGAGAGCCTATTGTATGTCACTCAAGGAACACTGACTGGAGAATTAATTTAGCTAACCTTGATACTGTTATAATACCCTCCCCTCAGAAAAACCCACACATTAAGCTAGTCCCTTTTTTATTCTATTTAAAATAATGATTTAAGTTAAGAAAATAATGATTATAAGCATGCCAACAGTAATTGCCCAGAGAAATACTATGAAGGGAGAAAATAGAGATTTTTACCTAAAAGAGTATTATTTATTTGGGCTAGGTCCTAATACCCTTAGGATGTGATCCAATCTGGTCTTGGAAACTTCTAAAATGGGACTAATGCAGGTTTTAGGCAAGAAGTCAGGAACAGCACTAGACTTTGACCACCAGTGTTCAGAAATTATGCTTAGCACCAACATTCACTTGTTGCCTAAAATACAGATCTCAAAGGGTCGTGCAGTCTCCATTTTGGCTTCTGTGCATGCCCAGAAGTTCACCAATTTAAACATCTGGGTGCCTAAGTACTAGAAGGTCCCAATCCTTAGATATGCTCTAAGTATATCTAATTTATACTGGCAGAACACCTAACTCATGTTGACAGAACTAAATTCAGTGCTAAAAAGACAGTCACACTTCTCATTTCTGCCCAGTAAAGTGAGTGCTATAGTTGCTTTCCCCCAAAGAGGCTTGAACACACACCCCTTTTACATCCCAGGAAATTATCCTAAACATCAGGCTATAGAGTAAACTAGATGTGGGCACATTCTCCACCCCTCCTGGTGAAGGTGGACCACAGGGTAGTCAAGAGTATAAGCCAGGGATGCCATGGGGCCAGAGAGAAAACAAAAAAGAGAAAGCAGGCTGTCTGCTGGGGAAAAGGGAGTCCTGGACTCCAGTCCCTGCTCCCAGGGTAATGTATGCATTTTCTTTTGAAAGGCACTGATTAAGAAGTAAAATATCCCTGGCAACAGCTATTGGAACCAAGGACTTCTGTTTCCCAAGGAAGTGCTATACCTCTTATTTGCTGTCTCTCGTTCTATGGCTCTTGCACTTGTAGCTTCTCTATAACTTAGCTTTAGTAGAATTATGGGAATTCAGATACACCCTATTAATGTTTTATATTGGTCATCTTTAGGCTGTCTGAATCACCCTTTGGATGTACTTCTCTATTCTCTGTAGTGAACTTCACTGCCCACCCTGCCAAACTGGATGTGCTTTGGAAGCACCTAAATCTCACCTTGGACAGTAGAGGGATTTTAGACACATAAATGTGGTCAAAGTGAGGTGCTGAGAGTTTAGGTACTGGGATGCCTAAAAGTAAGACCAAACCTTAGTAATCACATATTACTTTATTTTACAAATCCTGCTGTCTGTTTTGGGATTACGTCAGAACATCACCCTACTCCAAAAAGTATATGGGCATGTTGGATGTCAAGCCCATGAACAATATCACTGACACTAATAAGACTTCTCACAGTGCCTAAGGTTGATGATATATGTGGGAACAGGGCCTGAAGGGTCAAACAGTGGGAGTAAAATATCAGAACCTGGTCTCATTGTAAAAAAGCAACTTTATACTTGTTACTATACTTACCACAAAATACAAACTTCCCGTCTTTAAGGTTTCAAAATATAAAAGCATTTACGCCTATGCTTACTTTTAAACCCAAGAGGAAAGCTTTTAAGGGCAATATGCTACCTGGCTAAGTACAGATATTTGGGGAGGTTAAATCAGGTTCAAAATGGCCACCCAATTTAAATGTAGCTCATCCAGTTGTCAACCTTACACTTACAGACCCGGTCTCTGTGACTGGCAATCAGTCTAGACCTGTAACTGTTGTTACCAAATTTGCCCATTACTTTGGGGTGTGCTCATTTATTAGGGATAGTTTCTAGGGTCTTGGTGATTCTGTCAATGTGCTGCTTGTGTTACTATACGGAGCTGTATTTCTCCCTTCTGCAAGCCCTCACCCCCAGTGGAGCTATCTTGCAGGACTCAATCTCAATGGGACTGAGTTCCTCCAGTCACCAAATCAGTCATACACACAAACACACACAAATTAACGTGACACACCTGACCTGGCCGGGCTGATCAGCATGGACAGGCTGACACCCTCATATGCCAAGAATCAGTTCATAAGAGCAACAATAAAATGCAGTCAGGCACAAGCACACAGGTGAACAGAATCCCTCTGAATCCGGCTGGGTGTCCAGCTGACACCCTCATGGGCCAGCATTCAGTTCATAAGGGCACGTCTGAGTCAAACTGGGTCAATCAGCCTGTACAAGCTGATCCCCTTATGTGTTTCAAACTCAGCACGTCCCAATCTTTGGCTTCTTGATGAGCAGACCCCACAATATTTTGGGCTTCACAGGGATCTTTAGCATAGGTAAAAGAAGCGTTGCTGCAGAGCACAGGAAGAAAGAGAAGCAGAGAAGGAAAAATATACCCAATTACTACCAGTTTGACTATAAAAGTTATTTATTGCTAAGCATAAGAAATATATAATAGTACTAGTAGTAATAGACATGCAAAAGAAAAACAAACACAAACAATGACAATACTACCCTGGTTTCACTACATATTTGGGGAAACTTAGCTCAAGCTTAACTAATACAGTTCAGGTTCAGAAGTTTATGCCTGGAGAGAAGAGAGAGAGAAAGCGAGCGTTGGGATCTCACCTAGTCCAAGGTACTCAGGCTGCAAAGCTGACAGGCACAGTCCGTAGCACAATCCTTGAAGAGAGAGATGATCTGTTCTTCCAGCGTCCCAAGAACGACAGGGGACAGTGTCAGCACAGGAGTTTTCTTCTTCTTTCTTCTTCTCCTTCTTTCCTCCTGCTTCTTCTTTTTGCAGCACACATACTTACAGATTTTTATACCCTCAGTTCAGCTGCTTCAAAGCACCCTCAGTAGTGTAAATCATTGTCTTTTCTATTGACAAGGGGTTATCTGGTTTGGACCATCTCAGGAAACTGATTGATAATCAGGAAACACTTAAGATTAGGGAGTAACCCAAATACTTGGGAGCCAGCTTGAAATTCCTATGGATGGCAGATATACTGATGGGATATCTCATGGTTTCTTCAGGAACAATAGATAGCTTGCAGCATCAGGATTTTGGATTTTTACTTGTTGTGCATAAGCCTCAGTTTAGCATGACTTTTCCAGATCTTACTATAGTCTTTTAACAGACTTAAGACAATTATTGGGGTGCTCATAACCTTTTGTGGAGAGGACTCCCACCAGTCGTCTCGGGAAAGATATGACAACACCTGCGATTAGGGCTCCAGCAGGCTGGATGCTGTGATGAACCCTTAACCATTGTTCAAATGTTGCCCATACCCCCTCTGACTCAGTCTCTTGCCTCAGCATTCCCTAACCCGGCAACCGAGTTTTAGTCAATCAAGTTTAAATAGGCCTCCCATAGTGGGACCGGGGAACGTACGGCCCGAGATGCCTATTAAACTTAGAGCTGTGTGTGTGTGTCTGGGGGGGAAAAGTCCTTAGTAAATCCAGATTAGAACTGGTCTGATAAATGCTGAGCTGGGTGTGTGTGAACATGGGTTGATTAACATTTGAAGCACAGATTCCCCATCATGCAGTGCTCCCCTGCTTCTCTGGTCCCAGAATTCACTGCAGTCTCTGCTTCAGGCTTTCTGTTCTCCATCTCTCATGTAAATGAATGGTCATCTGGTTCCATCTCGGATGTAAATGAGACCTAGGGCAGTTGTTCACTCTTGTCACCCTTATCTGGAGAGTTTTAGGTGTGTCTCTCACTGCATCTTAATCAGTTTCGTTTAGGTAGAGGAGGGGAGGGAGGAGGGGGTGAGTCCTTTGTGAGTCAGACAGACTACATCCTGTGCCAGGGTTGCCCAAGAACACAGAGCTGAGACGTAACACTGTACACAAGTTTGTTTCATATAAATTGTCTAAAATTGCAGAACCCAGTTCAAGATTAACCTGGATCCATGTAATACCAGATTTATCACACCAGTGTATGGAACTTCTCTTTCCCTGAGCAACCCCAGGGCTGGGAAAACCCAGCCACTGGCCCCAGCCCTGGGGCTGCTTTTTGCTCTCCCCCCGGCCCTTTGCTCTCAACCCCCATCCCATGAGCCACTCAGGGTGCAGCTGCTTTTGTCAGCATTTGCCAAAGCTGGAGCTCAGCAAGTAAGGTAAGGAAAGGGGCGGGAGGGATGGGGCTCACTGGTGGGGACCCCACACTAACTACAAGTCAGGCCTGCCCTGCCTAATGGAGTCATGGGTCACATCTCCCCCCCCCAACCCCACCCACCAGTCATGCCCTGCCACACCCCACCCCACCCATGGGTTTCACCTGCCCCCACCCCTCATGGTTCACACCTCCCCCCATCCTCCAGCATACCCCAGCCTCCTTGCCAGTCCCCCCATCATGACTTATCTGATATTGGGCAGGCATTTTGAACCAACTTAACCTCTCCCTAAGGCCCCCAAATGTACTTAGCCCATATGTTAAATATAAAACCAAAGGTCTGATTGAGCTTACATGGCTCATAGGGCTTGTGTTGTTAAGGTATACCCATTTCCATAGCAAACATCATGAAAGGGAGTGATATGGTTTGGATCATATTTTGCCACTTCTGACATTCTCTCAAACTACCAGGTACCCATTTAAAGCTGATGGGTGTCAGACATTAGTGAAAATGGACACTCTTGGACCCACAGCAAGATGGCTGCCACTACCAGCTGTGTAATGCTGCAGACTTGGGGCATTGTCAAGACAAAGAGGACTGGGATGACTGCCTGAGATATTTTTCCTATGGGAACTGATAATAATGATTTGGTGTGGCTTAATTTCATGATTAATAAAAATTATTTAATAATAAGTATGGTATTTTAAAGTTTTGTAAGCCATTAAAATATCAGCTTTTTTCAGATTATCCCATGTGTTTAGAGCAAGATTTTAATGCAGTGGCTCATAGACTGATATTTTTAAAGGCTACTATTATATCATTTCCTACAAAAGGAATATACATTAGTATATGCTAATGAGCTTTGATGCGGTTTGAATTTTGTGCAGAGATATTTTGGTTGTGATAAATTACATGCACTTGACATTTTTTTTCTCATTTCTTCTGATGTGTTTGCAGTGTTTCACATCTAAACATACAGATAGCCTCATCTGAATGTCCTCTGTAGCTTTATGCTGCTTAGCAGAAGGCAGCCTTAAACATAGGCCAATTCTGCTTTCCTTTTACCAGCTGGACCCCAATGTTAATAGAACTGAATCTGTGAAATGAGAATTAGGCCAGGTACAGACATTACACTTTTTCCAGTTTAAGTGGTTGGTAACCATAGATTCATAGATTCATAGATGTTAGGGTCGGAAGGGACCTCAATAGATCATCGAGTCCAACCCCCTGCATAAGCAGGAAAGAGTGCTGGGTCTAGATGACCCCAGCTAGATGCTCATCTAACCTCCTCTTGAAGACCCCCAGGGTAGGGGAGAGCACCACCTCCCTTGGGAGCCCGTTCCAGACCTTGGCCACTCGAACTGTGAAGAAGTTCTTCCTAATGTCCAATTTAAATCTGCTCTCTGCTAGCTTGTGGCCATTGTTTCTTGTAACCCCCGGGGGCGCCTTGGTGAATAAATACTCACCAATTCCCTTCTGTGCCCCCGTGATGAACTTACAGGCAGCCACAAGGTCGCCTCTCAACCTTCTCTTGTGGAGGCTGAAAAGATCCAGTTTCTCTAGTCTCTCCTCGTAGGGCTTGGTCTGCAGGCCCTTAACTATACGAGTGGCCATTCTCTGGACCCTCTCCAGGTTATCCGCATCCCTCTTGAATTGCGGCGCCCAGAATTGCACGCAGTACTCCAACTGCGGTCTGACCAGCGCCCGATAGAGGGGAAGTATCACCTCCTTGGACCTGTTCGTCATGCATCTGCTGATGCACGATAAAGTGCCATTGGCTTTTTTGATGGCTTCGTCACACTGCCGACTCATGTTCATCTTGGAGTCCACTAGGACTCCAAGATCCCTTTCCACTTCCGTGCTACCCAGCAGGTCATTCCCTAGGCTGTAGGTGTGCTGGACATTCTTCCTCCCTAGGTGCAGCACTTTGCATTTCTCCTTGTTGAACTGCATCCTGTTGTTTTCTGCCCACTTGTCCAACCTGTCCAGATCTGCTTGCAGCTGTTCCCTGCCCTCCGGCGTGTCCACATCTCCCCATAGCTTTGTGTCACCAGTCTATACCCATAACAGAACAGAAGTTCAGAGCACATAGACTGGTTTAAATATGGTGGCTCCTGGTCTAAGATAGACTTGGATTGATGTAGTGTAGAATTAATTGATCTAAGTTAGACCAGCGAATTGAACTTCACTACCAGGCCTGCTAGCGAATCAAGTTAGATCACTGTCTGCTGGCATCCAAGGCACCTTTCTAGGTCCCTGTTAACCCCCCCTTGCAGAGAGCCATGTGGGTTGCAGATGTCTGTCACTGACACTGACTGCTGATGCAGGAGGGCAGGGAGGGGGACTCGATCATGGCTTCCTGGCACTGCACTGGGTCACGGGGGCCTGGTGGTCCCTGGGTGGGTGTGTGGGAGCCCACTGAGAGACCCCCCCATGGCTCTACCAGCAGGTGCAGTGACAGGGAGCAAACCTGGTTGGAGATGCCTGTCACTGACTTGGTAGTGTTTGGCAATCTCTAGCAGACTGCTGAGGCTGTGGGTAAGCTGGGAGGTATGCGCAGGTACCCCCAACCTGCTAGTCTCAGCCAGGGTAAACATCATGCATGCCCTTCCCCCCCGCCAAGTGCAAACTTCTGTTCTGTTCACTCCTGATTTAACTTACACCTCCTACAGAAACCCGCAAAGGTTTGAGTGATTCAGCCTCAGGCTTTTTGAATGTCTGTACCTAGCCTTAGATGGTCATTTAGAATATTTGCTTAAGTACAACATGAGGTCACAGGAATGTCCAGGTAAGTTCTCAAACCAGGGACAAAATCTACCTTTTGTAGTTACCCTGAGTTCAGAAATAACCTAAACCTTTCAGAAACTAGTGCTCTGAGAGCTAAGAAAGTAAGATAAAGACTATGATACTGGGAAGAAATAGAAGCAGTCTAACTGGCCTGAATTTCCATAAACCAAGAAATGAATTGATTCTTTAAAATATTTTACATAAATTATTATTTTGTAATGTAAAATATGGACAGGGGGTTCTGCTGACTGCCTTGTAATAATCAACTGTCTCCAACTATGAGTTGTGATCATATCAGCAACTTTCCTAATTTAAAGACATGATGAATCCCTAGAATTGGAATGAGCTCCCTTACTGTCACCAAATCACAGAGACTGAAAGCATCTCCCAGTAGTGGAAAAAGTTTATTATTTTTTATGTGGCTTGTTTAGGACTGTAGGGGTAGCCAGAGTAAACAGTGATTGTCCAGAGCCATCACAAAGTGTTAATCAACCAGAGCCACAAGGCAACACAAATCAGCAGATGTTCATAAGCATTTTTAATTAGGCCCACTCCAGAGCAGTCCCCTGACTCTTCTTTGCCTCTGTTCATAGCCCTTGAATACTTCTTATTGCAGAGAAAGTCAGAACCTTATTGAGTCTGTGTATAAGAGGCTCTATGGGAAACTGGTCCCACATTGTACTAGGAGCTGTACAACCATATGAAGAGCCAGTCTCTGACCTGAATATCTAAACTAATGTAATAAACACAACTGGCACAACAGCAGAGCAGTTAATGTGGCTGCAGCTCTAAAGGTATGAGTTCAATCCCCCGTTGATATTGGTCCCAAAGGTTACACTTAGTCAACCCAACTATTACAAATGTTTGGTTACAAGCCACCCTCTCCCTTGTGAGCCACTGACTATAGCAAGTGGTGTATCTTAACAGTACTAACTATGAGCTGCAAGCTCCTCCAGCAGGTCTCTGCTTGGAAATGAACTTCTTTCAAAAATATGAGACATTGGTAAAGATATTAGCAATTTTCTTATATTTTAAGCATGCTGTATTTTAAATTTTCTTTCAAAATCTGGCACGCTCAGTGTTATTATTATGCGTATTTCAGCAGTGTTTAGAAGCCCCAAGCTCATGGTGCTAGACCCTGTACAAATCTTACAACAAAAAGTACACCATCCTTTGAGCAAGAGACAATTGCTAATTATCCGTCTCTAGAGAATCTCTTCGGACAACTTGGTGCATAGACAACTTCAGGAGGTACTTGGACATATAATGATAATGAAACATTTAAAACTCACATCTTAAATCTCATCATTTGGCTTTATGGGAAGACATAGGGGATAGAGCATCTGAGCTCATTTCCATACATCATCTTCATCTCTTGCTCAAAGAGTAGTCTAGTTTTAGAACACAGGAATAACGTTCAAGGAGAAGCACAAACGGAATTACGAACCTCTGATGGCAAAGGTCCTTCTACTGAACTTTGAGGGCAGGAGGAGTGGGAGTGACCATAAGCCCTTCTTTCCATCAAGGCACCAATAAACAGCAACTGTAGCCTCGTGATGAGGACTGTCTAGAAAAATATGCTGTTGTGGGTAGCCTCAAGTTATACCTTAAAGCACCCCTAACCATGCTAAAATTTGTTAAAGGAAGACAGACAGTGGCAGTGCTGTAGCAAGTTGGGGGTGGGGGGGGCAACTGCCCCAGGCACCGAAGCAAAGGGGCACCAACAAGCACTGCCCAGCCAGGGTGGGGTGCGGGATGGAGCTGCGAGTGGCTCATTCAGGAGGGGCTCAGGGATGGGAGGAGGGTGGCTCACACCTCTACAAGCGCTCCTGGACAAGCATGGGGAGGTGCCCCCTGGATCTGTGCATGGGGCAAGGGCAGAATACCACTGTGGGCTTTGCCCCAGGTGCCAAACTTCCTTGCCACAGTACTGGACAGGGGCACCCAGATCACACAGAGCATGATGGTATAGTCAGTTAGATTAGATTAGATATGCATTGTTAACAAAAAATCCAAATGCTATTGGAGGCTTTTAGATCACATATTATTTTTTTATTTAATGCTTCTAAAGTTTAACATTTTACGCTATTTGGGACATCTCAATTAACAGCCTAACTGGAAACACAGAAAATGCTGATATACCAGGAAACATAGAATTAACTTCTGAAATTTAAAGAGCCTGCATTTATAAGTCTGTTTTGCATTGTAAATCCTAAACACAACAAACTATGACTGGTATGTCTAAACAGACAAGAAGCAGTCATTTAAAACCATATCTACCTACGTATGTATGTCAATACAACTACCAAGAGAAACTAGAAATGTAAATAGATTTTCTTCATGAGAAAAACAGAATTCTCCCCTCAAGCCAGGAAGTGTATTGACCACAATCATCAAGCATCCTGTGTCTCAGATAATTACTTCATTTTGCCTGATAACCAATTAGAGCAAGGAATAGTATCTTTAAGAAAATGCTCAAGGAACAAAATTGCTAGAAGGCTTCCCCAGTATCTCTCTCCCTCTGAAATCTTTCTTGGACAATGCCAACATTCATAATTACACTCAGCTAAAGAAAATAAGTCTGTTCAACTTTTCATAGCATTTTTGTCACATCACCACAGATATTAATGTACAGCATGAATTAGACACATCCCTTGTTTTGCTTACTATGCTTTCCAGCAACATTTTGCTCAGATTAACATAATGTAAGATAATATCTAGATCTCTGCATAATATTGTGCAATAACTATTTTAAAGAAGCAATTAATTTTCCATTTCTTGCACCCCTGACTTAGGTACCTGTTTACATCCTAATGCTCCTCAAATGCAGATTGTATGCCACTGCCTCCTCTGCTCCCATATTCCAAGGACTCTGTCTCCAGCAGCCCCCTAATCCAAATAGCTAGTGCTCTTCCTCTGCTTCCGGGGCACCAAATCACCAGCACTTCACTCCAGATTAAGTTACCAAACTCTTACTTTATTGTTTACAGTTAAAAACCCATTTATTCATTTACTGTCATCCAGCTGTGGCCCCTATACCCTCTCAGGTACAAGGAAGTCTTACTGCAGATCTCAATTCAGACTTGCCTCTCAGAAGTTGTTGGGTTCTATGACTTCTGATGGCTCAATGCCACATTAGTGGAAGCCCAGACTCCCTATAGGTCCTGATGGCCTGAAGAACCTTTCCTGGCTTCTTCTGCAAGGTCCTATTAAACTCCCTGTCACCACCAAAACTCAACACTCTTAAGTTCTTACATTTGAACCAGCTTTCCATGGTGCCTCCTAGCAATCAAACGGGCCTTTACAGAGTTCTTGGTCATTAAAGAATTCATGACCAATCACAGGTTTTACTTTCCACAACTCCATTCATAAAACAACATTAATCACCACATTGACTAACTTTCTATACATTTTGTTTTCAAGTGTTAATTCCTTCAGCTGTTTGAGGTTCAGCAGTGCATCTCTTCATATATCCACGTATCCACCCAGTTCCACTATATGATAAAAAGATGAAAGAACAGTGACGCTTAGAGGCCCAGCATGGTTTACTGGTGAGGGCCCCGGACTGGGTCTCAGAAAAGCTTGTGTCCATTCCTAGCTGTGCATCTGATCTGCTGTGGGACCTTAAGAATCACTCACTTCCCTGTGTCTCCGGTTACCTTCCTGCCTTACGTGTATCTTGTCAACTTAAAACTACAGGTCAGCTTTTAATGTTTGTCCAGTTCCTAGCATAATGTTGGACCAGTTTCCCTTGGAGCCTGTAACCAATACAGGATTACTACTGCTATGTTTCTTTCACCTGCTTTCTTGCTTCCAAATTTTAAATTTCAATATAAGAAAACTAAAAATCTGAAGCAGGACAAGCCACCAACTTTGCGGAGATACCCAAAGGAGCTAAATGGTGTCAAAATGTTCTGCTTCCCTGGAGCCACAGCATTTTCAAAGTGAAGTTGCTGACAGCTCACCCTAACTCTCGAGTAAGCAGGATCATCAAGGTGAGGTCATTCCATAGGCCTGATTAACCCAGTGGAAAGACTGTGATAAATTAATTTCTTCATATATTCATCAAAGTCCACAAACAGGGGTAGGTAATGTCTATTTAAGCCAATAGTGCCCAGCCATTTAAGATGTGCAGTGCACTTCAAATAAAAGTTAAAATGGTAAGGCATCACTTTCTTAATTTAAAAACCTACCATCATTAAGAGTCTTATTTCAAGGCAAATATCTTCACTAATTTCCAAAAACACTGCAGGAAAAGCTATAAAAACATATTCAAGGTAAATGGATATATATTCCAATCTGATATGCCTGTTCGTCTTCTTCATACAAAAGGCTACAGTGTAGAGCTACAATGACACATGAACTGTTAAAAAAAAATCATAATTACTATTGCATGAAATTTTGTCCAGAGTTTTTTGCTCTTTTGTTTCATATAGTTTTAACACCCATATTTCACATTTTGCATTAAATTTAAAAAATGTGAATTTTAATATTTTCTCAGACATGGCTATCTCCATTAAAATGAGACCATTACTACTTAAAAATGCTTTTATGGCAAAATAGACCTATTTCACCAAAAACTTCACATAGTAGAGCAAAATATGAGGTGGAAATGGATAAAAAATGCAGCAAACCTTGAATTTATACATTTATTTCTTCTTGAGAGAAAGATTAGGTGATATAATGATCCTTCAGAAAAATGAATATAAAAAGCTGTTTACAATATTGCATTATTCAATACTAGTAATCAAAAAGCAGGTCATTTTCCAAAGGAGAGAGAAACTTCTCAAAATCTTAAGGTGAATTGTGCAACTGAATCTAGATCTGCTTCTGAAAAAAATATCAGTATTATATATTCATGGCTGCTAAAAATGTATTATTAAATTTATAAGTGGGATTTTGTTTGTACCACAATAACTGCATTTGTGAAACAACAACCTCCTTGGATTGACAAAAACTGAAGTCATTGTGGAGGTGATGCTAGATGTTTGGGAAGGCAAAAAACAGATTCCATTGCACTTGAGCATGACCTAGTGGCTGGTTCATTGAGTGGCATTTATGGTAGGAACAGAAAAGGCTACTTGTCTGCTCTCCAAGCATCAGGGTAATTAATGTGTAGGCAGCTGCTCATTGAGGGGCACATAAAGGGAGTAAATAGTGTCTTGGAACGAAGGTGTGGAGATGAAAGATCCACACACCCACACAAATGAGTCAGTTGGGACTCGTGTGCCTGTTCCTTGGGCCCACCAAACGCACTTTATTTTGTGACTAAACAAAATGTTCCCTAACAGATATAGCACTGAAGATCAAAACTTGTAAACTTTCTTAATTTCCAAATAAGTTAGTGTAGGGTCTCAAAGCTTGTAAACTTTCTTAATTTCCAAATAAGTTAGTGTAGGGTCTATTTGAACTATTAAAAAAAAAAGCTTTAAAGTAATTGTCATACCACACAATCTGTATCACTGTAGCATCAAAGCATTTTTTTACGTTCTGAATTTTAATTGTATATCATTGTAACTAGACAGCCTGTGAAAACCCTACAAGCAAACTGAGCTGCAATAAGAGGTTCATGATCTAGATTGTTTTTTTGCTCATAAAAACCATATACTCCTTCCATAAAAAAAAAATTGGGCTTACACTTCTTGCCTATGCAGCATTTCCCTAAAAGTTAGCTAAACTATGATTCATCCTGGATACCCAGATAAAATCTGCATTTTGTGAAGCAAACTGAAATTTGGGTACATTTGCTGTTTACCAGTAGCCGATACATGATAAAACATTTATGTAATTCTCTTCAATTTATGTTAAAAAAATAGCTGTGCCTTAACAATAATATATCCTATGTAATATACATATTGTAGGTGAGAATGTATAAAGTCATTTGACCCTGACCTATACAAGTAAATCCAAAATGTTAAATGGGCATTATGCACTGTGTTTTCTTTACTAATTTTTAACTAAATCCCTTGAAATGTAAAACAAACTTACTTTACTGTAGCTGAAATAACTATAATACTGTTGTGCTGACAGATTCCAAATGCCTGTTGATGGTGACTGACAGAGAAAGATAAATATTTCCAAAATAAAATTTTGGAAGCCCCATCCTCCTCCTTCATGTCCTGTAATATCAGACTTCTGTACCTTTTCATTTTAGTGGTCAAAACACTTAGACTTCCAGTCATTGAAAAGATTACTTACGCAGGCATTACATTGAGCTACTTAATCTCCCTAAATAGCTACTCCTTGACAGTCATTCAACCACAAAGCATTTACCTTGCTATCCAGATCTGATCCCCAATAAAGATGAAAATCTGAGCTCTGATCTATGCTTTTATTCATTCTGCTATGTTCGACCTTAATAAATCAAGAGGATTCAAAAAAAGGAGTAAGAATATATTTAATGGTTCCGTCACACTTGTCTACATTTCAGTAAGATATAGCTTGACCTCATGTTGACCCTAGTTCACAAACTCACAGGCAAAGGGAGTAGGTATATTATTCTGATTATAAATCACTGAAACTTAGACCTACTCCTTTGCTTGTGAGCTCAGATTTTCATCTGAGAATGTTCTTTCATGCTTTTTTGAGGCTGCCAAAAAACATCCCACTTTGATGCAAAAAAATATGCTATTATAGCCAGTAGGGTACTCCTTTCTGAGTAAACAAATATTAATTAAGATGGTCAGAATACATATATATATATATTCACAAAGGGTAGGTAAATATATTCCAAAAAGAACTAGAATAACATTGTCTTTGGTCCTCATTCCTGAATGAGATACATTCAAAGTCTTGGTGAATGACATGGAAAATATCATTCACTATGTCATCTCCTGTTTAACTAATGCAAAATTATTCTTAATTGAGATAGGCTTCATAACATCACCCTACCGAGTCTATGAGTCAAATTTATATGCAGCCTTCTTGGGTGTGCAAACTACACAAGGCTACTTACTGTACACAGGCTGCAAATACGTCATCGAAGGGAAAGGCTAACCTTCTGCACAAAGCCACATATGAAGGGGGGAGAAAACCTCCACAACAGGAAGCTGTGGAGCTGCTTGTGAGGTGGAGAGCACATGGAACTGAGCTCCTCGCCACCCACACACTGAGACTCCACTGCAGCCAGGTACAATATCTTGTGTGATTTCCTCCAGTAAAAGTTCTCCAGCAACTTTCCTACACTGGCCTCTAGGCATAGAGAAGAAGCTTTTCTCATTTGCCTAGAAATTAGGGGGAAGATTAACTTTTTGCCCTCCCATAGTTTCTTTTTCTGCTGGGGAATATCTTTCATTAGTACTGAGTGACTTGTTCCCCTCAATACCATTGTCAAGGTGCATGCTTATAAACCCATTCTTGCTAATGCATCTGAGAGCCTGGGTTAAAGCCCAAGTTGTGCTTTAGCACCACTCAAGTGGTGATAGTCCTGCAGTGCCCTTCTCACAATGCTTTTGGAGGGCAGCCATGTTCTCCCACAATTAACACAAATAACACATTCAGCACAAAGCACCAAGGGATATGCCCCCAGACTCGCATGGATGTGTGCCGAAACATAACATAAGAACATAAGTAAGAACATAGTAACACGGGCAGGGCTTTGCAGCGGGAATGGCCCTTACACTGAACTAACTCAAGTGCTCAGATCTGGGTGTCAAATGCTCAAAATAACGATGCAATGTAGACATATCCTTATTTAGATTTGATGGTTGCATGAACAATGGTATAGCCTGGGCTGCTGATGGTGGTTGTTTGCTCTGTATATACAGTAGGAAGAAAAAAAACAGATGAGAAAAAAACAACCACAAATGAGCAAAGAAGCCTGATTCATGAATGAGAAAACACTAATCTTGGCAGCATTACAAAAGTAATATTTTCTCTAGCGTGAACTGTTCTTGAACAATTTCCCCAATATGTTAGACACAAACAAGTTTGCCTTCAATGACAGGCATGTGTGCATATGTGTCTTTCTCCACCTCTTTTTTTTTTTTAGTTCCAAAAACAAAATTATTGTGGCCACAAGTTTTGTTTTCTTTTTTTTCCAAGAATCCCAGTCTCTATTTGTGCTTCAGTTCCTGTGTTTCCCTCTCCTGGTTTACCAGAGCCGTGAAGCAATGCAGGATCTTGCTCCATAACAATATTTCTTTTTCTTTTCTTTTCTTTTTTCATCCCCTTCCTTGAAAAGTCCCCTGCCATAGAAAAACTACTAGTATAAAGTGAATTTCTTAGTAGTTTTTACTTGGAGGAATACAACTAGATTTTCATCTCACCATGATATTAATAAATAATATGTAACACATGCCACTCAAGGCACTCCTAAAGCATTTACAGACTTGAAGTAATCAATTGCATGTATGGATCACTTCACTCATCACTGAAATGCAGCCACCTGCAGCTGAAATGTGGCAATGGTATAACAGTGGTCAGCCTCAGAATCAATTTAAGACAGGAAGTGAATAAAAAAGACAAAGCTGCTAGGGGAAGTCAAATAGGCAGATCAAAACTGGAATGAGGCCAGAGTTAATCCCCCAGCTTTCAGAGAAAGCATTATTTAATACTGGCAAGTAGTTAGGACTTCTGATTTACATCTGCTAAGAGAGACACGGGGCCAAATTAAACCCCAATATAACCAGATGTAGATCCACCTGTTTATGCTACTTTGGCTTGGTAAGGGAGAGCGCTCTGCTTAGGGCTTCAGTTCAGTATAAACGTATAAAAAAAGACAAATCTAGAATTACCATTCCCACTTCCTAGGTGTTCCTGTGTGATCTTCAGTGCAAATGTTGACTATATGTTTGAAGATCATGCGTTGTTTTATTCACTCCTTATCCTGAGAAGTATAGAGGCAATACCAGAAAAGGATGCAAAAGCAGGGGCTGAAAGAATTTTAGGAATGGAGTGACAAAATTCTAACCGCTTTTTTATGGAAATTATATTGAGGACATTTTTACTTCACTGCTTGAATTATGGAGTTATTGTTAGAATTTATATAACTCTGGTTGTATTGAGGTTTTGCAGTTAAAACAGACGTTAAATCCCTGTGTTACCTGTGAAAACAAATGTTTTACTTACACAAAATAATAGCACTTAGTCTTAAGACACCAATTACATTATCTAGAAAGCTAACAGTAAATCCTTTTGAAAATTTAATTTAAAAGTTCAGAGAAGTTAAACTGAGCCTTCTGAAATTTCAGACCTGGTACCTAATATTCTGTTGAATTGTACTAACAAACCAGTGGCTTTCTTTCGCTGCTTAAAACATAGCTAGATGTAATTCTTAACAAAGCTTGGGCATACATTATTTTAAAAAATAGTAGACGTGTTAGTGTTGACAACTGGGACTGTTTATAATGTAATAAAAAACTGTATTAGAATCTGACATCTATGTTTTTAATTGTTAAAGCTATGGCATGAAAAAGAATTAGACTTCAGCTCTTTTTAAACAATAAAGAACTATCAGAGCTCAGACTTCCAGAGAAGCAGCTTCCTAAGTCCATGGGGAATTAAGAGCTCTGAGGAGCAAGTATTTTTCCTAATACTGAATCTCCTACAGTATATAGACAAGTTTATGCGAATCCTAAAGGGTCATTTTTATCATATTGAAGAATCAAGTTCTACTCTTCCGTCAGGGCATGAAGTGTACTCAAAGAAGGCACTATGACTGTCCACCACTGCACACTTCTGTAGACATGATGCAGACTTCATGGTTCCCTTACCTTACCCCTTACCTCACCTCTTACCCCCAGGTTCCCCACCTTGCTCACCTGCCACACCTTGATGTTTTGTTACTGGACAGGCCCTTGCTGGGAGAGGGCCTGGCTGGTTGGGTAAAGCATGTCTCACAGCTGATATTCCTAAAGGCCTCCTGGTGCAAGGTCTTTTACCAAAGGTCTTCCCCTCTGCAACATCCTATCAGATATGGTACCCATCCTGATATCATATCTGTGTTAGCTGTTGTGACAGGAGCTCTGTTCTCCTTCACTATTGGGGTTTGGGCTGAGGCCCTTCCCTAATATCCCTCTAAGGGCAGGTCTTTTCCCCCTCTTCCTTGTAATGAGAGAATAAAGGAGGCCATGTTACAACCACCAACTTCTGCCTGGACTGTATCAGCCAGCCAAAGGTGCGGGAGTGTCTTCATGTGCCTTCTATCACTTCCCAGGCAGAAAAAGGAGGGTTCTCATGCCAGATAGGAGCTTTGCAGGTCCAGTCCCTTTCAGAGAGTCTTGTCTCACATTCATCCTATGGAGATGCCCCTTCCTTCACTTGGGATTCCTGGCTGAGAGCACTTTTCTGAGCTCAAGTGCCTAAGACAGCCCTGTCTTCCAAAATGCAATCAGGGTGCACGTGGTTATGTTCACTCCTTGTACTTACTATCCTGGGGAAGGCACAGGATCACATTGTTCATCTACTTGAGGGGATGTTGTAGGCTATAGTATGCCCTAAACTGTTTAATGGCCACACTTCAAGAAATATGTGGACAGACTGAATGAGCCCAGAAGCGAGTAACAAAAATGATTAGAGGCCTGGAAAGCAGGACTTATGAAAAAAAGTTGAAAGAACAAGGGATATTTAGTCTGGAGAAGAGAATACTGAGTGGGGATTTGATAACAGGTACCAGAAGGGTGATTACAAAGAGGAAGGAGATGGACTTTTCTCTGTGACCATCAGGGTCAAGACAAGGAACAAAGGCCTCAACCAGAGGAAATTTAGGCTGGAAATTAGAAGGAACTTTCTATCTATAAGGGTTGTCAGCACTGGAACAGACTGCATAGGGAAGCTGTTGAATTCTCCATCCCTGACAATTTTCTAGAGTAGGTTACCAGGACACTTGGACTGAGTGGCTTAATCATGGATGATCCTGCCTTGAACAGGGAGCTGATTAGCAGAACTTGTAAGGTCTCTTCAAGCCCTACTTTCCAATGATACTATAATATGGTACAGGATTTGCTTGCATTCTCTTGATCTAAGTTTGGGTAAGAGAAGGAAATGAGGAAATGAGCAAGCAAGGCAATATCAGAGGTGAAAATAATTTTAGGAAGTTCTAGATTGACAAGTTAAAAGAGGTAAGTTAAAGTTGCTCAGAGTACATTTAGTGATTATGTACCAGTTAGAGTTGGTTTTGGACAAGGGTTAAAAAGTAATTAGAGCAGAGCCTATTAGAAATATTTTTTTAAATGACCATATTTAGTAAGTCTTTTGCTATTGAGCTAGAATAGTAGCACTCAAACTTTTTCAACCTTTTTGGTTGGCAGGCCATATGGGCAGTAGCCAGACCAACAGTGGCCCACTGGGGGGAGGGGGCATGGCCCAGCCCCAACTTGGCCCCATGGGTGGAGGGGACATGGCCTAACCCCACAGGATCAGTATGGCTCAGCCCCATGAGAGAAAGGGGGCATGGCTCAGCCACAAACCAGCCCCATCGGGGAAGAAGGCTTGACCCGACCCTGCAGGGCAGCAGGGAAGGGGGATTGAGTTGACCCCAACCCAGCCCTACAGGGGAAAGGAAGCATGATCCAGACCCATCCAGCCCAGGAGGATGGGCCTGGCCTCATCCAACCATGGGGATAGGGTAAGGGGGCATGACCCGGCCCCAGCCTGCTGTGTGAGGGTTGGGATTTGGGAATTTGGCAGTGGAGAGGGTGGCCACATTTATTGCTACTGCTTCCCTGCTGCCAAGTTTCCTGATCCTTGGTGAGCCCTGTGAACTGGATACCTGTGGCTCTGTGGGCCACATTTGAGCACCTCTGAGCTTGACAACAGAGTGTAAAAATATGGGTTCACAAATCTGGATTCACCTCAGAATTTTATTCTTCAGTTGTGATCTGTAATTCTTGCTGAAGAGCCCATCTACATATGGATTAAGATAAGCACTCTTTTAAAATTTAATTTTAAACCTAGGTAAGAAATCCTTTTCCTTAATGGGCTTGTCACCTGTTAGAGGCTTTTATGATTTTAGGACATAAGGAAATCATTTTAAATTCTCTTAAATGTTAATAATATTGGTAATAAAATGAATGCAACTTTTACAAATTTTAATAATTTATTTATCCTGTATTTATACCGTTTGGCCATTTATTTCTCATTTACATAGTATTCTCAAATTTGCTATTAAAATGTACCTGGATTTTTGCTAGTGAGTATTTAATTTTGGTGGGACTGGTTTTCTGAAATTTTCTTGATTCCCAGAATATCTCTGGACATCAACAGCATGTATGCAGATATTCTGCATCTCCAGAGAGTGCCCTAGCTACTAAGCTTTAGGGCACAGAGGCATGGGATTTAGGATTATACTATCAAAAACACAGGGTGCCATTACACAAGTACAGAGGCTGCTCCAGTGTGCTGGAATTCCAGTACGTCAGAGCAGACTCAATTAACTGAGTCTGCTGGAGTGTGGCACCTACTGCATTACAGCAGCCTCCTGCATCTTGAGTATCAGCATCCCCACACTTAAAAATGGTGGTGTGGGCGCTTGAACTAAAGCTCATTGCTTAAACTAAAGCTCGCACCCGCCACCATTTTTAAGCATGGGGCTTAAGCATTATTAAGCATTTTTAAGACATGATGGGGCTTTAATTAGAGCTACCCCCTCCCCCATTCCAGAGCACCCATAGATAGCAAGGGACTTCAGGATTAGGCAGCAGCTGAGTAGGAGTCTTGAAAATCTAAGTTATGGAGTTAGGCAACAAAATAGTCAGCACCATAGTTTTTGTGGATCTAGCTGCTTATGCTTTCATTTCCAGTGCTTTTGCTATCATTTATCCAATATTGTATGCAACTGGGCATCCTAGTTAAAAATGGAAAGAAACTATAGAAGCAGAACAATGATGATTAAAGCACAGAGATAAAGTTCCGGTATAGAAAAGTAAAGTTTAAAAGTATTAGTGGGCTGCTGAACCTACTACTATGAAAGCCAATGGACTTCAGTGGGACCTGAAAGTGGTTTTAAAATCGAGTTTGGCTAAAATGCAGCTACAAGCTGGTATGTTAACATATATTTTAAAGTATTAAAGGATAGGATATTTTTTCATAAATTCTGGAAGAAATAATAAATAAGCAATGGGATTAATATTATTATAACCACCCAGGCATTTTTAAAGGATAATAAATTTAACTTCTGAATAGGTAAATACAAGCCACAATTTAGATCAGTATTTACTTATTACTTAGCATAACATTTATATGCTGTTCTTTTACCAATGTTATTAAGATTTTTAGAAGCTGACCCGGTTGCCTAAACTCTGTTCCCACTTAATAGGGAGTTCTTGTGAGCACCCTGCATGTCAGACAACAATCTCACCAGCCTGTTCTTGCCTCTGCCAGCCCTAGAATCCCAGCACGCCAGCATCCTGTTACAATTTATATATTTCCACAAAGCCAAATGTCAGATGATTTTTTTGATGGAATACATTATTGGAAATTAAAAACATGTTACAGACAGACTGAACTGCTTTGTAATTAGAGTTTTCCAGAAAGGAGCTTTCTGACTAATCCATATTTTAAAGACATAAAAATAATTAATTATAAGACTTTCCATGTATTGACTGCCCAACAAATAATAGTGAACAGTAGGCCTGTGCAGCTAGTATTCACTTTGGATTCAGATTCAGGGGACAGTGATTCAATTTGGTGATTCGAATCATTGTCCCAAATTGATTTGGCCAAATCTGATTTGGAGATTCGGCTGCCACCGAATTGGCTGACTCTCTGAATTGGCCCTGTCCCCTACCTGCAGTCCCAGCCCTGTCAATGGCTTTCCCACCTGGCCCCAGCTCCCGGCTCTTTGAAAAAAAAGTCTAGCACTCACCGGCTACTGCCAGGCAGAGAGGCGATCCCCATTGCCCCCCACTGCCCTACACTGTCTGGAGGGTTCTGTCCCTAGCCCCCATCTCCCACCTCCTCTTCCAGCCCCAGCTCTTTAAAAAAAAAAAAAAAAAAAAGACCCTACTCACCAGCTCCTGCCAGGCTAGTGGGGGCAATCCCCACTCCCCCCACTGCCCCATGCTGCATGGGGGGGGGGGGCTCTGTCATGAGCCCCCAGAAGCTCCAAGGCCACTGCAGCAGCCAGTGAGACCTGGGCTTTTTTTTTAAAGAACCAGGAACTGGGGCAGGCGGGGCAGCCATGGGGGCGGTGTGGGAGAGCAGGTGGGGGATGGGGGCTCATGGCAGAGCCCTTCATGTAGTGTGGGGCAGTGGGGGGAAGCAGGGATCACCCCCCACCTGGCAGCAGCTGGTGAGTGGGGGCTTTTTCTTAAAGAGATGGGAGCTAGGGCAGGCGGGGCAGCCAAGGGGGGGGCTGGGGGAGAGGGCAGGGAATGGGGGTTGCTCAGGGGGGCTGGGACCTGGCAGAGGTTCCCCCATGGTCCCATCCCCCCTCCTCCAGCCTCCCCTCCCCTGCCCCCTACTTCCCAGCATGGAGTCTGGGTCCAGCTCCCTGCTGCAGCAAGCAAGGACTGCCCGAATCTCTGAACCTCTCCAAATCTTTTCCAAATTGATTCGGACCTTTTAATTGGTTTCCTGATTTGATTTGGATTTGGTGATTCGGCCACCGAATCGGGTCAAATCTCCTCTGAATCAAATCAGCACCCAAAGCTTCACACAGCCCTAGTGAACAGCACATCAAAAAGGATTCCGCTGATTGCTGTTGTTGTTTTCTATTTTCTAAACCTTACTTTAGGATTTCATCCTCTTTGCTGAATAACAATAAAACATGAAAATTGTCTGTCAACAAGAAGATGATCTGAATCAGACCAAATTAACAGGATAGCCTGGAAATTCTTCCCTCTCTATTGTAATAAATTCAGTTGATTGGATTTTACACACAGCTTCTCTTGGCTAAGTCTCATTTCAGACATAGTGCTCAGTTTCAATTCTACCTCTGTCTCATGCAAATTGATTTTACTTGGCTTGATTCTTGGCTTGATTCTTGGCTTGATTCAAAAGAACATCCTCACATGAACATGTGTTTGTGTAGCTACATCCCAGTAATGTAATACTGACCTGGTAAACTAAAATGAGAAAACACTCTATAAAGTAATTAATTCCAGATCATGTCAAGCATCTTTCTCTCTTACTTTTATAGTGTCCCCCAAGATGACAATTACTCACATATATTAATGGCCAGTGTTACACACCAGAACCCTGGCAGAATGCTATGTTATGATCCATATAGCCTGGTTAACCCAACTGGCCCCTGCCCATGACAATCTTTGAAACATCCTATAGATAGCTGATGATTAGATCTAAAACCATTGTTTAAAATTGCATTACTGATGCTAATAATAAACATAAGCTTTTACAAGTGAAAACACTAATAGGAGTGCAGAAATGGAAAATAAAAGTCAGAATCCATAGGGGTAGACTATGCCCTGGATTCAGCTCAGCTAAGCAGAGGCATCGTCCCTCCCACCATGCCTTTGCTCAATTTATGGGATCTTGACTCTCAGTCTAGGGTACAGCATAGTGCCCACAGTGCTCCTGTGAGCTAACAGATGTGGAAGAGGGAGAATAACTAAAACCATGTCCAAACCTACTGGCCTCTGTGTCAGAGAAGCAAGTTACTACAGATGTGTGCCAGTAATAAACTATTGTCCTTTTAGAGGAAAAGGTGAGATACACAGGGATGTTTCTGTTTTATTAACCACTGCTGACTATTTAAAATGTATAAAGAACCATGGGATCAGGAACTAGGACCTATGTTTCTCCCCTGCCATAGGGAATTCTAGGTTCTATCAGGGTATAGTCAGACTCCATCTTGCTGGTTCTCCTTCTGACCCATCTGCCTAGAAGCTCAGTTTCAACATGAGAAATTGAGACCCTCCCTCAAATTAGCCCATAGTTAGCTAGGGGGTCGGTAATGTGGATCATTTTTTGTGGGATAGGTGTCTGAATTGCACCAAGGCATTATTTAGGTGCCAGTAAGGTCAACTTGGATCTGGTCTTATTTTATATGATGGGCTGAGGGCTTAACACAAATCCACTCTAGTCAAATCTAAAATAGTAATAAAAATGGAGTACAGGAAGAAGCAAAGAAGAAAAATAGGTGATTTTGGAACTTGTGAACTGACATAAGTGCTAAACATGTGCATTACAGGCCTTGTCTGGCAACCTATAGACAATCACAGCTTCTGTTGGGTAGCCCAATGCTTTCTGGCCTACCTAAAATAACAGGATTAGGCCCTTACATGCTAAACATTGGTCAGTGTTTTCAGGGCAAATTGCTAAATGTGGATTCAAATGATCAAACTGTTCACCTGAACATATTTAGTCTTCTAATAAGAACCTCACACAGTGGAACAATGACCATAATAACACTCTGGTCTATTGTTACTGTATGAGGATGTGGGGACGACTCTGATTATTTATTTTTAAATCTAAAATTATACTATAAAAACATAACTCTTTATTTTAGGATTGCAGTCAATAATAAGTTTAAAGTAGTTCTGAGGTTTACCTCTACTGGAATTACAGGGCGCTTCCTTGGAATTTCAAACATCCAGACAGGACCCTTGAGTATAGTCCACCCTTTGCCATGCAAGAAGAGCCTGTAATTCTAACCAAGGTGAATCTGAATCAGCTTACAAACTAGTATTAAAAAGACATTGCCAAGTACATTTGATAGTTTGCATTTTTATTTCATTCTCCATAATGATGCCTTAGATCATTGAAAATGTATATTTTTCCCTACCAATGTCTTACTTGTCTGTTTTGCAAATATTGTAGTGTATGCTTCCACTAAGTGTTTCTGCTTTTCGGGACTGAAACTAAGAATAGAGTTTTCCCCTATTTTTACCCTGTCCATCTAAGTATAGTAAAGAGAAAAGCCTCAGTAACCCTGTCTACAGAGTGCACAGGTATAAATCCTGAAGGCAGAATTTCTATTTTGCAAAAGAATGCGTTAGAAATGGTGTCCAACTGATCAGAAAATGATCCACTAGGCCACACAAGTTGTAGACAAGACAAGAGACAAATCATGGCATAAGAGCATCCTTACATCATATGAGCCCCTGTGTTTGCAGAAGGCAGGGTAGATTTGCACCTTATTGCACTCCTATGTTTTCTGCTAGTTATGTCTCTTGAAGTCAATAAAAAGTTGGACATTTCTAACTAGGTAAATAACGGTTTTCAGTCTATGAAACCTACTGATTTATCTATTATCATACCTCATTCCCAGAATGTGGATGGAAGGCTCTCCATTATTCCCATTGTGTCATTTTGATGTGGTGAAATGTGACTATTCAGTACAATAATTGCATAATGCTGTCATAATAATTAATTCTATTAGCATGTTTCTGTGGTGAGACCTGTAATGGCTTGAAGTGCATGCTATATTTCATCAAGTGCCTACTACACTGAGACCACATCAGCTGTGATTATTGCGACCTTACATTTATATCAAATGCTCTCTTTTGTTTCTCCTAACCATAGCTGAAGATCACGTTTGTCTCCTGAGCCATGTAATCCTTTCTACCATGTTTTCAGTTTCACTGATTTAAGGTTGTTGAGCTTCCTTAGCTGACAAAGGGCCTTGTTACATGATAAGTTTAGGTGGCTTCTGGAGCTCTTAATCCTTGGACTGACTGCACATTAACACCTCTAAATGGCTTAAAGCACTCATTATTCCACTTAGAGTTATGCCACACAAGGGCAGGATTATCTCCAATTCACCTCATTTTGTTCCTGTTCCATTACTATGTGGCCACTTCCACAGTTATTCCACCCAAGTTGAAGTCCTCCAGTATCCCAGAATGCGCTGAGCTCCAAGGGGCCCAATCCTTATTTCTCTAGAACTTAGGTGGCATCTGCTGCCCCACAGCCCTCTGGCCAGCCTTTTGGCTGGTTGGCCAGGCACCACCTGAGCTCCAAGAGGCCTGATCCTTTTTTCCCCAGAGCACCCAGTGGCCATGGTGCCCCCTACCATGGCTTGGACCAGCTCTGGTCCCACCAGCAGCACCACAGGGGGGCCACCTGAGCTCTGGCAAAAGAAGGATCAGGCCCCCAGAAGTTCAGGACAAGTAAACTGCAGGGCTATAGTCTTGGGCATCTCTGGTCTTGCTGAAAGTGGCACAGCAGCTCCATGCTGAGAGCAGGCCTGTCAGGGCTTATGCCCTACTCTCAGTGCAGAGCCACTGTGTCACTTTCAACAAGACCAGAGTGCCACAGGGAAGTTGTTTCCTCAGGTTGTTCTGGTCTCACTGCCGCTGATACTGTGATGGGCCTGCTCTCTTCCCAGTGGGAGCATGTCCTGCTCCTAGTCCTGCCTCTTCTTACCAAGCCTCTAGCTTCCACAGCTGTGCAGGTGAAGGACACTCAGACCAGGTTTTTCACCTTACTGTGCAACTGCTCCACCAAGCCAAATAATACTCAGCTGATTAGCATTTGTTTGGCTTACAGCATAAGGCAGTGGCAGGCAATTATTTTGGGTGGAGGGCCACTTACTCAGTTTTGGCAAGCCATTGAGGGCTGCATGACAGGCAGCCAGGGGCAGATAACTATTAATTTTCTAAATTTTTTAGGGGCACCGCAGGCTGGATAGAATGGCCTGGCGGGCTGCATCCGGCCCATGGGCCGCATTTTGCCCACCCTGGCATAAGGTCTAACAAGGCCCTTAGTAACTGTTCAGCTGTCAGATATCAAAACTGCTGTTCAGCAGCTGTACCTGTGCCTGCAAAGAAACAGGTAAGTAGGCAGGTATTGCTGTTAGCAGTACATTTTTTGCAATTCAAGACTACATGCTACATGGAGCACATTCAAGGAGTATAATAGGTTCCACCTGTAATCCAGAAATGCCCCCAAATACACTAAGGTATCAGTGAAGGGACTATCTAATTAAATACTTTCACGCTTCTTTTCAGGAGTGTTTGCTGGAGAGTAAAAAAAACAAGCTACTGTAATAGCTGTCAGATACCAATGAACACTATCAAGAACGTTGTTATTCTATTGAAAGGGAATGCACAAGGGAATAACAAACTACTACATGTCCACATGGTGTGTTGAAAACAACATTTTCTCCAGTGGTTGAGCAGTAAAGGACAAGAATTTCCTCACTCTCTGGGCCTTTATTGGGGTCAGGGCAGCAGGAACAAAGAACCTGAGGTATCTGCTTTCTCCTCATTTGCACATAGTCTTTAAAGTTTCTTCTTACAATATATAGCAGCTATGTGGGTAGTAAACAGAGGGAAAATTTTATGAGTGTCTCTGTCTTCACATATAGGTAAATTTAAAACACATCCAAGGATATTAAAAGGCTTTCAAATACATAAAGCCTTGGTATTTTGATATATAGAAACAAAATATAAAATTCTTTTTTATCTTTACTATCTGTTATGAAAAATATATTCTGAATACAATTCAATGCTTTGTGAGTATGCTTCTAAAAGTCTTTACATTCATCTAAAAAAGGACGAACCTTCTTTATACTAGAGTCCTAATAATTAGATAAACTGATATGCTACCTATAGCACTTTCTTCCAAACATTGTATTGAGAGTTAGAGCAATATCATACTTTTAATCAGATTTTGACTTTGGTTCTAAAGTCAAACTATTCTTGTTTAAGCTTTATGATATAGATCAAAATCATACCCTGTATCAATTGATAAGCTAAGGATCATGTGACAAGTAATGGCTGAATGTTTCCAAATATGTGTTAGCAGCTGCCAGTAACTAGACTAAAATCAAGGCCTTCATAAAGCTTCTACTCCATCAACACAGGAGAACAGAAGAAAAGAAGGTTATGTAAGTTAGTAAATATTGCTGTCTTTGGTCCTCAGTTTACATTAACAGCCCTTCAGCAATGTTTCAATAGGAAGACAGCCACAAACCTTCTAAGCAGTCAAGGTTTACCTTTGGTTTAATACCCTATCTTGGTTAGAACAGACAAGGTTTTTCAGAAATTATTTGTAAGCGTTTTTCTTTTTTTCAAAAGATCAATTGCTACTCCTGAATGCAAACCACATAAAAATATAGTGCAAACTGTGCATGTTTTTGTGCATCGTCAGTCAGTCTTCATTTAATTTGCATATTTAGTTATGTCTGTTTAGCTGCCAAACTTATAACTAAATGATAAATAGAGACTCCGTAGGGATTTGTTTCAATTAAGTGTTGCTTTGGGGTGGTCTTGATACGTGTCAAAACTAGAAAATCGATGCTCAGTTTCCAGAACACCTCAACCACACAAGAGTAATTACTTCTATATCTTTCTGAGCTTTTACTATGATGCATCCTGATGTCTTCCACATTTCATTAATTGTTTGCATACCTGTAGATTATATTTCCACACGTCATTTATAAAAGTTTGAGAAATGTAGTGAAAGGGGATAATTCAGTGGATATGATAATTTCTGAATCTTGTTTTCTAGCATAAACTCTGCCATTGGTACTGTTTATGAGTTAATTTTATAATGAAACCTGTTTTCTATTTTTTTGTTTCTTTTTTTGGTGCGAATTATAATTAAATGATGTTTCTGCACATACTGCAGTCTCTAGCTGTATTAGATTAAATTTGCAGTTTCACTGAAGGAAACTACATTAACAAATTTGGCCCTTATAGCTGACTTAGATATTATATGAAATATACATTAAAGGAAGAATGCAGCATAATATAAAAGATCTTCAAATCATGAATGTGATTATAATAAAAATACATCTCTTGAACTTATTTTTTGTCAAATCTAATTTTAAAAAGCATTAATATTAAACAGGTAGCTGGCACCTAGACATAAGATATAAAAATGCAGTTCAGGAACAGGAAATATGTTTGAATACAAGAGAAAGGTACAAGATTTTCCAGGCCATTTGAAGACATACTTTTATTTTCCTAGCAAATATAACAGTGGTTTTATGCAAAGCCATGTGCTTTCTACACAAAGGTTGAACTTCAAGTTTGTCAAAAAAAAAAATCAGAAGCCATCCTCCTCCAGTCTTTTGACTCTTTACAGTTACTTTAATCTCTTGACTTACCCAAATCTATTGCAGTTTTTAAATTCCACTTCCTACTAGTAAATATCAACACAATAGCAAATATCATTGTGTAATGCATTTAGCATCATTCATGGTTTCAGAAATAGTGAATAATTCTCAGTTTCATGCCTATTCTTCTATTGTCTAAGCATATTTTCTGAGGAGGCTTGGGGTGTTTTCATAACTATGACGGGCCAAGAAATGCACAGGAGGCAAGGGATTTTTTGTGAGATCTTTTATAGGACCAACTGTTTAGGTGGCAGAAATGTTAGACAAACTTTAGGGCACAAAGTGCCCTTTTTACAAATCTCAATATTTACATATATTCATTACTATGAACCATCATGTAAGCCACATTTGCCCCTTCCAATTGGGGTAATGCTCTTAAATCACATGGAAAAGAGCCCTCATACAAGAAGGACTTAAAACTTTTCCCTACTTTAAAAATAATATTTGCTTGTTGGTCAAACATTTTTCACCTTACTGATACATGAAGGACAAAATCTGACTGTTAAAACCTACGTTGGAGTTTTTATTATTATAGAAGCATATTTTACATATTTAGGTTCCTTCTTTGAATGTCCAGAGGATGCATCTGAGATAGGTGCTTCTTCATATTTGAGCATACTCATAATGCATGCATGTTTTGTTATCAAATTACCTGGTTTCAGAGGGTATGTGGGTGTTCAGCTCCTCCAAAAGAGTTCTCAGGTCTGCACAAGATTCAGCTCTAAAATGCTAAAAGTAAGCAGGGAATAAGAGGAAAGTCACGTACAAAGTCATAGTTTATCTGGGTACTACAAATGCCACATATTTCTAGGGCACCATTCAAAAGTTGCGCTAGAAATATGTGACAAAGTTGCAGGGCATGCATGAGCATGTGAAATGTACATGTTTCTTATCTTTGGACACAACAATATGCCTACTTTTGTCAGTTTAAGCTTTTATACCATTCACATCATCATATGTCTATGATCTGTCTATGCAGAGAAAAAAAGCATAAATAATACATATTGTAATCTACAGGGGTGTAGGTTGTAGCCGTGTTGGTCTAAGGACATAGGCAGACAAGGTTCTCTGGGTAAATCTGATTTCTTTTATTAGACCAACTAAACAGATGGAAAAAATTTGTCTTAGCAAGCTTTTGGGTTTAAAAACCCTTCTTCAGGCTGAGGAAGCATCTGCAGTTGGTGTGCGCTGTTCCTGGATGGAATGAATAGTAAAGGAGCCAGAGGCTGATATGCATGCAAGAAAGCCAGTCAGTGAAGACTGGCTCTCTTGCATGCATATCAGCCTCTGGCTCCTTTATTATTCATTCCATCCAGGAACACCGCACACCAACTGCAGATGCTTCCTCAGCCTGAAGAAGGGTTTTTAAACCCGAAAGTTTGCTAAGACAAATTTTTCCAACTATTTAGTTGGGTTAATAAAAAATATCAGATTTACCAAAGAACCTTGTCTACATATTGTAGTCTACTGTTTTATTAGACCTGTGTACAGCAGAAATGATTTACTAAAGAAGTAGCAATTCATTTGTAAGTCATGGAACATAAAGTTCCAGTGCATTCTCTATAACATAACACAGTCTACCCACTTCTAAAGCTACCCCTGCCTCACTGATCAATTGCTCTTTATTCTATACTATCTAATTGTACAAGCTTATAATTCTTCAACATTTGTATTGACTTCAGTGGGAAGTCTAGCTGCCTGATCAGAAGCATTGCATGGTCAGATCCTTTTTTCTTTATTTTTAACTTACATTTAGATGTCTGACCACCAGTGAATACAACCAGTTAGGCAGAACATTAATTTCAATCATTTCTGAAACCATTCATTGCACTTGCAATCCAGCACCCACAAAAATGAAGAGTGATTTGTAACACACAGGTTCTTCAGGCTTATGCAACAACTTCCCAGCAATGAATGGTAAAGATTAAGAAAGATCACTAAAATGGAATTGCAGGCTTTCACTGATGTAAATGAAGTTGTATCACCAGTTTATGTCTTGTCACAGCTTACAGTGAAATAAGCCCTTGTGTTTATAAAGTACCAAAATAAATATTTATCTTATTTTTTGTTAATTGAAATGTTCGCTCTCCCAGCTTTCTAGTTCTTAAATAACTTGTCTTACCATACAAGACTCTTTCCTTGACAAAAGCTAGAAAGTTAAAATGCCATTTAAGATGGTATATTAAAGTGGAATTGAAGAAACAGGAATTTTAAGTCACACTCTGTTATTACAACTTAAAAATCATAGTATGAAATTTAGAGCAATACTGCTCTGTAAAACTGCTGAGTCCTGTAACATTATTGCTTTAGCAAATAGCTTATCCAAAATAACGGAATCAGCTAGTTATGACTATAGATAAGGACTTTAAGAAGTATTACTTCCTGTTTGACATAGCTATGCATGAAGTTCCTGAACAATGTGGTATCTTCGTTCCTCATTCGCACTAATAATTACTAACTGCATGGCGTTACAAACAGTAATTTCCGTCAGTGCAATTTCAGCCAAAAGAAACAAAGATTGCTTTTCCAGATAAAGGTTAAAACAATATCAGTATGTGTTATGATATAAATAGATCAGCTCCTGGCATACTTCATGCAAAACTAAAGACATGTAACATTCATTTGAAAGTGCTCACTTAAAACGAATCCTGAACATACGATTTTTGCAATTCTTCATTCCTGTCCAAAGGCATAACTTGATACAGTTGAAGTCAGTGGAAAAAGTCCAATTGATTTCAGTATGAACATTGTAGTGCTCTATGTGGTCCATGTCCTGTTTCCAGTTGATAAAACAAATTTAATTACATCTTTCCCCTTTTTGCCTTGCAGAAGATGCCAAGGCAATGAAAACTGCAACTGGCCAGCTATGCTGGGTCAGGCCCCTGTGCCTGCTGCCCCTTCAACAGCATAGGGGAGCCGTCAGGAAAAGCCAAGGGACAGGGAGAAGATGCTTAGGCTAATCAGTGACACGTTAGAATTGTGTCAGGCTTGGAGCTGTTGTACAAATCAGGGAGCTAAAGCTGGCTCCCTAAGGTTTCCCAGTTCTTGTTCTGAGTGGAGTTCATGTGTAGAAGCATCTGTACTGGTACTAATACAAAATGATAGAATAATAATTGCCTTCAATAACATTATTCCATCGTAGTAACTTTAGCAGTAATTGGTAATTCCAGAACTCTACTCTCCAAAGTATTCACTAAAGTACAGTAAAAACAGGGTCCCATGATCTCTGCAACACAATGGAACCAGTTTTTGGAAATCCCTAAATTTTATGGCCAAATTAATTCATTCTACTGCCATGAAAATACCTGTCCTCCCCTCTCCCTTTCCAACATTCACATAAACACATGCAACTTTTGCTCATAGTTGAAGATACTCATTGATACAGCCTTCATTATTATTTAAAAAAAGGGACTAAGATGTTTGGTTGCAGCAAAATTACAAATTCCACAGCTGAATTTTATGGAATATGTAGACATCCCCGATATGGTAACTGTGGAATTCTGAAGTCCAAGAGGCCCTTCACCCTTCCCAGATTTACTGTTTTCAGCTCTTTGCCTACTTGGATAGGTATTATTGCATTGGTTACACTTCAGCTCTATTTGGTTATCTCTGGGCACATATACATAAGACACTTTACTGAACATTTACTGCTATGTGGGAATTGGGATGGGCAGACTGAGATAGGCAGACAGCTGCCCCTGCAGCTGGCACAGCGCTCCCGGCCTTGTGGGCATTGGAAACCTTCCCAATCCCCTTGTAACCGGGAAGACAGCTGCCCTTGCAGGTGGCACAGCATTTCCTGTCTGGTGGAGATTGGGACTGGCCCCTGTGCCCCCTGCCAGCCCCTGGGGCTGGCACCCAGGGCAGCCTGGAGTTCTCCCTGGCTACTATAAGAAAGCAGAGCAGGGCAGGATCAGCCCTGGAGTAGACTGTTCCTTTCAGGCGCAATTTGCTTCTGATGAAGCCACACATTTAGACATGCACCCAGGAGCACATTAATGAGTGTAAATTTTCTGCCCAGAAAATTCAGGTGCATTAATTGCATGTGTAAACACCTTCTGTAACCAAAAAGCTGGAAACATAAGGCCTTATTCAGTTTGCTTTCAAAGGGCATCTATACATGAGCATGGAGGCTGCTCTGACATACTGGAATTCCAGTTAATCGAGTCTGCTGGAAAGTGGCAATGACCATGCTCCAGCAGGCTCCTGCTTTTCACATATCAGCATTCCTGTGTTTAAAGATGACAGCAGGGGTGCTTGAACCAAAGTTCATTAAACGAGCTTTATTATTTATTCATATTATTTTCAGATTTTTCAAGTAGTCTTTTACCAGAAAAAGTACATTTAGCAAGTACTCCTTATCAACAATTCTCTTTTCCTCCCTCCTTTCTCTAATCCATAGGGACAAGTCATGTGTTTTATTCTAACTCCTCATTGTGCTCTGTTTTGTGCTCAACATATAGTTGAACATTAGGTCCCTATCATGGAATTCTGGTGTATCAACAAGGAGCATAGTCTGTAGTGGGCAACCATCCTTTATCTAGTAGATGGGTCTAAACAGCTGTCCCTTTCCTCCTTGCTACCGGAACAGAAACTCTCTCTTTTGCACCAATTCAGTAGTTTTACAAGGTTTAATTTTTGCTTGCTTCCCAGACTTTGCCTCACTAGCTTTCTTGCTCAGGACAGAATAAATAGCTTAGCTTCACTGAAAATATTAACAATCCTCTAAATGTAAGAGATTATAAAATGAATGATATATGAAGGGTGATTCAAACTATTGTATTGGCTAAGGTATAAGTTCTTTAGGAATGCCCTATTTGTACCAATAGAACCTGTTTGCTGATAAAAGAAACTATTCAACAAATGTGAGTCTTTTTTCATTTTCATCTATAACAGCAATAATAACTTCCTTGTAGAGCATTTCCTGGGAATTAATGACCGGCTGTGGTTAATGGCCCTCAGCTGAGCTTTGGGCCATCAACTCCTCTTAACCAGTCATTAATCTCAAGCAAATGCCCACCACCACAGCTGTTATTGCAGCTCTGTTGCAACATAAAGTGAGTTTTCTCAAAGTTAAAGACTACTGTGAACTTCTCTATGTCATCACTTGTCACTGGTCAGATATGTACCAATATGCTAAATAGATTAAGAAATCATTAGCTCCCTTCTCTTCAATGCCATTTCTCAAACACTTTAGAAATTCTTGCTAGGGCTGCTTGTCTTGTTTTTCCCCTCCTATGAACTCCTTAGACCACACACTGCCCAAAATAGAGATGTACAGGGTTGCCAAGTATCCATAAACTTAGAAGGCTAAACTGCCTGTCCACAAAGTTCATTTAAAAAAATGGAGCTGTCCATAAAAAAACTAAGCAATCGGTAGTTTGATTAAAGATCTAGTTTCTAAATAAGGCTAGATGCTGCCAGACACTTCAGAACAGTGCTACCTGGTGTCTGAGTGGCTGTAGGCCCTCCATTGCCCCAGTCATGTTCTACTTCTTCTAAGTCTCATTGCCTGCCTGTAACACTGCTAGCCTTGAAAGTAGGCAGGGCTGCACAGCCCTGGACAGGACAGGGAGGGGACAGCACAGCCAGGATGGAGATACAAGGCTGAGAGGAGGGAGAGGCACGAGGTGGGGGATCCATGCTGGGACAGGAGCTGAGGCTACAGAGTGGGGCTGGTGGGGCAGCACAGTGCAGGGTGAAATTTCTGTTAAATTCTTACATTTGAATCCAGACCTTCTAACTGATGTCCAGGGCCTTGAAAAATACATTTACATTATATTAAATATATATCAGTAAAAAAATGTCAGTAAAAAAAGTTTGGTTCTCAGTGGGAATGTCTACATGTGTGTTTTAATGTGCTTTAATGTAGCCTATTTTATTGTGCATTAAAGCGTCACTTCAAAAACTGCTAATATACTAATGCACAGTAAAAATACGATATTGCACATTGCGCATCACTAAAAAAGCATGCACTTTTGCTACTATGCATTAGAGCAGCTAAATGCACATTTATTTAGTACCACCCATTGGAGGTACTAAATTTAATATGCAGTAGCAAAAGCACATTAATGAATGCGTAGATGCACACAGTAAAAAGTCTGCAGATTGTTAGTAAAAGAATGTTGGTTGGTAACCCTGGATATCTATCATATTTACCATAGCACCCTTCTATCTATCCAGTTCATATACAAAACTATAGAACTTGCTTTCTTGCTCTCAGACTACTATCTTTTTAAATATGTGGCATTCTTGACCCACTATTTTCCATTTTATCCTAAAATGTCAAAGGAAGCTTGAAATGATTGTCACTCTTACTAAACCACTACTTGTATGTTCAAGATCAGCCAAGTCTCTCTCACTATGGTTTCCCTTGTGATGTGATGATTTATCTACTGCAGAATTACATGAGGTAACACAATAGTTAAAAATAGACAGGAGGATTAGCTTTGCTTTCTTTTATTGCCAGTTATTACCCAAGCACTTCAGTGCCCTTACATAACTTTGTACCTCTCATACCGGACAAAGTAAATCTCTAAGGGCAGAACCTTATTTCATTTTACATACAGAAATGGCAGATTTCCAGCTGTATAACTGCCATTTTTGATACTTAAGCTGTTTTTAACATGTAGTATGAACATATAATTGTCCTTACAGCTACCGAGTATACATGGTAGGCTGCCCTCTGGGTGGACAGGTACACAGCTCCATACATGCGTAAGTCCTGAAAGTACTGTCCAGCAGAAATAAGGAGGACTCCTGTGTACTTCAGTTCCAATGGCTGAGTAATTAAGTTATGTGCCAAGAAGCAGGAGGCCCAAGTTCCACAACCCCCTCACCCAAAGAGTATGTGAACCTGCATCTCCCTAACTTCCCCAAATCATCAAGCCCCAGGTTAGGGTATCTTCTTTCAACCCTCATCTACCTTAGCTGCAGAGCCATTGGGGGCTATAACATGGAAGAGCCCTCCTTCTCCTCCTTCTCTGGGATCTAATACCTGCTAATACAAATTTTTGCTTGATACAGTGTAATGACTTATACTCACCCAAAGTATGCTCATATCTGCTTGGTCAATGCTACACATGCTCAGTAGCCAGGTACATGCCTACACACTGCATGGGTAAAAAAAAAATTCACAAGCTGTGTTTAAATGCCAAAAATGCCAGTTACATGGCTGGAAAATTGACATATAGTTTCATAAAGTTAAATAGGATTCTGCTCTATTACTTTCAGTAATACTCACATGTCAGTTCATGTGCTCATATTATAGTATTGTGCCTTATCTATGTGCATGTATGCAAATATATTTGAATAATTACGCAAAAGACCTACTTTAAAAGCCAACTATTAGTAAGTTTGAAAAATCAGGTACTTGGAAGTTATGAAATGCCAGAATTAAAGTTGTAAATGTAACTCAGATTTGGTACCTTATCTTCTGTGTGCACACTATAATACTATCTTTAATTATATGACCACACACATCTTTCTCCAGGATTCCTGCCTCATTCAGCGTACACTTAATGAGCAGCTATTCAGTATACTGTTGGCTGCTGAGCATTCAGTGGAAGACACTAGGCCTTAATTATTCCACCTTATTCAAATCCTGGTCTGAAAACCGAATGATTCATTTCTTCGTGGAGCACTTTTCTGTGGCACCAACCACTTTAATACCTGAGCACTTCACAAATTGTAATGAATTTATTATCACAGTAGGCTTATGAACAATTAGGCATTATGATTCTTGTTTAAAGAGATGAGGCACAGAAAGATTAAAATAAATTCCCCACTAATTTGGGATACCCAACTTGAGGTACTTTAGGCTCTGTTTTTCTGAGTATTTAGTATTTTCATAAAAATAAAAATATTCAAGGCATACTTACCACCACCCCTTTGACTTCTATTTCAGTTGTTTGGGCTCAGCACTTCTGCAGATCAGGTTCCATGAATTTCAAGTCAGGCACCTGGTAAATGAGAAACACACAATTGGTGAAAAGTTTGGTTTAAATTACAGAGGATCTCTGGGGCAAAGGTGCATGAGGAATAGAATACAACTCTCAGGGCAACATTTCAACTGCCTTTAGCCTGAGAACATCCTCTCTCTCCCTGCAGTCCCCTGTCTCATTTAATTCATACCACCTTGCTTCTGAAATTGAAGCTAAAGGGGTCCTATCAAAAACCTCCCCCCCCGCCCATGTTCCATATCCTCATAGGTTCTCAATTCTAACCCCTCTTCCTTGTCTAATCTCTATGTCTCATTCCCTTCCCCAGCTCTTTGTCCCAGTCTTTTGGTCCAGCTGGTACTAATTCTCCCCTTTGCATTCTTCCTTCTTCTTAGATCATTCTCCTCTTCCCCTAACTCCCTCCCTCCAGCCCTACTAGTTCTTAGTCTCTCTTTTCATGCTCAACTTTATTCCTTAGTTTCACATCTGATCACAGTCTCTCCCCTAGTTGCTAGCTGCTATTCTCCCCATTTGTCTTCCCCAACTGCTTACCTAGCCACTCCAGTTCCAGTCCTCCCCAGCTCCTTACCTAGTTCCAGTTTCCCTGCAAACTCCCAATGTCAGTCACCAACTGCAACTCCTACTTCCAGTTTCCTTGCTCTCACAGCCTAGAATTTCCCCTGTCCAATTCAAGGCCCAGGTTCCTGCTTCACCCACAAGCTTAATATACTACTTTCTAAATCCTTGCCCCAATGTACGCCCTTTGCTTGTTCTTGTACCCATTCCATTCCGATCAGGCATTTTGTTCCTACCTGAGCCCAGCAGAGAGGTCTCTAAGAACACATGAAGGACAGAATCCCTGCTCTCAGTTTCAGTTCCTGGACCCAGGCCTGGTAGAGCTATAGTGATCCAAAGCTGCGATAGCCAGAAAAGTTCTGCTTAGCCCAGGCATGCCCAGTGTGGTTTGGATTTTCTTGAAAGGCAGCTGTCAAGAACTAATCAGTCAGAACTGAGCATTAGGGATATGTGAAGCTTCGGGTACTGATTTGATTTGGGGGAGATTCGGCCTAATTCGGCAACCGAATCTCTGAATCTGACTTGAATCAGGAGACCAATAAAAAGGTTTAAATCAATTCAGAAAAGAAGGCCCCATCCCCTGCCTGCTCCCCCAGCCTCCCGAGTGCCCCCCAACCCCTGCCCACTCTCCCAGTACCAACAGTGGCTGCCCTGCCCAGCACCAGTGTCCTGGTTCTTTAAAAAAAACAAAAAAAACCCTGAACTCACTGGTTTCTGCCAGGCTGGGGATGGGTGGGTGGGCAATCTCTGCTGCACCCCACTGTCCTGCGCTGCATGGGAGGCTCTGCCACGAGCCCGCATACCCCACCCACTCTCCCAGACCTGTCAATGGCTGCCCTGCCTGGCCCCAATGTCCCAGCTCTTTTAAAAAAAAAAAAAAGGCCCGCACTCACCGGCTGCTCTGGCGGCAGCTGAATCTCCGAATCAAATTCAGCTGAATCAATCCGGGACAATGATTTGAATCACCAAATCGAATTACTGTCCCCTGAATTAGTCGAAGCAGAATCAAAAGTGAATGCTAGCCGCTTCACACAGGCCTACTGACTGTGTATAAATTGTTATTTGCCACATTGGGGGCTCAGGGGAAGAGCAAAAGGCACATCCTTCATGGAAAAAGCTATCCCCTGTAAATTACAAGTGTCTGCTTCTGAAGCATTGGGCTGCTAAAACATTCAAAAGAAAGTCACCAGGATTTTTAACATAAAACAATGTATTTTTCCCCAAGCTGCATCTTTAGAATTGACTTGCACATTTTAGCTTGAATTTTACAAGAGCATTCAGTCTAAGGCAGATATGCAATATGACAATTTCAATCCAAACTGTTAAAGTTTGACACAGTGTTAAGCAAATTAAGATAAAGCCTTGTAAGGGGAATAAATTACATGGAGACATAAATGGAAATGTCATTACTGATAAACAAAAACAAAGTGTTGGATTGAACACTATGGAATTCTATACTCCAGTAAGCCTGAAATCAAGCATGAAGAACTCAAAGGATTACCAAAATTTGAAGTTATGATGGATTTGGACAATGATCCAATATTAGAAGATTTGCAGAAAGCCATAAAATCAATTCCTGGGAACCAGGCATCAGGCAAGGACTGTTTGTCAACTGAAATCTACAAATGTGCTGATGGTAAATTACTTCAAAAGCTTCATGAAGTTATACAGCTCTGTTGGAAAGAAGAAGCAGTTTTGCAATATTTCAAAGATGCTCCATTCGTACAATTATACAAAAAACCAAAGAGAATAGAAGTGACTGTGACAACTATAGAGGTATAGTTGAACTATAGAGGTAGAGTTGAATATCGTCAGAAAAAAAATTTCACTCGCATCATGATCCCTCGTTTGCAATCTCTAGGTGAAAGAATCTATCCTGAAAGTAAGTGCAGTTTTTTTCTCAGGATGTTCCACCATTGATATGATAATTTTGGTCAATTAAGTGTAGAGAAAAAAGAATACCATTGATACAGTCAACAGACTCTTTTTACTGTTCTGAAGAAACTGGGTTGTCCTCTCCCACCCAAACTGTAGAATATTATTTGCTCATTACATCAACTTATGTAGGCAACTGTAGTGTATGAAAACAAAGAATCAAATGCCTTTGACATCAGCAATGGGGTAAAAAAGGGGTGTGTCTTAGCCACCATGCTTTTTAACATCCACTTTTCATTCCTGCTTCTTCATGCATTCAAGGACAGCAATGATGGTATTTATCTTCAAACCAGACTAGATGGGGGCTTGTTCAGTAGTGCAAGGTTTAGAGCGAAAACCAACATGAAAGAATTGATACTGAGAGACTTCCTGCTTGCGAATGATGTGGCTTTGGTGAATCTTCCCTCAAAATCACAGTGAATCTTCCCTGCAAAATCTCTTGGGCAGATTTTCTGAGTTATGCAAGAGATTCAGGTTGGCAATTAGTCTCAAAAAGATTGTGATGATGTACCAAAGGGTGGAAGAACCAATACCTGACATCACTCTGGAGGATAAATTTCTTGGCATCATTGACAGTTTTTGCTACTTGGGTTCTACAATCAGCAGGAATCTTGGTCTTCAGACTGAACTAACAGAATCAGAAAAGCAGTTAAGAATTTCAGGTTATTACAGAAACATGCCTGGGATAACAGCAAACTACCAGCTAAGGTGAAAATGTATATCTACAAGACTTGTGTGCTCTCATCCTTGCTTTATGCTTCTGAAACATGGACTACATATGCTAGGCACATCAAAAGCCTGAACAGCTTCCCCATGAGATGTCTCTGTAAGATCCTGAAAATAGTGGGAAGACAGAATAACAAACACAGTGGTACTGGAGCGCACAAAACTGACACACTTGGAAACTACTATCAAGAAGGGAGGTTGTGATGAATCGGCCATGTCAGGAGAATGGGAGGAGAGCATATCCCCAAGAATATTTTGTATAGTGAGATTTGAGATGGCTTCAGAAAGTGGGGTTGTCCTCCATGGCCATACCATGATGTGTGCAAAAATTATATGAAGTAATTCAAAATCAGTGTAGAAAGCTGGGAGGAGCATGCAGAATCCCAACCAATCTGAAGGGAGTATTTGGCACTGGATGCAGTTCAACATGAAGCAGTTTTGATACAGAGGATGGAAGCAAAGCAAGAAAGAAGAAAACAGAATACTGTAAATTTGGATTCTATCTCAGATGACATATGAATCTGTAAAACTTGTAACAAGCTGTGTCGCTCTTGAATTGAGCTTGTCAGCCACAAATAGATTCATCAGACATCTGACTAGACCTCTTATGTGTGCACCAATGATCCAGAGGATTGATGGTTGCCTACTACTACATTGAGCAAGAAGTCCTATGGACAAGTACTGTGTAATACAGGTAATACCTGTAATACAGATAATGAAATTTGTAATATAATGCATATGCACAAAGAGAACAAATTAAGGTTAATGCTGGCCATTCCTAACTTGATTCTTTAACCTTTAAAATGTTAGTTTAATGTAGTTTCTGTACATGAGACTTAGAGAGAGAGAAATATGCTTCACCAACCTGGGGAGATCATATTGCTGGACAAAACATATTTAGCTTCCTACTAACAGGCATTAGATTGGCGGTTGAGTCCCTGAGTGATCTGACAAACAAGAATATAATAGCAGCCTTTTCAGTGGTAGAGAATCTCAGTCAAAATTATTGTGTGATATGGTTTTCATTTCATGCTGCATATCAAAAGTAAGGGTATGTCTATGCACCTATTTAGAGTCAACCTTGGGGGTTGCCTTCAACCAGCCATGTAAGTTTCCCTTTTCCATCTACATCATGTCTTATGGTGCTGCTTATATATTTCCAGGCAGTAGAAGCAGGAAGTGAGGTGCTAAAGAAAGAAACAGGGAAGTGTGGGATTGATGGCAGTAGACTTCCTGTGCTTGATGCCTGCGCATCCATGTAAGTTCCAAACACAAAGCTGACAGGGGGTAAGTGGACATCAACCTAGCCTTATACATCAAAGAGGTATAAAGGGTCAGCTGGGCTTCCATCTGAGCTTGAGTTTAGGGGCTTACAATATGGATCATTCTTAAAAGGTGCCTACAGACATAGCACCATGAGTTACAGCCCCCCACCTCAACACAACAGACATTTGCCTGTTGGATTGGTGGGGGCTGAAGGCTGCCTGCACCAGCCATAGCCAGCCCTGCTCTCCCCAGCCCTGCCTCCCCCAGCTCCAGGGCTGTCAATGGGGGAGGAAGGGAGAGGGAGAGCAGCAGCATGAAACTGCTGGCTGCTTTAAATAGCCAGAGATGGGAGGAAGGCGGGGGGGGGGGACAAGGGAGCCCCCCTTGCCTTGCAGGCTCCCCCCACCTACCCTTGCTGGGGTATTTGGGGGAGCCAGGCTAGGCCAATTAGGCAAAGGGGCTCTGTCCCACCACCTCCACCCCAGCTCTAGCCAGGCAAAGCATCCTGCAGGTCCATGCTGGCTGCTCCCTCTGGCCTTCTTCCCCCTATCCCCTTGGCTGCTCCCCCACCCCCTTCCTGTCCCACTGATAGTCTCACAAAGGGGGGGAAATTAACCCTGGAAGGAACACAAGTTCCCTAAGGCACCTTAATCTAATATCTCATTTGACTAGGGTTCATTTTTCACGTGACTGGCCATTTTAAAAGTGCTCTGCATTATGCACCTCTGTTAAGTCATGGCTATAGAGTACTTTCAGGGGTCCAATCCCATGAAAAATATAACCTGTGTAACCACCCAAGATTAACAAATAACTCTTGATGGTATTTGTAAGTGGGCCACTCACCCAGCTTTGTTATTAAGGGCAGTCAAGCATGTATATTCCAGGCTGCCAGCCAGTTGACTTTACATGGGACAGTTTTATCCTGACAGTAAAAGAAAAACAACAAAACAAGAGTTCAGTCAGAAAACAAATGAACAAAAAAACCCAAAACCTGTAATCTTTCTTCAGGCCCTGGGAGGAGCAACACAGGCTCTGTACACCTCCCTAAGCACCATCATCCTTCTCCCCTGCTCCTGGAGCCCTTAGCACTCTCTGGGTGCATCTAGACATTAATTAATGCACTGTAGCTACAGCACATTAATTTTGGTACCTGTAATAACAGGTACTAATTTAATGTGCCATAATCAAGTGCTACTGTGCAGTAGCACAGGTGCACACTTTTGTGATGCTAATGTGCAGTAGACAGGCAAGGTTATTTGGGTAGATGCGATATCTTTTATTAGACCAACTAAACAGTTGGAAAAAAATGTTCTTTGCAAGCTATCAGACATGAGCACCCTTCTTCTGGCAATGGGAGACTCTGCTTGTGTTAGGTGTTCTCCAAGGTAGAAAAGAAGCTAATTTACAGCACGCAGGTCTGTGAAAATGCAAATGAGTGGAAGTTTGGAAGAAAAAAGGTAGAGATGGAGGGAAGAGGAGGAAAATGTGTGAAGGAATATAAGTGGTCAACTGTAGACAGGTTATCTGGGGTTATGAGATGGCAGGCAGGTTGTAATGTGTCATAATCCAGTGTCTGCATTTAGTCCATGGTTTTTTGTATCCAGTAGATTTATGAAGTGAAGTTCATGGGCTCATCTACAAAAGGTGTTTTAGAACTGAGAAACCGGAGAGGGAGTGGTTGTTTTGTGAGAAGTGGGCACCCACAGGTAATTGAATATTTTCGTCTTTGATGTATTTTCAGTGTGCTTCATTCTGGTGTGCAGTTGTTTGGTTTTTCCTACATATTTTCCATCTGGGCATTTGTGCACTGGATGAGATATATTACATTTCTGGAGGTGCAGGTGTAAGATCCAGGAATGATAATGGTTCTGTTGTGGGGTGTAGTTATTGAGGGACTGGTAGAGGTATGTTGGCAGGTTTTGCATTTCTTGTCTTGGCATGGTCTAGATCCATTTGGTGTGGTTTGGGTCATAGGGAGTTTGCTTCTAGTGACTTCAACCCCAAGTAACCTGCCAACAGTTGACCACTTATATTCCTTCACACACTTCCCTCCTCCTCCCTCACATCTCTACCTTTTGTCTTCCAAACTTCCACTCATCTGCATTTTCACAGACCTGCATGTTGTAAATTAGCTTCTATTCTACTTTAGAGAACATATAACATGAGCAGAGTCTCCCATTGCCGGAAGAAGGGTGTTTGTGCCTGACAGCTTGCAAAGATCATTTTTTCCAACGATTTAGTTGGTCTAATAAAAGATATCCCATCTACCCAAAGAATGTTGCCTGCCTATGTCCTTAGACCAACACAGCTACAACCAACTTCCTGCAATGTGCAGTAGACTAATTGTACTGTGCATTAGTGCATTAGCATGGTTTATGCCTGCAATGCACAGTAGATTTATTCTACTGCACATTTACCATCTCATATAGATGCGCCCTCTGTAGCTGTATGCTCATTAGTTGCAGCTGGCTCCCAGCCTTCCAGCCAGGCAATCCCTTGAAGGCTGAGCACCTCCTTACAGTATTCTTATCCACTCTTACTTGCTTTCCACTTTGCCTGATGAGAAAGACTTTTTATTCATGTGAACATGCAAGAAAAGAGACAGTTTCATGTACTTTTACAATATCCATTTCAAAAGTGCATGTTGTCAACTCAAAAGCTCTTTGTGAATTTTGGAATTATACAGTACGGAGGCAGAAGCAGTTCCACAAAAACCAACCAGTGAATAGCAAAAACATTAGTTTATTATGAATAATCCAAACACTGAGGTATACCTGCATTTGCCAAATAGTTGTGAATAATAAACTAAGGCAAACTTCACAGTCTACATAATTTGATCTAAAATGCTAGTTAACAGTTTACTTGTGGATAATTCACCAACAGAGGGGCTTAGGAGCTGGAGCAGCTAGAGAGTCAATAGCATTCACATCTGTGAAGAGGCAGAGGCTTCTATACCATTATTGCAGCAATTTTGGCCAGAGAGTGAATTGCTGGTACTTTGAAGCCTGGGAAATGGGTTGCCTTTTTTTCTCTGGAAATCCTCATTGCACAGCCCAGTTATTTGGAATGTATGTTGTGATTAGGTTAATAAGTCAGTGTTATTTCTACTATGTGGTACTTTACACTATTAACACAGTACTATGTAATTGCCCATTAAAATAAACTGTGCAGTTTTTCCTTTCATTTCTCTCTGAACAGGACCATATCATTTTATTTTTTTGTCTCTCCCCATAAAGTGTAGCCCAAGATTATTTATGAGGCTAAATAATAAAGTTACTGTATTAAGTCATAGCAGGAGAGGGAAAGTATGAGGTTCTCTGCAAAATAAAGATGTTTTCAGCTGTATGAAAACAGCAGGAAAACCAAGGAGGAAAAGTAACTATTATTTTTTCTTATATGAGATACTGTATAGCAGAAGTTGTTTGTAATAATTGTGGCAAGATTGTTTAACAGCACAAGATGACCAGATTGCTGCTACACCAAAGAAGGGTGTACGGAAAGTGTAGAAAATTATCTATTAAGGTTACAGCTGAGGAAGAAAGGCCTCACAAACAAACATTGATGTAGACTCTGAAACTCATGGGAAAATCTTTGAAGTTAAGAAAGGGTGATGCTTGTTTATTTGTTGATCATAACATCAGCAGCACACACTGGAGCCTCAAGAGCTGTATATTGGGAGATGGTAAAGAAAAGAAATATCTTTGTCCAGGCAAAAGAGATAAAAGCTTCACTGAAGAATAAAGTCCTGATGCTACTTTAGAATGTTAAGGCTGTTAAAATTCATTTTCTGTGTTATAAGGACAACATAATCTTTAGGCAGAATAAGTCTGCTTAGGTAAAGCTATCCATAACATAACATTATCGATATAGTGGAATATTTGTTAGGTGCTACACTATAGATAATTGTATATGTGACTTTCAAACCTAGACAGTCACATCGATAGGACTAAAATAAATCCCACCAATAACAGATAGATATGACACTATTTTTTTGAAAGTAGAAAACAGAGTTGAGAAAAAAAAAGATCTGGAAAAAAAATCTCATCCCACAAGAATCTCATTCCACAAGAATCCCATGAGATTTCAAAATCTGCTTTTCCCCATCAAAATTTCAGTTTCTCACAGAAAAAGAGAAGACGAGAAAAAATGAGAGAGCGTGTACACTAAATATGAAATAGTCCCTAATGTAGAGAGCAGGGACTTGTCTCTCGCATCCCAAGTGAGTGCCCTATCAGGTTATTGGCTATTTTGATGTGGGATCTGTTCCTCTTAACCAGAAATCCCATCCTGGACAGAATGCAAGACTAATGACATATGAAACTAACTCATTCATAAAGTCATATATTTTCATAGGCAACAGGCTACTTCATTAGAAGCTATGATGGACTTGTAGAGAGGAGGGGTACTAAATAGGAAGGAATAACGTAATTGTAGGGAAAGGGGGAGGAAACAGTGGAGGAGGGGTCACTGCTGAGAGGACATGTCTACATGTGCATTTTATGCTGGCTTAAATTTACTGCACAGTAAACAGGAATAGGCCGGTATCTACACGTGCAAGCGTTAAAGCGCATTATCGCTGTGTGTGGACCAGCACTGTATCTAGATTCCCGGCAGCCCTGGGAGAACTTTTAGTATCAGGCCCCACTTCACCAGAGATAATGATAATAATAATTTTTAAATTACCATTTTGGGGCCCCCTTTCTGTCCAGGCCCTGGGCAGCCACCTGGTTCACCCATCCCTTTATTTGGCCATGGTGTGGACAAACTTGGGACTAATTTTAGTCCCAAATCAGTCCATACACACAGTGTTACTGTACAGTAAGGCATCTACAGGTGTGTTACTTCAAAGTAACTAATCAGGAGTAAACTTAATACTTGCATGAGGCAGGTATCAAATTTACGCTCAAGTCGGCATACATCGGCATATTTACTGTTCAGTATGGGCATGCACGTGTAGATGCGTGCTCATACAGTACAGTAGTGTTGGTTACTGCACAGTAAAGAGCACAAGTAGACATGCCCAGAAAGAAGGTGGAATGAAAGATCAAAAGGGATAAACAAAGTAGTTAACCCACTGAGACATAAGGGTTACAAGAGCTAGTCCAAGTAATGGGATAGGAATCCAGAGTCTCTTTTGAGACCTTACTTAACACAATCCAGCCTGTAGATGATTTCTTGTTCTGCAAGTTCCCCTTCAAGTTGGTTTTTAAAATTTGTTGTTTAAAATCAGCTACATTGAGGTCACAGGTTAAAGTGTTCTGCCACAGGCTTGTGTCTCTTTTCTGGAATTGATGTCAAATATGAGTCCATTCATTCTTTCATGTAGGGACCATCTTATCTGTCCAATGTAGACAGCAGAAAGGTACTGTAAGCATGTGATAGTGTATATGAGTTTGGAAGAGGGGCAGATGAATGAATCCCAGAAGTTATCTGTGTTATTTGGTCCCTTGATTATGTTCTGTACTGATAAGGGGGAACAGCTTAGGAACCTAGCTGTCCTGATGAACCAGGTACAGTATATTCCTCCCAAAAAATTGAATGAATTGGCATGTTCTGACAAAACATGTTTCATTGAAAAATTCTCCACCAGGCCAAGAAGAAATGAACAAGAATCATTTCAATTAGTCGGGCTTAAGCTAAAACATACATGCTATGATAAAGCAAAATCCACTCTTTTAAGTTTTAGGAAGTATGCAAAGTAGTCAGATACTTCGCAGGCTCTGTACACACTAGCAAATACAACATCGGTTGAAAATGTGACTGCTTGCTTGATTAAATGTTATTTGTTTTAAGCAGCATGATACTGGCAATATTAGCTTGATTTGTTCTAAAGTTACACAGTAAAGGATGTAAAATATTCAATTAAGATATTCAAATAAGTCAACACTCTATAAATTGGTATTTCAAGTATTTTATATTAAATTGGAAGCAACGAAATCAGTCTAACTTTATTAGCCAAGGAATTTTTACCACCGTTATGAATTTAAATGATTTAAGCCAGTTTCAACATTTAAAGAACTTCCCTAGTGTCAAGGGAGATATTACACATATACGTCACTAGCTCACAGATTGCTGCTGCTGCTAGTCAGAAGAATCTGGTTTTAATTCTATTTTTTCTCCTAAAATAAAATATGTTTAAATCCCTAAAACCATTTCAAAATCAAAAAGAGGGAAAACAAACTTAATCTAGTGATAGACAAATTAAAATGATTCACTTCCTTCAGGACCTGTGAAAGGGAGGTACCTCATTATTCAGATTAACTGGGCAACAGATTGTGAACTATAAACTACATGCTACTAATGAGCTCATAAGTCTCATATAACAACTGCACCCACTAGTTGAACATTGAGCCAACTATCCCTGGAGTCCAGAGAACAAGGAATTTGTAAGGCTGTACAGAAAGGAAATACAATAATCCAAGCAAGGCAATAATAACAAATAACTGGGCCCATTTACAAGGGTATGAGAAATATGCTTAAATTCATTCTGTGGCCAGGAGCTATTGATATACTTAAGGGTGGACATGCAACTCATATAATCTATCTTCCCCACCTACAGTAACTTGCATGGTTCTCATATGGAGAAAAAGAGGGTTGGGTCCTGTAATTTCACCCTACAAGGGACACTTGGGGAAAGGCTGCTGGATGTACTGAAGCTTTATTGGGCCCATCTTTTCACCCTAAATAATTTCAAAGAAGTCAGTCAGAAATTATAGGCCGAGCAGCCCACTCAGTCTCCCCAGCTGGGCAGAAACCTGTTTCCTTGCTCCCTGCTGCTTTCTTGCTCTCCAAGAAACTCTCTCTCCTGATGTTATTCCTCTATACTGTAAATCTAGTTTTTACAGATGGCTTTAAGGATGGACTCCAGGCTTGAGAGGGATGGACAAACCATTTAAATGCTACATGCCCACCTTATGGGAAAAGAGGGCCTCATACTAATGAATCATTTGAAGTTGTAGAAGATGACCATATTGCAAATCTGCTTTAGAGTTCTCAAGCAGTTACATGAGCCCACCCAGATCTAATCCATGGCACTCATTTGTAACTATGTTTATAGCACACTGGAGGAATAATTCGTTCACTAGTTCATTCTCTTAGCTCAAAATGGAAGCCACGGGACACAGTCTCAGCTGGTATAAATCAGTACTACTGCATTGAAGCCAATGGAACTGTGCTAATTTCCACCGGATGAGTATTTGCTCAAAATCTTTCTTTTATGTATGCCTTCAGATAAAGCAACCATTGCAGATTAAAATGTCCAAAGAAAAAGTTCCTTTTTCCCCCAAAATTTCTTTGGAATGAAGCTTTATGTAGCATTCTTCTAGTTGTGTGTGTTTAAACTCTTCAATCTTATTATTTTAACCATCTCTCTAAAAATGCTAATAAATAAATTGCAGTGACCTCTGGGGTGCCAGAGGAAGGTCATACAGGAAAAAAGGTCATGAATATACTGAAGTAGATAGATAGATAGATAGATAGATAGATAGATAGATAGATAGATAGATAGATATCCATGCACACACATAAGAATATTTCTTTTTTTACTATTATGTATCAATACACAGTATAGCCAACTATAAGCAAAGGTGGTATTGAATTGTGACACCTATAGTTAACAGTGACTAACATTTTCCATTATAAAATTCGGGTTTTGATTGCTTACAACTGTGCCTAAATTTAACTATTTAATCCTGAGACTTTCATGCCAGGAGAGCTTCAATCTGTCTACTTATGCTGCCTTTTTTAAGTTTCAGAAAAAAAGGGTTTCTGAGAATGAAGTTAGGGGGGAAAATGTTATTACAGCTCTCACTGGTATCTCACTGAGAAGCTCTTGAACCTTCATGCTTTAGAGAGGGACTGTGCAATTCCACCACTGTTTGATCAAGTTATGTCTTTGAAAAATCACGATGTCCACATTCTCAATAGAGTCTTGTTAGAGGGCTTGCCGCAAAATACTCCAATGATGCTGTGTTTGCTTATCCTGTTCTAAACCAGAACAGGATTTTTTCTGCAATGACAAAGGTGCAGAAGTCATTGTGGCACTGGAACCAGAAAGAAACAGATTTTTTTTATAAGTACTGGTTTGAGCACACAACCTGCTGAAGAAGAAATAGGAGTAAAAAAAAGAGAGAGCGCAGGGCAGGCTAGGGGTGATGATAGGAGCAAAGATAAGGACAAGGTTAGATAGAAAAGTTTAATTCTGGTATTTCCTATGTTTCTAATTTTTTAATAGTCGACTTTGCAATCTTAATGTCCTTTTAGCACACTTTTCATGTAATTGGAGCACACACAGTAAGAATGCATGTACTTAAAAACATTGTGATAAAGACTGTCTGATATAAATATTATTTACTGTATGTAACAGCATTATTTTCTATGTATTTTATATAAATCTTTCATTTTTTTTGCTAGTCTCTGAACAATAGCTATTTAAGATAACTAATTTTTTTGTATTGTAAAAAAGCTAGTCAGGCTAGCCATTTTTATATATGAACATGGCAACAAATGCAATAAACTAATCAACTAAGTTATGGTATAGAATACAGATTTCTAAGCTAATTTCAGATGAGCATAAAGATCCTATCCAGTTTGTATAAATGTCCAGGTTATGCTGAGACCTAGATTGCAATGGCACATGGGAAAACAAAGGAAGCAAGACTTCCATTCTCCCTGGACTGCTGTTCCGGATGCACATAAGAAAGCAGACTCTTCTGGCTTCTGCTGTCATTTTTGATTCGGGAGGCAGGTAGTGTATGAAATCTTAAGTCCCCCTTTCCTCACTTTCCCTTCCCCACCCCTTCTTACACATACAACATGCTGTCCAGCACAGCAATCTGAATCAGGTAAAGGGATACAGCACCTGTTTCTTCAACGTCTTCTTCTCATGTCTCCACACCAAATTTGACCATTTCGTTCTGAATGTTTGTGCTCTTTTATCCTACTTTGTGAGAGCTCTCATTGTACAGGAGGTCATAGTGTTTATGTTGTGGCTCCTGTCAGGTAATACCTCTGACTTTTGCCAGCACTTCAAACCACGATTGTGTTTCTCCTACTCAGGGACAAGGAGGGAGAGGGTATAAATAGTGTTGTAGTTTCTTTGGCATCTCCTGGCTTCCCTTGACATGCCATTTCTTTTAGGGGCTGTGCTTAAGAGCACAATCAGGCCCTAATTTAGGAACAAATGTCATAAGGATATGAATGTAACCTACATGCTGCCAAGAACTCTGAATTAATTTAATATGTCAAAGTTGTTGAAGGCACTTGGCATCTCTGAAGATCATGCCTACAGAGATGTTATCAAGCATGAATATGCTTACGTGAGTCTTGGTTCAACCAAGAGATCATAGGCATTGTGCAGAATATAGCTGTTCAAGCTAATCTGAAACAAATATTTACTGTACTAGGCATCCATACTCACTCATTACAAAAAGCAAAATCCCAGACTCTCTTCAGCTACATATGAAAAGAGCTTTGTTTCACTAGGGGAAAACAGAGCTCCTTCCTTTCATTCCTACAATGGCAAATACATGCTCTAAATAAAATAAAAGATCAGAATTCAGTGACTATGTCCATACTTTGTACATCTCTTCCACCTCCACCCATGTCTGTACATTTACAGCTCCTATGCTGGAATAATTTCTATTTATTTCATGACCCAGATTGATTTATGAAGATATTCAGGACTGGGACAGCATCATCTGAAAAGCAGAGGATATTTTACTCCTGCCAGGAGTACTTAGGTTTTCTAACATGAAGCTCAACAAGTTTATGAAAGGCATGGTGCTGCAAAAGGAGTGGGATGGACTCAAGTGGGTTGAAATGAAGGGTCTCTTCCAGCTCTCCATTTCTTTGAACTGGAGGGTTTCTTCCAGTCCTCTGTTTTTATGTTCCTACGTGGTATCTGAGTTTGTGGCTAATAAGATGAGACTTTATTTGTTCTTGTTTGACTGGACAGCTTTCAGATTGATGACCATCTTGCCTTATTTCTTATTTTACAGGAAATATTAACAAGTAGTTCACAACAACGTCTTGTGGACAACTTACATATATATATGGTGAGTGATGTATGGTAAATGTACATGTGGGCATATTGGTTCTGATTGCTATACTCAAGGTGCCAAGATATAGTCTATTCTGTTCCTCCTGAAGTTGGAGGCTGAAATTATTTCAGCCACTTAAAGTACAGTTTAAGCTATTATTATTATTATTTAGCTAATATGAAGTATTTGGATTCTTTGTTCCCAACAATTAACATACTTTTTATTTTATCATGGTGTCTTCTGCCTTAAGCCAATGGTTGGAAATATCCATAGGGATCATTCAGTGGGGTCATATATTTCCTTTGATCCATTTCTCCATCTCCCATTGTTAATGATGGTAGTTCCATAATGGATGAGACACAGTCTTCTGCACTCTGTATTCTTTTTTCTACCACTCTTTGTTATATAAGTTTCATATTCATCAAATAATTTGTGTATATATTCTATGTTTTAATTGAGAGACTATTTCCTCCACTTGTATCCTTTGAAACTGGTAAGATTTCAAATGAGTGAACTACAGTTTTGTATTATCCAGTGAGGCCACTATCTCCTATCCTATTCATATAAATAATGTGGCTTTCAGGCATAAGTAAGAACTGATCCCTGCCAAAGGTTTATGAAGCTGAACCATTTAAAAACTTGAGAAAATCACAGAGAAATAAAAATGCACTGTTATTACTCTGTGATTTTCAGAGGACTAGCTAATATAGTCCGAGATGCTACAGAAATACTGGATATGCACCAAGTCGGACTCTTTGGCAGACAATAAAATGTCTCCATTTATGAGACAACCACCATAAAGAGTAGGGGTGGTCCTACAGAACCTCTTCCATTTCAGAAGTTTTCACTCAGTCAGGAGAGGGTCTCTATTCATTCTGGGTCCACTTCTGTCACTTGTAGTACCTTACTCTCAGTTTTGCTCTTATTTAAAGTGTTTTGGTACGTTTTTTACCTTCTGCTTTCTAAGCATCTCCATAGAAATACTTGGAGAGTTAGTTATTGCTCAGAAAGCATGATTTCAGTTGGCCAAATCAAGCCAGTAACAGGGAATTTCAGAACTGGTGAAACGTGAAATGAAAGTAATGCCACTGTACAGTAGATAAGCCACATACCTGACTAAACTTTAGGAAGCATGACCCAAACAAATCCCTGACTGAGGACTTTCAACCACTCATACGGAGATGAATTTAATCAGCATAGTCCAGATCCTCTTCAGAACCATCCTGGCTTCTCTGCATTCCATTGTTTCATCCAAATAACTCCGTGTCCTGGTTAAAATTACTCTAATGAGTAGTGTGTGTCTGGTATCCTCAGTAAGCTGGTGCTGCTGGCAGTTTCCATTCCTCCTGTTTTTTCCATCATGTGTAACGGAATAATCAGTGCCTAGTTCTCAGTTCTGTGGTGCTTTCTGTTTTTCAACCTGCTCTAATTACTTGATGCAGGTTTTTTACTGCCTCTGATTCACCATCTTTTCATGCTTTAGTTGTGATTACATACATTCCTGGTCTTGTTTTTGTATTTGTCTCATTCACTAGCCTCTCCACATCCTCCAGAGGCATTTCTCTCTCTATATATATTACCAGAATCCTGTACCACTGCAGCTATATTTCAGTTTTATTTTTGTTTCTCCATTACTTACGTTGTACCTATTTTTAAGCTCACAGTAAAACAGGCCTTTTATAATGCCTCATGTATGTCATAGATTCTAGGCCTATATCCTTTACAATTCATCAATATTAAATACATTTAAAATTTTCTTCCTGTTTCCTCTTGTCAAGAAATTATGTTTTCCTGACAAGAGTATTTGATATAAAAGTTAGGCTGTGTCTAATTCCTGATGCTGTCCTCAACTGTTGCCTTCTTTCCTCTTTTCAGTCTTCGTCAGTCATCACTGTGGCATCCAGTATGAGATACTGGATGATAGGTAATGCAGGAGGGGAAAGGAAACAAACACAGTGTGGGTGGTAGAACAGGAAATGGACAGAGGCAGAGAGGAAAGGAAACAGATAGAGTGAAGGATATGGGGATGGAGGAGTGGCAGAGAGCACAAGGGCCAGCAAAGGAAACCTGGGTCAAGGAAAGATGGAATGAAGGGTGAGCAATAAACAGAGAAGGAAGGTGAAAGACAAGTGAAGAAGAAAGGTAAGACAAGTAAAAGGCAAAGGAGAAGGGTAAGACCATATAAGGAGTAGGAAGATTAAATGTAAAATGGAGTAAGCAGAAAATTCCAGTAAAATGGAGGAAGCAGAAAATTAAAACATGTTCTAAGTGAAAGAAAGAGTAAAACAAAGAGGATGAATAAAGGGAGAAAAAATAGTAGAGATGGTCTGTGTCAATAATAAGACTGATTTTTTTTACCAAAGGTGGAGATGCAGAACATATTGAGTATTCTACAACCCAGGGCACATCTACATGAGATGCTACTGCACAGTTGTTATTCCACATTTATTAAGTACTTGTATTAGCAAGTCCTAAATAAACATGCAGTAACTGGAGTTACTGCATAGTAGTGCCAGCAAACATCTTTTAAGTGACACTACTGCACAGTAGCCTAATAATATTGCACAGTAGCATATTAGCACTGTCTGTGCTGATGCGCTATTGCACAGTATTATTAAGCTAGTGCGCAGTCAGCATCTCGTGTAGACCCACCCCCAGTTTAGGGCCTGGAACAATAAACAGAAGGCCCATTTTAAACAAATGAATACAGAGTGAATAGAGCAGTTGTGCTGTTGCACACGCTAAACAGGAAAGGGGTACCTGAGTTATTACCATTAGCCCTGTATATTTACAGTTTAAAAGGCAAACGTGATATTAAAAAAGCATCAAAAAGGAACTGAGGTGCTTTAGTATTTTTTTTTCATATTGCTTTACTCTTTGATAATCCTGTGTTGCCGTATATTGCATAGTTATTAAAACTGGCTTGCCACTGCTGTCATCACTCAGTGATATACAATTAATGGACGTGTGGGTATATTGTTTCTTATTGCTTTACTTGGTGTTTGCCAAGATGTGTTCTGTCCTGTTCCTGCTAAACTCTATAAATATTTTTAATGGAAATGGAATACACATCAAAAGAAGTGATCTTATTGCTTTATGAGGCACTGGTTAGACCTCATGCTTAGTTGTGCTCTTTTTTCCACAGAAAGGCTATTATTGTACATCATAACAAGCTAACTGGGATAAATTCAGGTTTGGGGATAATTTCTTGTAAGGAAAGGCATGTGGGCAGCCTCATTGACTTCAAAGTGAGGCACCCATGTAACTATAAGAGGGAAGAAATTTATTCTCAAACTGGTAAAGAAAAAGGTACCCAGATACAATCATTCAAAATCATAGTGTCTCCTGCGATGGAAAAAAATACTTTGCTCTTATTACTTAGATCCCAAAGTGTTCAATTATCATTATTATGCCCATTTTAAAAATGGGAAAAATTACACATGGGGAGATGAAGTGATTTGCCAAATGTCACATAGCAGATCAGTGGCAGACAAAGAAATGAGAACAAAATATAAAATCCTGGCTTAATAGAAGTCAATGACAAAATCTCACTAATTTGAGTGGAGTCAGGATTTCCACCTGGGACTCCAGATTTGCAGTGCAGCAACCTAATTGCATGTTGCCTTCTGCACATGGACCGGGAAAGAGAAACTGCAAGCGCATCTACACGAGATGTGTAAATGCACATTAGCATAATTTAGTGTGTAGTAAGTATGTGTGTCTACACAAGTGCATGCTTACTGCACAGTAAAAACACTTAATCCCATGTAAATTTCCTACCTGAAAATGTGGGCGCATTTACACATTTATTCGATCTGACCTAAATTTACTCTGGTGTAAGATACTGTGGTGTAGCTGGACAGCTTCTGCATGACCCAGGCCACCTTCTGGGACCTTCTCCAGCACTTCCGGCCACACCTGGAGCAGCAGGACACTGGTATGTGTCCGGCCTTCCCTGCAGACACCTGCTGACCTTCACCCTGCTTAAGTTGGCCACACTTTTCAGCCTCTGGTACATTGCACACCTGTTTGGCATGGGCAAGGCAACTGCTGGGAAGACCATCCAGGAGGAGGTGTGGGGGACCCTCCAGGATGTGCTGAGGCACACCATGCTCCACATCCATGACCCTCTGGCAGTGGTGGTGGGGTTCTGTTCACTGAGATTTCCCCAGTGTATCAGGGCCCTGGATGAGACTCCCATCCCTGTCACCTTCCCACCCCACAAAGACCACCCCTATTACATCTGTAGGGGATTTTACTCCATAGTCCTGAAGGCTGTTGTGGACCATCACAACACATTCACCCATGTGAGTGCCAGTTGGGTGGGAAGCAGCCACATGTTTCGCAACTCCAACCTGATGGGATTCGTGGAGAGTGGGTACATTGCACCAGGGGTGCCAGACCTTCAGCTGGACGCTGTTGTGGTCCTGCCCCTGCTTATCAAGAACGCTGCCTGCCTGTCTTGTCTTGGCTGATGCAGCCCTACAAGGACCACCTGGACCCCTGTCAGGCTCACTTTAACCACTTGGGTGCCTAGGCCAGGTGCCTAGGCCAGACCTATCCCCTGGTGGAGTGCACTTTCGGCTGCCTCAAGGACCACTGATCCTCCCTCACCACCTGCCTCAAAGTTGCTGAGGACAACCTCCTCTGGGTCAGCATCAAAGCCTGTGTGCTGCATAACATCTGTAAGGCTCAGGGGTAGCTGTTCCATGAGGCCTGGGCAGAGGATGCACAATGGACAGAAGACACCTGGTGGTGGGAGTATCACCTGTGGTGGCAGTGACAGCAGTGGGACCCACTTCCCCACCCCACTGAAAAACCAGGAGAATCACACACACACCAGGGCCATGGCACTGGGTGTGGAAGATTCTAGCTGACCACTCTCTGCACTCCACACACTAGCCCACCTGCACTCTCCACTCTAGTCCACCTGCCCCACCCTCCCATGGGCCTCCCTGTCCACCCCCAGCACCATGCTCACTGCAGACATGTGTCAAAAGAACAAGTCTTTATTCTCCTCACATCACACAGCCTCTCCTCCCTCCCCAACAACCAGAGCCCCTCCACCACCCTCCCTACCCACCAACAATAAAAAAACCCTGTCCCCTATGTACAAACTGTTGTTTGTGGTGTCCCGGAGTAGGAGACCATGGGATGCAGGTGCCTAACACCCTGACTTTTGGGCCTTCCCCTGCAGGTGCAGATGCTCTAACAATTGCAGCAGGTGGGGTGCTCGCCAAGGGGCAATGGTGGCTGCTGGTCCTCTGGTGCAGGTGGCTCCCTCTTCATCAGGCACTGTCGATGGCAAGCAGGGCTGACGTATGATCCTGGCCCCACTGCTGGCAGCTCCAGCTCAGCACCTGTGTAGAGCCAGGGCAAGTGGAGGGCCTAGGCCTAGGCAGGGGGCCTGGCCCCCACCCTGGATGCAGGTTGGGGGCCAGGTCAGGGTCTCCTGGCAGCTGAAGGCTCCATAGGACTTCTTCCCAAGCCCAAGCAGGGGCTTCCTGCTAGGTGGCAGGCAGCTGCCAGGGGGGCATATGAGGCTAGGGATGGCGGCTGGACAGCGTGTGGCACAAAGGCAACTGTCAGAGCCAAAACAGTGCACCCAGCAGTCATCGTCTGTAATCTGCACTGCCCAGCCCTGGATAGTATTCTGTTCTCACAGCATCTGAAGCCACTCACAGTCCAGGGTCAGGAACTTGGTACAGAACTCCCCATCTGCCTGGTCCCTCTCCTTCTCACATCAGTCCTGTGCCTCTTTGTGTTGATCCTAAGTGTCCTCGTGGGCAACATCCTCACCTGCTAGGCCCATGCATTCTCTGCACGCTCCTCCAAGACTACCACCAGCTGCTGGAGGAAGATGATGCAATCCATTGTGCACCTGGTAGAGCCAGAGCATCCACAATGCCCTGCCTGTGGGCGCTGGCAACCCTGAGGCCACGTCCCCACTGCTACATGGGCCTCTTGCCTGCATCCAGCTGTAGGTCCTGCAGAGCCATAAGACAGAAGCTGTTTGTGAGAGTTTGCAACATTTCAGAAATAAGATACTCTGTACCAGAGCATCTGCCTGGCCTCAGATTGCAGGCTGGGTATGCACGGGTTCCCAGGGAACATGGTAAGTCTTCTGGGCAGGCCTGGGCCCAGGCAGGTGGCAGCTGAGCCCCAGCATCCCTGTGTTCTCTCCTGGAGCTGTTGGGCCACTGGGTGCTGGCCACAGGCAGCCTGCCTCCCCTGCCCTGTCCCCAGGTTGGGACAGGCCACACTCCTGGAAGCACCTGCTGCTGTGGCTCCAAACCCCACTGCTCCCACTCTCCTCCTGCAGGCCAACTGCTCTGCTGTGCTGCCACCCAGCCTGCAGCATCTAGGCTCAGGGGGCACAGGGCTCCTGGAAAACTGGGATGAGGAGCTGTCCACATCCCCACCCTCCCCACTGGTGGCCTCTCTGGGGAGGTGCCCCAGGGCCATCCCCCCACCACACTGCTGCTGCACCACAAACATTTCCCTGCTGCATGTGCTCTGGGCAGTGCATGATGATTTTTTGCGTGGACTGAGGGGTGCCCAAACCCACTGTACCCTGCTGATGATGATCCTCATGGTGCCCCAGGTGCACCTGAGCTCCTGGTATGGGACCCTGTGCTATAATACTGTGGTGGACAAGCCCGGGCTTCCCCAAAACCTCTGCTGCTGCCTGGAGAGCTGCCTGTGGCTGTGCTATGCATCCCTGCCCCTCACTGCTGAGGAGGACATTTCCACTGGCATTGATGCATTCCTTGGCATGTGAGAAGCCCACGACTGCCTAACTGTGGGGGCATGGGCTGCTCAATAAGGTTTAGCACTGTCTCTTGCCTCTCTGCATGCTGTGGGGAGTGGAACTGGGGGTCAGGGAAGTGCTCATGGGCCAGGCGGGGGCGGGGGCGGGAGGCAGGGGCAGGGGCCAAGGGCAGAGGCAAGGGCCAGGGAGGGGAGAGCTCTCCCTCCAGTGTAGGACTTACCACGTGGCTGGGGCTAGCATGGCTGGCGGCTCAGTGCAGATCTCCCTGCTGGCAATGACATGCAGCTGCAGCCAACGTCCTCAGCCTGCAGGGGAAAGCATGCAGGTGCCCAGCCCAGCTTCCCCACCACCCCCCGGAAGGAGCTGGTGCTGTTGGTGGTATCATGGCCAGCCATGCCTCATGGCTGGCCTTGGGGCTGCAGAACTGATGCGGCACATTGGCCAGAGCTCCCCATGCTGCTGGTGGAAACTGCAGCCAGGGAGCTGGGTGGGACGGGCTGCTAGACACCAGAGGGGCCCTCCCCTGGTGACATGCCATCGGAGATACCAGGCCAGGACAGGGGCTCAGGCAGGTTGCCCATGCTGGTGTATACTAAATGGCTGTGGCCTGGGTCCCAGGGTGCAAGAACAGCCATCAGTTGCCACATAAAGGGAATGGATTTTCGGGTAAGGCCAGACCAACAATTGTGATCAGTCATGGTGACCCACTGTGCATGCAAGGCCTTGACCTTTATGCGGCACTGCTGCCCTCACTCCTGCATCTGACCTGGCAGTGCTTTATAAATAAACACATTGGAGCAGAAGCCCTGCTGGAACTGGCGCTGCACCTATGCCTCAGCCCACAGTACCACAAGGTTGCCAGTCTCCTCCTTTGTCTAGTTTGGGCCCCGGGTGGAGTGCATAGGCATGAGCACATCTGCAGATGGGGAGGAGGCTATGGGGGGTCCCAAATCAGCTCTCTGGGACCATGTGAGGCTGTCCCTGAGCTGCTAGGCCTGGAGAGCTGCCAGCAGTGCCCAGCACAGGGACACAGCATGGAACAATCAGCCACACAGTAGAGACAATGCCGTGCAGCACCCACAGGCACAGGGCAGGCTGCTGGTGGTGTGCTGCAGGTGGTGCTGGCTATGCTGGCTAGGGGCTGCCTGCAGGTGGCCCTGGGTGACCCTGGGTGGGTCAGGCCTGGCTAGAGTCTACAGAAGCCTGCAGCACCATGCAGCAGGAGACCATGAAAACTATATTGAGCAGCCTATGCCACCACAGATAAGAGGCTACAGGCCTCTCACACGCTGAGGAACACATTGATACCAATGGTGATGTCCACCTCAGCAGCGGGGAGCAGGGCAAACAATAGCAGCAGGGTATAGTGGACTGGGCATCCCTCCATCTGTGCAAACAGCTCCTAACACACCACCTGCAATATGTGCAGCAGGGGCACACTCAGGGTGCAGTGCTGGCATGGCAGGGGACTGGCCCTGGGGCATCTTTCCAGAGAGGCACCCTGCAGGGAAGGTGGGGGCATTGGCAGTTCCTCATCCCAGGTATCCAGGAGCCCCAAGGCCCCTGAGCTCAGGTACCATGGGCTGGGCAGCAGTCCAGGAGAGCAGCTGGCCTGCAGGAGGTGGGAGGGGGGCAGTGGGGTCTGGAGCCATGGCAGCAGGTGCTACCAGGAGCCTGCCCTGGGAGCAGGCTGGGGGAGGCAGGCTGCCTGCCGCCAGCACCCAGCACTTCACTGGCCCCAGAGAAGCAAGTGGGGATGGAGAGGCTTGGCTGGCAGCCACATGGGCCTAGGCCTGCCCAGCTGACTTACCATGATTCCTGGGTACTTGTGTACACCCAACCCCTGATATGAGGCTGGACAGCACATGGGACCCTGATACCCTGGGACCCTTGCAAACTCTCACAAACAGCTTCTATTTCATGGCTTTACAGGGACCACGGCTGCACGCATAGGAGTGGCTGCCCCTGGCAGCCAGGATGCAGCCTCAGGGTCACTGCCACCCAGAGCTGGGGCCCTTCAGATGTACCAGCTCTGCCAGAGGACAGGCTAGGACAGGACCTCCACCTGGAGCAGCTGATGTTGATGTTGCAGGACCATTTGGAAGACTCACAGGCCTGGAGGATGGAGGAAGTTGCCTGTGAGGAGGTGCACGGCTGGGTGAACAGGGAGTTCCAGGCTGAGCTTCTGGTCCTGGAGCACGAGCAGCTCCAGGTGCTGCAGGAGCAGAATTCTATCCTGGGCCAGGCAGTGCAGGCCACAAATGACAACTACCGGGTGCTGGACACCATTCTGGCTGTGATGGTTATGTTTTGTGCCATCTGTTGCCAAGCCACAGACCCTAGCCCTGCACACCTCCTGGCACCAGCCCACCACCCAGCAGCAGGCCCCCACCTGGGCCTTGGAGGAGGTCCTGCAGCACCTCCACCAGCCAGAAGCCCCTGGCCTGGCCCCACCACCCAGCTCCACTGCTTGGGCCTAACCCTGCTGCTTCCCCTAGCTCCACATGAGTAAAGAGCCAGAGTTGCCTGCAGTGGTACCAGGACTTCATGCCAGCCCTTCTGGTTCTGGACTCTGCCTGCCAGAGGGGAAGCTGTCCACACTGGGGAAGCACCTGGGCGAGCCCCCTTCCTGCTGCACTCACTAGGGCATCCACACCCATAGGGGAACAGCTAGAGGCTGAGGTTCTGGCCACCTGCCCCTGGGCTCTTGCCCCCTAGGCACCCCACAGTCCCCCACCCCAAAACAGCCCACAAAGGACATTGTACATCATTTTCATGGGGAAGTTTTTTTATTGCTAGTGGGTGGGTTGGGTGGTGGAGGGGCTCTTCTTGCTGAGGGGGAGGGGGGTTCTGTTCATCAGGGAGGGTGTGTGGAGGGGGGCACTGGTTGACATGAGGGAAATAAAAACGTGTTTTTGTGTGATGTGTGTGCAGTGAGAGTGGTGCTGGGGGTGGGCAAGTGGGGTTAGGGGTCCATGGGTGGTGGTGCTGGTGAGCTAGAGCGGGGAGTGCTGGAGGAAGTGGTTGGCCAGTGGTTGAAAGTGCACTGCACCAGTGTAGAGGTCCAGCCCAGGCAGCGGTTGAAGTGGGCCTGGAGGGAGTCCAGGTGGCCAGTGTAAGGTTGCATGAGCCAGAGCAGGAGTGGATAGATAGAGTCCCTGATGTGGAGGGGCAGGATGGCCATGGCACCCAGCTGCAAGTCCACCACCCCTGGTTCAAAGCTGCTACTTTTCATCAGGCCTGGCAGGCCAGAGTTCCAGAAGACATAGGTGTTGTGAGTGCTGCCCACCCAGCTGGTGCTCGTATGCGTGAAGGCCCCAAAGTGGTCCACAATGGCCTGGAACACCATGGAGTGAAAACCCCTCTGGCTGCAATAGTGGTAGGTCTCCATGGGGTGGGCAGGTGATAGGGATGTGGGTCCCATCCAGGGCCCCGATGCACTGAGGGAACCCCAGGGCATAGAACCCTGCCACCACTGCCTGGGAGTGATGCACTCAGAGCATGGTTTCTCCCAGCACGTCCTGGAGGGCACTGCACGCCTCCAGGATGGCCTGCCCAGTGGTGGCTTTGCCCATGCCAAACAGGTGGCTGACATACTGCAGGCTGGCAGGGGTGCAGTATGGGGTCAGCTTAAGGAACTGGATGTCCACAGGGGGGAGGCAAGGAGGGGCCACATGCCAGTATCCTGCTACTCCATGTGGGGCTGGACATGCTGGAGGAGGTCCTGGAAGGTGGCCTGAGTCATGCAGAAAGCCTGAAGCCACTGCTTGTTGTTCCAGGTGGGCTGGATGACATGCCACCACCAGTCCTGGCTGGCTCAGTGGGGCCAGAGATAGCAGGGCTGGAGGCCCAAGAGGGCAATAGCAACCCCAGCAATGGCACCCAGAAGCCCTTGATCACACAGTGTCCCTGCCAGTGGCAGCTGCATGGCGGTGGCCCTGGGACAGCAGTCAGCAGCCTAGCAGGCAGTCGCTGTCCTGAGAGGAGCCAGACAGAATGAGACAACCGTAGGCCAACCATTGGTTGGCATGGCAGGCCAGCAGTGCCAGCACAGGGGCCAGTAAGAGCACAGTGCTGGGGGTTGTCGCTCCCAGGGGCAGGGGCTGGAGTAGCCATAGCACAGGGTGGCAGAGTGGGCAAGGAGAGAGTTGCTGTGTGCTGCCTCTGTGGCATGCTGCTCCTGGGCAGGGAATACTGGCCAGAGAGCAGCATGAGGGGCTGGCTTTTAAAGATGGCAGCTGGGTGCTAGCAACTGCAGCCAGAGCCTAGAGCTCCTCTTGATGGCAGCAGGGGCTCATTGCAGGGCTGCAGGAAACTTGATGCAAAGAGCAGCAAATCTGTTCCCTAATTCCCTGCCTAAAAGATACTCCAGAGTATCTTACACAACAGTAAATTTAGGCCAGATCAAATGTATATGTAGATCAAATGTACAATGTACCCTGATTATATCAAAGAGGATTGAAGGAAACCCAACATGACAATTTTTTTTTAAGCTAGTTACTGTTAGTAACTAAAAATGACGATGAAATTTAGGTAAATCAAAGTGTAATAAGTCTATGAAATAGACTGTCAAGTAAGGGTCTCCAAGCAATTTTAAGTTGAAACTCTCAGAATAAGAAGGATGGATGTCAGGAAGGTGGAAGCGAAGGAGAAGTTTTATTTTTAGTCTGAGAGATTCATGAATTTCAGGGGTATGACTAGGGGAAAGGGTCTTGAAATGTGGGTTTTAGGAGCCAGAAAGATGTGTCATCTTTCAACCTGCCTTGGTATTCCTTGTTTAGAACAGCAGCTACGATATGTAGCTTGAAATTTATATTATTCTAATTAGTGGTTTTGAGTAACTGATGCTCAGGGCAATTGGAAACTGGTCACAGAGGCTTTGGTTCTTTAGTCCCTGTTTTGTGGGCAAGAGTAGACTAAGCAGGAGAAAAGTATTGTTTAATACATAAAAACTACTAATTAGATATCAGGTACTTGATATTAGCTTTAAAGGTTTACCAAGGATTCGTTTCTAAGAATGCTGAATGGCTGTAAGCCTACACTTTAGTTTATGTTATTGAATACAAGTTTAATAGTAAATAAGGTTAACACCAACTGTGTTTGATAGGGCTATTTAAAACTAGATTTGACAGCAGAAAGCTGTAGAAAATATTTTATAAGGTACAAGCCTAATGTGGTAGGGAGACAGACTAGACAATGAACAACATTACATTTTACCCTTCTAGATTCTATTCTATCCCTCTAGAATAGAATCAGTATATATAACAGGGGTTTTTTTACCATTACAGTTACCTCCAAGCTCACTGATAATGTAGGAAATAATACATAAACTTATTTAAATGGCACGCTATCAATTGTGTTTTTAGTGAGATTGTAAAATATTGCAGCATGCTGCTCCCTCCCATCTTTCACTCCATCTAAGACCTTGGGCTGCTAAGGACAGTATGATTTCTAATTTTGGAATTATACACAAATGTGGGTACTGGAGCACTTCTGTTATCTAAACAGTTCCCAAAAAAATTTAAACACAGAGAGAGACAATCAAGTTTTATCAGATAGATTACTAAGTAGGGCTTGCTGAGATACTTGAACTGCTAAGCAAAACAACATATGTAGCACATGTTTGTGCAGCAGTCTGGGAGCCTTAAAAATTCTTCCTGCCCTGCAAGGTGAATTCCACTGAATAACACTTTGTTCCTGTTAAAAAAAAAGACACTCCTTTTCTGCAAGACATATGGAATTTGAAGCATCCAGGACAGCAAATTGCATAAGTATAATTTCAGGGCTTCTCTGGATACAGTGAAGTATTTCTCTGCCATTAAAGCCAACAGCATTATCTGAATCTATCTATCTCAAGTATTTCTATAGCATCTAAAAGCTAGTTCTTCTGTAAGCACTGTTTTTAAAGCTTTTTCTTTGAAAAGTGATTCCATGAAAATAGCACTGAGGCTTACATGATTATAGTTTTCAGTGACTTTATACTAAATTTCCAAAGCTGCCAAGTAAAAAAAAATTTTATTTTCTAAGGACCAGCCCTGCAAATAGTCAGAATGTCAAACTATATTGTTTCTGCCTCATTCTTCATTTTTTGTAGTGGACTGTTATTGTGGATGTAGCTAGAAAGGCAGTATAAGAGGAGTTGGCATTATAAGAGCAGTGAGCAGCAGGATGGATACCCCAAAACTCATAGTGGGATAGAGTTCTGTTGGGAAGCTTTTGTTCACTGAGATTAGCAATGAATGATATCTCGCATTCCTTTGTGGCCTCCTAAATTTCTTTGCAGTGAAGGGAACCTGCAAAGAAATACCACAGTTTTGTGATATTTCCTGGATCTGCTCTCTCCCTTTCAGAGGATTTTTCACTAGAGAATAAAAGAGGTCATATTTCTTGGAAGTCAGTTCTAGTGAATTTTAGCTTGTGTTTAAGTACCAGAGGACAGATACTTACTTGGTATAAATCATCATAGCTTGATTGAAGTCAATGGAGTTATGACAATTTAAACCAGCTGAGGATATGTCCTCCTTTCCTCAAGGTGTAGGTGTCAGCTACCAGCACAATCATTTCATATACATTCCTGAACTGCAATTTCTTATAGGCCCATACATCCATGATAAAATTCTAGTCCCACTGAAATCAATGACAGAAGTGCTATTGATTTTAATGGGGGGCGTGATTTCACTTGTGCAACTATTACAGGATCAATACTAACACTAACACTATGGCTTTTAATTTAATTTTCTAAATTTAGGAAATGATTAGGAGATAAATATACAATAAGAAAAGAAACTCATCAATTTAGTCTTTTCCTTTTCAATACAGTATTTACTTTAAATTTTACATCGTGTTACCACCATTTTGGATTATATTAGCCTGATATCAGTTAGAAGTACTTGACTGATAATTCCCTGGTGTATTCCTGGTACTAGTACACTTTTCCAGTGTTTTATAAATTTCAGTCCTTATTCTTCTAATTAGAATGAAACATTTGACAAGAACAGCACTGCCTGATTCTCTCAGACTTTATGCCAGCTTTTCCTATTTATACATTTAATATATTTAACTTAATAATGAAAAAGACACTTTCTCCAGATAGAGAACTATATCACTAAGTTTTCTTCCTATTATTTTTATACTCCTTCAGTTTCTTTCAAATGCACAATATTGATATTATAATAGCATCCAAAGACCAGACTCAATTGTGCTGGGCAATATATAACTCCATTTTACAGCAACTATTTGCTAGGCAATATACAAATACTTTGCTGTAACCACTTCTGGATTTTTAGTGAACATTAAGGGCAGAACATTAAGTGCCAAAAAGGCACTTACATGTAGTGTGAATATAGGTGCCCACACAGCTACTGAGCATATGCAGTTAGCTGTGCTATGGCTGGGCTGGTACATAGCTCTGTTTCAAAAATGGTTATTAAACTCTTGTAAAAAGATAATTTTTTACAAATTCTGAGTAAATCTTAAAACACGATAAGCGTTAGAATTGTTTCCTATCCACTCAGCTGGATGGTAATGGTAATTTCAGAGCCACTGGCTATCCTCTTACAGAAATCACTGAAGTCAAGTGAAGTCCCAGGTGGCTGAAAAAGGACAAATATAGTGCCCATCTTTAAGAAGGAGAAAAAGGAAGATCTGTGGAATTACAGACTAATTAGTCTGACTTTGATTCTTCAAAAGACCATGGAACAGTTCCTCAAGAAATTGATTGTGAAGCAGCTAGAGGAGAACAAGGTGATCAAAAACAAGCAGCATGGATTCACCAAGAGCAAGTCATACCTAACCAACCTGATTTCCATCTATGATAAAGTGGCAAGCTGTATGGATGGGATATTACAGTACATGAGAGACACCTTGACTTCAGTAAGGCTTTTGACATACTTTCATGACATTGTCACTAGCAAACTAAAGAAATTCAGACTATGTGAAGGTCCTGTAAGGTGGCTGGATATAACTGGTTGGATCTTTGGCTGGATATAACTGGTTGGATACTCAATGGGCTCATCTACACAAGATGCTGACTGCACAGTTGTTTCTGCACAGTCATTTAGTACTTGCATAACCAAATACTAAAATGACTACATAGTAACTGGAGTTACTGTGCAGTAGCATCCCAGCACAGTTGCCTAGTGATGCTTACTGCTCAGTGACTTGTTACTACTGCACAGTAGTGTCATGGCTTGTCATGGCTTGTGCCCAGTGATGCTACTGTGCAATAGTAACAAGCTACTGTGCAGTAAGTGTCTCGTGTAGACACAGCCAATGAATAGGGAGATATCAAGTGGGGGTCCCCCAAAGGTCTGTCCTGGGTCTGCTATTGTTTAATATATTTTATTAATGGTTTGGACAATGGGACAGAGTACACGCTTAGCAAATTTGTGAATGACACCATATGGGAGAAGCTATATACACTCAGGAGGGTAGAGCTAGGATCCAGAATGACCTGGATAAACTGAAGAAATTGTCCACAATTAATCAGATGAAATTGAACAAGGAGAGGTGCAAAGTCCTGCACTTAGGATGGAATAATTGCTTGCACAGATGCAGACTAGGGGAAGACTGGCTAAGCTGCAGTACTGCAGAGAAGGACCTGAGGTTTGCAATTGAATAGCTCATAAGCTGAGCATGAGCCAACAGTGTACTGTGGTCACTTGAAAGAAAGATTGTCTGCACATTTTAAGCATTCATTATATAGCTCTAAGTTATGCCACTTCAGGGTAAGATTATTTCTGATCCAAGTTACCCAGCTCATGTTACACTAAGGTGTAGCCACTCTAGGTTACATCTTAGTGTGTAAACACTCTACTTGCCCCTTCCCCTGCTGGCCTGGATCAGGACCACTGCCCCACTCCCCCTCCCAGCCCTTCCCAGCACCCCAGATCCCTGCTCACTGCACCCCTCCCCCCCCAACCACCTGCCCCACTTATTTGTGGCTGTTCATGCTGTCTGTCCCTGGGGAGCAGACAATGAAAGGTTAACCTTCCTGCCTGCCTGGGTCAGCCCCAAGAGGAGCAGTAGCCTGGTAGCAGTGGTGGTCGTGGCTGGGCAGGCAGGTTAACCCTTCCCTGCCTGCTCCCCAGGAAAGACAGAGCAAGCAACCACAAATAAGTGGGGGAGGAGGCAGGGGTGAGCCTTGAGGGGCAGGGAGGGGAGCCCCAGGGGGCAAGGCGAAAGCCCAAAATGGGAGGGGGGGGGCGGGGTTCTTACCTTTCAGTCCTCGAATCTCCTGCTGGCTTGAAGTGCAACTGTTCCAAATTCGAGCTAGCACTACCACCCATCAACATTTGTACAGCTCACAATGTAAGATGTAACAAGGCCCTTATACATGCCTCAGAGATAGGATAAGGCTCTTAATTCAATCACCTGATTTTATAAAGACTTTGAAAGCCTGCAGAAACCATGCTGTATATAAATGTTCTGGTGTTAAGTATGGCTCACCTGGTTTTCAAGGCCCTTCTTTTGCATATTGAGCAAACCATGCCCTGACAGATGATACTGCTGAAATGCATGACATCAAATGACAGCGAAAAGCTGACTACATCTCTTATGTCAAACAGCATTTTAATTCTGGGACTGTAACATCCATCATTCAATCTCACCTGTTCCTGTCCATCTTCCAGGAAATGTCCTGGCAGATCATGTACAATGGAATCAAAGTATCTAGTAACTGACAGACAATAAAGTTGGAATTTTTTTTCATAGCTATGTAGATGCTTGTCAAATAAATTTATAAATGTGAATACAAAATACTATTGTGTGTGCTCCAGAGGAGGAAAATACATTGGTTCCTTGATTGGTAATTTCCCATTGCACTAAAAAAAAGAGGTTCCACTATGCATTATCTCTGACTGGTGAATCTAATTAAAAAGACAAAATTGGACAATGGGTTTCTTCATAGATCCTGACTGGCCACATTATTTCTGGTACTGGGACATTTTATTCCTGGCAGCAGAGCTTTCAGTTTATCTCCTGGCTAATGTAGATGTCAAATCTGACTGCCTGAATCTGGAAAGCTTAACAGAAATAGACTGTGAGTGCACTAGGTGCAGCATATTCTTTGGCAAAGTTTTAAGTGATCTACAAAGGATTTTTATGCAATAAAGTAGAAGTTGTTTTCTATTAGGATTATCTAAGAACAGATAGTTACAACATCTGCTACTGTATCTCCTATCTTAAGATGTTGTGGTGGTGTCTATTATTTTAAAAGTATGGCTTGGCCTTAAATTCAGTCAAAGTTCATCTAGCACCTACATCAACTTATGTTTCTATTGAAGTAACTACTCTGTTCAAACACCTTATAAAGAAATTATTCATAATTTAGCACCTGTGCATGCACCTACCAGCTGCTTAGATCTAATTTGTACTAAATTAATGAAGTCTCCATCTCAACCTTTAGAAAAATATTAATTGTTCAAACTGTCTCTGAATACTGCATTCTTGGATACAATAATATCAACCAGAAGAATCATGGAGATCCCAAAACTAATGGAAGAATAATTACCTTAACTGTTCCAGAAGGTTAATGTAATTTTATGACTACATCCTAAATTCCTAGATGAACCAGTATCTAGGTATCATAAGGCATCTTTATATGTGTTCTGGCGTTGGGGGGTGGAGGGGGCTTTAATTAGACCGGCTCTTGGGAGCTGGTCTAATTAAAGTGCCTGCAGCATCTCATGTATTCAGCACCCCACACTTCAAAATGGGGGCTGGGGCACTTTAACTAAAGCTCGTTTGACAAGCTTTAGTTAAAGCACCCCACCACCATTTTGAAGCACAGGGATGCTGAATACACATGACACCGAGGCTGCTGGAGTGTGCTAATTATCATGCATCAGAGCAGGGGTTGAGCACATGTATAGGTGCCCATATTGATTATATCAGAGCATCAGCTCTGCTACAGTTCAAGTTAAGTGCTAATTTCTGATTAAAGGTTGACTAATAATTGAATGTACAAATACAGACTGGGGGTTGACTAGCTAAACAGCAGTATTCAAGAGAAGAACCTGGGGTTACAGAAGACCAGAATCTGAATATGAGCCAACAGTGTGCTCTTGTTGCAAAAAAAAACCCCAAAACCCCCCAACAGCATACTTGGTTGTATTAACATGAGCATCACTTGCAAATCTCGGGAAGTGATTCTGCTGCTCTATCCATCGTTGATGAGGCTTCACCTGGAGTAGTACTGTGTCGAGTTTCAGGCCCCAAACTTCAAAAAAGTTGTGGACAGATTAGAAAGAGTCCAGCAGAGGGCACTAAAAATAATAAGAGGTCTGGGAAGTTAGGTTTGTAAGAAAAGACTAAAACAACTAGAGATATTTCATTTGGAGAAGATAAGAAAGAGGGGGGATTTGATAACAGTCTTTAGATACCTGAAGAGTAATTATAGAGAGGATGGAGATGGGCTTTTCTCTGTCACTGTAGAGGACAAAACTAGAAGAAGTGGCCTCAAACTGCACCAAGGAAAATTTGGGTTGGAGATTAGTAGGAACTACCTGACTATGAGGATGGTCAAGCATTGAAACAAGCTTCTTAGAGTGATTGTGGAATCTCCATCCTTGGAAATTTTCCAGAGCAGGTGAGACAGAAACTTCTCTGGGATGGTTTTAGTCAGGGATAATCCTGCCTTGAGCAGAAGACCAAACTAGATGGCATTGTGAGATACCTTCCAGCCCTACTTCCCTATGATCCTAGGATCCTATTGTAATTACTCCAAGATCTGCAGTCAAATTTGCTGTGCATCATAGGATATAAGTTAGGGAGTCTTGTGGAGTCAGGTTTTTGGAGTAATTTGGACAAAGACCTCAAAACACTCCCCTAAAAAAAATAGCTATTAAGAAAAAACAACTTTTCTGTGCGTGACTGGGACTTAAATCAGAGCTCTAATCCTCCCCAAATTGATCTAAATCAGTCAGGATTAATGTCAACTAATGCACAATTCTGACATCCCCTTTGGGGAAGCCATATACAAAAAAAGTTATTAAGAAGTAAAATTTATAACTCTAGATCAGTAAATTGACATGTCAAAAGCATGGGATCATCCACGCGTTGGAAGGAAGACGTAGAAGTGTACCTGAGTCTGCAGAAGCATACCTGATGTCAGAATTGTGGTATAGCTGAGGGCAATATTCAGTAATCACTGAACAATAGCCCAAATCATACGTTGGGTTTGAGCCCTACTATTCACATGAATCTGAGAATGATTGTTGGGTATGTTGCTATTTTCCACCTGTGACCCAAGGCATTTATGCTTAAGAAACACAGCCACTTCCATTCTGGCAAAGTAAACAAATACTAGTTTTCAAAAGAGTTTCAGAATATCCCTATATCTTCTGACAAAAAATTCAAATTTTGGATGTTATATGTGTAGCAGAAAGCCCCTTTTCCTCTTGCCTGCAGTTGCTCTCCCCTCCTTGCTTATGTTCTTCCTCTTCTACCTTTTCTTCCTTCCTCTTTCTTTCACTTTAAGATAAGGAATTGTGTTTTGAAATTTGTATGTGTGCATTTTGTATCTCCCCTTGTATTTTGGCATTTTTATCTATTTGTGTGCCATGGCATTACTATTGTAGCTTATATTTTATACTCCTCACCTTTCAACTTTCAACTAAATGTGTTTAGTTTCATAAGTAAGTTATACATTGTAACAATGGTAACAAGGGCAGGAATCAAACTGCCCTTCCCTGTACCAGGCTGGCCCCTGAAAGAGCAAGTGAATCAGTGATGGAATGTGTAACACGGTAGCAGGCAGCAATTAACACCTAAGGAAACTGCAAATCAACCAACGGAAGAACTCAGTTGGATACAGTGTAGCAACCGGGACATCTCTAAACGTCACTGATCAAGGGCTAGAAGCCCTGGCCTGAGTTAATCAACGCCGGGGACCAACTTTTGGGCTGAATATCTCCAAATCGACAGCTCCCAGATCCCTATTCAAAATTCATCAACAGACTCCCAAACCTGCATGTACGTGCGGACGACCCCTGGGGCTGACAGATGCCATCCAGTAGCCACCGAGGGGGGAAGTCCCACGAGGGTCAACAACCCCTGGATTGGGCAAACCTGAAAACGGGGGAGTCACCAAAGTCTGCCAAGGACAGATAAAAAGCAGTGAAAAGTGACCCTCAGCGGCACTCTCTTGATCTCCAACTCGACCAGCACCCGACCTGTCCAGCCAGAAGGACCAGCCGGTGACCCCCTTCTGGATGATAACACCACGCTGAAAGAAGCCTCAAAGACAGACTCCAGCGCCTGTGGGATAGGTATACCTGACTCTTGTAGCTTGCTACTGTGTGTGTGTGTGTGTGTGTGTATGTGCGCGGAAGGACCAGCCTCAAGGTTTATGATTTAACTCATTACAGTGTTTCAATCCGCCTAATAAACCAGAATTTTAAGGATCCCGAGTTGGACATTTGTAGCCAACACATGCACGAATTAGATAAAGATATAGTCTCAAAAATAAAGTTATGTATCTGAATTAAATTCTGCTCCAGACAGATATATGAGAATGATTGCTAAACATGTTACTGTTTTCTACCTTTAAAAAAGTGGTCTTGCACTGTTTGAAAAGTAGCCTTAAGTAGCACAGCTAACTTAAAATAAATGTCCTGTATATTACAATGTCATAGATGGTGTCTTCACATGGGTGATACAGAGTTTACCGTGGGGAATATCCCAATCCAAGTTTCCAAATCAAATACAATTTGACCTCCACTCACTGCCTTACCAAAAAGAGTGGAATGCATGTGCACAAACTGATAGAGGAAATAGTACTGTTCTTATATGTTCTTATTACAATTCCTGCAACTTAGTTTCTGATTCTGTGTACCCCCAGAGGCAAGTTTCTCCAAAATAATATTTCAGTGGGAAGTAGGAAAGTGCCTATCGTATTCATGCTATGCAATATGTGTGAAACAATTAGAGTGGAGAAAAAAACACAGCTCTTTTGGTAAAGCCAGACTCATGCAAGTATTAAGTGTATCACGGTTACAATAAGTAATCTAGGAACAGGGAGTAATGTAAGAGTGAACCCCAGGCCTGAAAGTATTCAAGAAGCAACTCCTTCCAGGACAACTGTGGCAAATCTGGTAAAAGTCTTTGTGTTTAACTATAGAAATCCACATGGGATAAATCAGAGTCCTGGTCTGTTTAATAGCCATTGTAAAGTAGGCAAGCATAGCACAAGCTGTCATTGCCAGCAGGTATGCTATGTTTTCCAGTAGTGATATTTGTTATGATTTCTGTGGGGTTGGGGACTCCTTCAGTGTCAGACAGCTCATCCTATGCACCATAGTCCATTTGCATTGTGGCTGGGGAAATCCTCTCTAAATCAAGGTCATGGAAAAGAAGGAAGCATTGGACCACTGTGAAGGAAAGTGTCTCATCATGATCTGTCTGGCTGTATAATTGCTGGCAGAGAAGAATGCCCAGGGCCTATACAAATAGTTTTGAGCAAACAGAGTTTGTCAACTGTGCTGGAGACATGGGCTGGTTATGTGTCCTTCACATGGTATACATGATTTAAAACTGGAAAAGATACTACTTCCTTCTGAGTAGTTTATATAAAGTAGTTCATAGACATACACCAAAGGTGCACTGACATCTAGATACTAGAGTATTACTGAGAGACAGTATTTTCTAATTGAAGAAGGTAGGGCTTTATTGACAGCAAACAATAATGTAATCCAATAACATAACTATGCCGTTTGCTTTGTTGGAAAAGCCAATCAGCCCTCTACTGCCCTTGCTCACACAACACTACCTGATGTGAGCACAAATGACAGAGGAAACAGTTAAGGATGTGCATTTGGTTGAGTGAAAGCAAAATGGCAATGTCTACAAACCCATTTAAACACCAGCCTGTATAATACCATTCATGTTCTTGCAATGTGATGTGCATGGCACAGCATATGTGAGGATAAGGGAGACCAGCATGTAACTAGAGGGGCAAGAGGGGCACAAGGTGGGCAAGAGGGGCACAAGCCCTGGCAGTGCCAAAATGGGGGCCAGAGGATCCCACAGTGGCAAGAGCTGTAATGTGATCACAATATTAGTGCACTCTCTCAGTGGACCAATTGTTTTATATTCTTACTCTGAGACTCTAGATTTTTGCTTTGAAGTCCTGTCCCTTTTTATTGGTTCACAAGTACTCACATATTGAACAGAAAAATAATTCATTAACAACCAACAATTCAAACAGTGCATCTGCCATAAACCAATCCAGAAAATAAAGAAAGCCAACCCAAAAAAATAAAACTATAGAGCCAAGAGATGCAACTGTACATTGCTCATGAATCTGTTCTTCCCTGGAGTTGCATAGGGGTGGAGTACATTGGGTACATCTGCTCATGTGCATTTTTATTCATAGAGGTCACTGACTCAATTCCCATTCAGAATTGCCCAGTGACTGCAGGATCTAATAGCATGGAAGGGAGACCACTGGAGCAGGCTGGGCTTGGGCAGGATCTGGGCTAGGATGTCTTACTAGCCATCATTCCAAACAGTTGCTCATATGTTTCCCTCTACTACTTGTGATCCCATTTCCTCATTGTACAATAATGCTCAATGTGGTCCCAATCCAAAATTTCCAAATCTGCATGTCCTGTCTTACAGTCTGACCTACAAGTCTTGCTCCAGCTTTTTCATCAGCACCTGCAATGGTTTGTCTGACTAGCTCTCTCAAAATCCTGTCTCTTCCTGAACTCACAAAGTTAGCCTGGGGGTCAGCCTCTGACAGCCTGCTGGGAGGAAAATATTCTGGATAGCATCTCTGTTCAAGAGCTCAGTAGAGCTGTTGAAATGTTGCAAGTAGAGCAGCGGGTCATGAGCTATATGGGTCTTAAATGCCAGACTAGTTTATCTAAGCTGGTAGGTTACTTCTGGTACAGAAGGAGCAGGAAAGTGGCAAGAAAATATTAGCCAAAGACATTATGGGAAGGGGACTAGCAGTATCCATGGGCAGAAATCTGGGAAGGTTTGAGAGGACTAAATTGTCCACCTATTACTGACTGAAGGGCATCTAGTGAAACATTTCTGCCAGCACCTGGTGCCAGGAGCTGCTACCCACAAATGTAAGATGGCAGCATCCATATTGATTAGCCTGAATTGACACTGCAAATGTGGGTTATCAGTCCAAGTATAAGCAGCACTAGGACAATAGCATATGGGCCAGGTAGCTTGGGTTGAATGCACCATCACAGTCAATTTAAAGGATGCACGTGTGAATGGAAGCTACATTAGGGTGTGGTAGGCTCACTGCTTTTGTCTAGCAAGCCCAGCTTGGAGAAGGACACTTCGGATTGCTGGAGCATTTCCACCGACCAGGTAACAGCTGGGAGGGGCTTGCCCCACCCCTGCTTGGAAGGGCGGGGGGGGGGGGATGCAAGGAGCCCCCGGACCTGATTGAAGACTGCGCTTTGCAGGTCCGGCAGACTTCAGGGACGGGGCTTCCGGTGGAAATAAAAGCCCAGCATGGCAGTGATGGTGAGGAGAGAGGAGCTCCAGAGAAGATCATCATCTGGACCCTGCCTGAGCCTCGATGGTGCATGGATCAGCGCATGGAGAGCCGGCTCTGGGAGCAGCTTGAGGCTGCTCAAGTTAGCCCTGGCTCTAGGCCGTATAACCAGAGCCCTGCAGTGTGGCTCAGCATTAAACTAAAAAAGCCCTGGTGCCCAGAGCAGGGCCAGGGAAGGAGAAAGTCCCCTGACATGAGGCTGGAGAACCAGAGCCAGTGAGGGCTTGGCTCCCATAGGAGCTCCCTGGGTGCCAAACACAGGGCACAGGGCCCAGAGAGAAGAACCCTCAACTCAGTCAACAGCTCCAGGAGGCCTGAGATGGTGTGGGGACCCAAGCCAGATTGACAGCCCCCAGAGGAAGGACCATAAGTTACGGGGAGCCCAGGTCCTGCAGCAAGCCCAGGTGCCCCCAGGCAAGGGACCTTGGGGGGAGTGGGCCTAGGGGGAGAAGACCCTATTCCATTTGAGGGACCAAGTGGTTAGAACTGAGATATGGTGCGTCTAATATCTATATATTATATGCGTCTATATAACATATATAGTTATGTTCCGTATGCAGTATCTATTGCTATTGTTGGTGTTATAAATATTTGGGTGTATTAATTCTGTATAATAGGCTCTGTAAGGATGTCTTTATTAGCTAACCCACTTGTGGTATAAACTTGCTGGATTGACTGTCCTGGGATCCACTCCTCTTCTGGGCCTGAGGAATGGGTACTTACCCAAACACCCTCCACTGGGCTGACTTCCTCCAGCTAACAGACCTTTATATGTATATTTGTATCTATATCTGTAATTATATCTATCTTAAAGAGTTTTATATATATATGTTGGTAACTCAATAAATTGTATATAGTTAAGTACTTTGGGCTTGGGCTAACTCTATAGGGGAAAGAGGGATCTGCTCGAAATTCTGGCATCCCTCTCACAGCACTCCCTCCTGCCTACTCATCCCATCTGATTGATGCAGGGCATACGCTTGGGTATACCTGGGTTACAAGGGGCAAGGCCCAAGTAAGAGTCCAGGTGAACTCTTCAGTAAAGCCCTACCCTGACAGCCTGTCTTATGGCTCTCTAAACACCAATTGTCTTCTACATGCAGCTCTACACACTCTTTCTGTGCCAGTCTTCCTATATCCAGAATGTAGCAAACAGAAAATAAGAGATGTGACATTCACAACAGCAAAAAAATGTTGAGGGCTGGAGTACATCATCAGTAGAGTTGGTCAGGAATTTTCCAATAAAACAGGCAAATGCCGATTCATCAAAACCAAGATGTATCATAGAAAAAGGTTTTGATGAGGTTCCAGCAAGCCACAGACTTCCTGCCTGGTTTCCTTCAACTTTACCTAGCCAGCTGCTAATAAGCCTGGGCTTTCAGGATCCCTTGCTATGAGGCAGCTTTACCATGTGGACTGCCTTAGGATCAGGACTCATGAGCCATGTCCAGACATGCAGGCACATGCAGTTTGTGGTGCCAAAAACCACTTTGCGGCACCATAAACCACATGCCTAGAACATTAAATCCTGTGCCACACTGCAAATTAGCTACCAGGATCCAAATTTGCTACCGGGACTCCCTGGTAGCAAAAAAAAGCTTGGGGAATAAAAGCACCACAGAGCACGCTTATAACAAATGGAGGCTTGGTTCTCCAGAGAGACATTCTGGCTGGCAACCAAAGTGTCTCTACTGCTCTGTTTGAGCCCCTGCTGCTCCAGCATGCTGTGTGATGTGCTGGAGCAATCAAAAGGGCAGCAGGGCTCACAGCTACTGGCTGCTGAGCCTGCCTGGCACCCAGGGCCTGTCTTGGCCCCACAGAGGCACCTAGGGTCAGCTAGGCTGCTTTAGAGCTGGGCACATGGGGCAGCTGTGCCACTGTTCAAGAGGCCTGGGCCCTGGCAAATAGCCCCAGGACCTCAGTGTGAGGGCCACCCAAGCCATAGCTGCAGGCACCAGTGAGTGGCAGGAGGCACCAGAGTCCATTGTGGGGAGCATGGGCAGAGCTGGTGCACAATTTTTCGGGGACCCCTGCCAGATATAGTTTTGGGGCCCCCTGACAAAGAAGCTGGCAATGGCAGTGGGAGGGGTGGCAAGCAGCTGAAGAAGCTGGCAGCAGCAGCATTGGCAGTTGGGGGAAGTGGAGGTGGCGAGAGGCCAGACTTGAAGCTGGCAGTGGCGGCAGGGAGGGTGGCAAACAGCTGGCGGGGAGGGGCGTGGTGAGCAGCTGGACATGATGCCAGCAGCACGGGGGGTGGTGAGCAGCTGAAGAAGCTGGCAGCATCGGCGTTGGCAGCAGGGGGTGGGGAGGTGGCGAGTATCCAGACTTGAAGCTGGCAGCAGCAGCGCAGAGGGTGGCGAGCAAGGGGGTTGGAGGGGGCGTGGCAAGTGACTGTATGTGATGCTGGCAGCGGGGGGGGGGGGCGGTGGCAAGCAGCTGGACACAGGGGGCTGCTTAGCTGTGGGGCCCCCTACAGCTGCAGGTTTTGCAGGATAGGATGGGGCCAACCCTGAGCATGGGCAACTGTAGTGAGGCAGATGGGGAGACCCAGCTGCAGTAGTCTGCCCAGGCCAGGTACCCAGCTAGCAGCCCAAGGAGGTTACTGACCTCTTGACCATTTGGGGCCCGGTGGTTACACTGCAGCAGTTCACCCAGGGACACCAGAATGAGCACATTTACCAGGTGACTGCTGCACTGATGACAGAGTGGGGGCATGCCAAGACATGGCAGCAGTGCTGAAGCAAAGTCAAGGCATTACACAGGCAATTTCATGTTGTGCATGATACCAACCTGCATTCAGAAGCAAGGCAATCCACTATGGCCCACTATTAGGAGCTGGCCCAAATCACTGGCCCCACAGACCCCCTGACCCCCACTACTCCTTCACCACCAGGTGCAGTGACCAGACCTGTGACCTACCCGGAGTCCCCAGAGGCAGGGCCCTCCTTCAGGCCTGGAACAGCACTGCTGCCCTGCCATGCCAGGAGCCATGGCAAGGACGGACTCATGCCAGGCAGGACCCACTGCCACAGCTAGGCCCAACGTGATGTGGGAGTGGCAGGTCTCCCAGCTCCTGTGTGAAACCAGTGGGAGCAGGGAGGAGCCTGAGTTGTGCAGGTTGGTGAAGGCCACTTTCCAGTGGCCTCACTGCCAGGCCTCACCTCCATCTGAGGCCAGATCTGGCTCCAGCTCCCCCCACACCAACCCAGGGCTCAGGAACCACAGACTCCCAGCCAAGCCGACCAGCTGTCACCATAGCCTGGTAAATTCTGCGCAGGGTGTGGGGATCTGGGACCCTCCCTCCCCCCCCCCCTTCTCCCCTGGGCCACTCCTCCTTGTGCCCTGCTAGTGCTCCAAGCCCATCTCTGCCACCTCCCTCCCTCCTCTCCCAACCCCATTCTTCTGCCATGTAGGGGCCCCCTTCCCAGCAGGGGCAGGACAGACTCCCACACTTGCCAGCAGTCCCAGCTGGCTGGAGCTGGTCCCAGACATGAGGGCAGGGGGGAGGTGGTGGCATCATCAGGGCTGCATGCCTGTTGGGCCACAGTGCCGCACCCACTGGAGCCAGTGGTGGAGGGCCCCAGGGTCATGGAACACCGCATCTGTCCCGGTAGGGGGAGAAGCTGGGTGCCGCAGACAGGGCCAGCTGTGAAGCTTGCCCCCAGAAGTATCCTCCCAGGAGGAGCCCTGTGGACAAAAGTAGTGACACATAGGTCTCCCTGTGCCTACTTCGCAGAGACAACCCTATGCTTATTAAATTTTACCACTTCTTCACATATGCTGGCAGGAGAGCATCCAGCCCAGGGCTGCCTGTTCCCCTGTCTTGAGGCACGCTGAGCAAAGAGGGTGCTGGCTGAGGCACAGTATGCCACTACGTGGGGGCTCCACAGCATCCTCGGGCTGCCAGTTCCCCCAGCTCCACATTTATCCCAGCACGTAGCACTGGCATGCTGTGCACCACTTTTTTTTTTCTGGGTTTTTTTTTTGCTACCAGGAAATCCTGGTAGCAAATTTTGCCCCAGCACTACAAGTTAGCAGTGCCATGCACAGTTGAACATGCAACATGTGAGGTTTGTGGTGCCACAAAGAGGTTTGTGCACATCTGCACAACTGAACCTGACCTTAGATTCTACCAGTGCAAAGGCACATTCCACAGGACTTCTGAAAAATGTCCCTATCATACAACAACTATGCAAAACTAGTACCTAGAATCAAACCTTTTGCAACTGTAGGTATCAGTCTCTGGACTTGGCAACTTGACCTGACTCCCACTTCAGGAAACCATTCTTTATTTAATTAATACACCTCAAACTCAACTCCTTTGAGAGTTGGTACTGGTAGTACATAGAAATTGGTATTTATACAGGCAACACATGAAGGAGAAGAAAAGGTTACTTACTAGCAACTGTATTTCTTTGATGATATAGATTTACACTCCTCACCTTCTCTCTCTACTTCTTCAGGAAGAAAGGAAACGTGTGGATTGGGGCCACAGCTCCTTACATAAACTTGAACTGAACACTTGTTTTCTTACACAGTGTATGTGCAGATTCACTTTTTTCCGTAGGGTCCAGCTTCAATGCCAATAATATATGTGGTGCCCTGAAGTGAGAATCTATACTAATAGTATCAGTGTTTGCCAAGCAGAAAAACTGACCATAACTTTTAACAGTATAAAAGATTACTTATAATAATTATTCCAGATGCACGCTATTCTGGAATAAAAGTCTCTTTCCTCTAGTGCAAATATTTTGTTTTATATCAGAATAAAGCCACTTTTATTCCATAACAGCATCCACACACTGATATAGCTATCATTACTACTTCAGGCTTTTTTGACTGGGTCACGAACAAACAAACAAATTACACAATGTGGGGGCAGGAACTTACTGCATGTTAGCTGCTCTGTTGTGACTGTCCTTGTGCCAACTCTTGCCCCACAATAAGTGGAAGTTAATCTGTGGCACTTGAGTCTTCAGTTAAACAGTGGTAAGTTGCCATGTATTAGCTTTTGCTTCATGTGAGGGGAACAGTGCCTTTGGAGCAGCTGAAATACAATAATTCCCTGCCCTCTTTTAACCTGCTGTAATTTGTGTGTCCATATCCTGATACTTAAGACCACTTTGTCCCCAGGTGATACACCTGAGGGCAGGGGGTCCTGGTATGCCACCATCATCGCACCTTCAAATATAAATATATTCTTTCTTTGAGTGAGACCTGGAATTGTCATATTTGAACTAGTTCATATTTTGTGGCTGATGAGGGCACAGGACTAAGAGTAGTAAGACATACAGGCCAAAGATACTTGCTTTAGAGCAGTGGTCACCAACCGGTGGATCTCGATCCATCAGATCTCAGAGCCTCTTGCAGATCTTGGAGCCTCTTGGAATTGATCTGAGGCTGGGGTGGAAGGCTGAATGCCCACGTGCATGCCCCAGCCCAGCGCAGCAGGTCAGTCCATGGAGGAGGGAAGGGGCTGGGGCTAGATCGAGACCCTCACAGTGAGGGAGTGCCGCAGAGGCAGGAGAAGGGGTAAGTTGAGTGGGGCCCCGGCTGGAGGGACTCACCTGCTGGGGAGGCGCACCCCCAAATAATTTTTTCTCCCTCTGCTTTGATCTGTCCCCCCCACCTCCCTTCCCATAGACTTACCTGCTGGGTAGGGGGACAGGGGAGTGGCAGCAGCACACAGTAAATTTTGGGTTGCTTTTAAATGCCAGAGGTGATCTTCTACTTAAAAAGGTTGGAGACCACTGCTTTCGAGGAAAGGGACTGCCAGAAAAGGAGACAGTTTTTGTATCTGTCCATCCAATAGCCTGTTTGCCGGGCCTGCAGTCAGGCCAAACTTCTATGAAGTTCCATTTGGACTGTGTTAGGAGTTGGTTCAGTCTTTTTTCCCTAGTAAATCTGAAGGCTTAGTTTTCTAAGGTTAAAAATAACTAGAGGAGGAGAAAGTGTCACACACTTTGTAGACTCTGAAGCTTAGCTCAATGCACTTCCTGGTGACTCCACTCATTCCTCCATTCCATCATTCCCCTTGCCAAGGGATCAGTTTGCCCCATTCTCCCTTTCCCTCATTCTTCTTCCCAGCCCAGCAGCTGCCTGTGCACCCTGATACCCACTTCCCTCCATGGAGGTCATGGAGCCCCCTGACTCATCCCATCTCCCTCCAGGGTGTCAGGGCAGAGATTCCTCCCCTGCCTCCCATAACATCCTCTCTCTCTATTCCATGTGCTCTGGGTCACATCAGCTCCACTGTCCCTCATTCTTCCCCCAATGTCTGGGCTTACATTCCCCTTCTTCTCCTCATTCCCCCCAGTTTACACACGCTTTCCCATGCTTTACCCCATACCAGGGGCTCCAAAGGCCTTCCCTCCCCAAAAGTAAAGGGCTTAATCTACCACCCTTTTTCCTCATCATCTCTATGCTAAGGGTTCTCTGCACCTACTGCTGATTATATACAAAGGTCCCCATTCTCTCCAGCATGCCAAGGATCTGTGTGCACCCTCCTTGCACCCACCCACCCTTCCTTCCCCCCATGCTATTATTGTCTGGGAAACAAGTCTATCAGGAGGATAGGCAGAGATGAGAGAGTAGGACCATTCTGCTAGGAGGCATTAATGGGTGCCTTTGAATACTTATGTGATCTACTGAGAATTGTAGTAGTGCTTGAAGCTCTGATTGTGCTAAACAGATGGCAGAAATTCAATATGCCCCCTATGCCCCCTACTTCTACCCTTCTGGTTTTTTTCCAATTTTCCCCCAAATTCATGGCGTTTCAGTTATCGATGCCCATAGCCCATAGCATTCCAGGAAACTCTGGAACTAATCAGAGGGGCATTCAAAACTGGGCGGTCAGACTGTCCTGTTCCGGTTAGACACATACAGAAATCCAGACAATTATAGAAACACCAATGAAGTAAGTATAATGTCTTTGCACGTTTGGCCAAAAAAGAAAAGCAGATTGTGATAGGGAAGCACCTCCACTGTACCTTCTATGTGAGTCTCTGAGCCCTCAGTAGAGCAGAATCCACCTAGGGAGGGATGCATCTTCCATGCATGCTGGCTCCTAATCGCAGCAGGACCAGGGTGGGACCAGTGGATCTCTGAGCAGGCTGCTGGATCTGTCCACTACACCTCCTCGCACCCCTTGCAGAAGGGGCTGGCGCTGCGTTCTGGGCGAGGCCTAGTGGCGAGCTCTGGGGGAAAGCCATTTCTCTCCCTTCCACCAACACCGGCAAACTTCCCGGCACGCAGCCTGAGTGCGTAATTTGTGGGCAAGTTCAAATATTTGCACCGTAAAGGAACCGAGCCCAGAGAAACCACCCTGAATGGGGTGTGCGGGGGGGTGGGATCTTTTCCATTTCACCACTTTTTTTGGTGGAGAAATGTTTCATGTCCCAAGCCAAATCAGGACCAACAAGTCCATGGGCTGCGGGGATGTGGCCAAGGTCCATGAAGGCAGCAGTGACACGGCTGGTCCCTTGATCCCACTCATAGGTGGAGGAAGTGGTGGAGGTGCATGGAGAGCCTGTTACCTGTCCCCTGAGGTGGGGCTCTGAACCAAGACGCTCCGTGTGGCATCCCCACACTGCAGAGGGGACTTCGTTGGGGTTTGTTTGTTTTTTTTGGGGGGGGGTCCTATGTGGGTGCCGCTCTGCACAGAGAAGCGGGCAGGCCTCCTCCAGCTGGGCTGCGCCCCACAGCAGCTGCTCCTCCGCCGGCCTCCCGCCGCGCCCCGCCCCGCCCCGCCCCGGCCCGGCCCGGCGCGGCGCGGTCCCTGTCCCGTCCCCCCGAGCCCCCCCAGCGCCTCTCGGTGACGTGAAGGGGCGCGCGGTGGCAGCACCTCCCCGCGCGCGGCTTAAAAAGAAGAAGAAAAGAGGGAGCGAAACATGAGAGCCCCGGCGAGCTGCAGCAGCCCGCGCCGGCAGCGGCGGAGCAGGCAGGCAGGCAGCCCCCCAGCAGCCAGGCGCCCGCTGCCCGGCCTGCCGCACCTCCCGTCTATGGGACCGCCGGGACACGGCGGCTTCTCCGCGCCGGCCGGGGGCAGCGCGGCGCCGGCTCTGCCCTAGGCTGCAAACCTGGTCCCCCGCGCCGCTCCGCCTCAGCATCCTCCTGCCCCGTGTCTTTTCTTGTTTGTTTGTTTTTTGCACCCTCCGGCGGCGGGTTTTTCTGCCCCCCACCTCCCAGTGCTGCCCCATCAAGGCAACCCCCGCCAGCAGTGCCCCCACCCCCCGCCCCGGCGATGATGCTCCGGAGACTCCCGCTGAAGCTGCTGCTGGTGGCGGCGGTGCTCTGCTTCCTCGAGGGCGACGCCAAGTTCGGGGAGAGCGGGGCCAGGAGGCGGCGGTGCCTCAACGGGAGCCCGCCGCGGCGCCTGAAGAAGCGCGAGCGGAGGCTGCTGCTGCTGGACGAGCCGGCGAGCGGCGCGGAGCTGCTGCCCTGCCGGGGCCACTACCCGCGCCTGTCCTGCTGCGCCCGGGCGGGCCGGCACGGGCTGCTGCTGCTGCCCGCCGCCACCAAGGTAGGCACCGCTTCCTTCTCCGGCTCGGGCACAGGCGGGGCCTGCCGCTCGCTCCTCTCTGCCCCCCGCATCGAGGCAGTAGCGGGGCATCGCCTGCCGCACACCCTCTGCCCTCCAGACCAAGGCAGTAGGGGGGACATTGCCTGCCACACACTTGTCTGTGCCCCCCCACTCCGATCCAGGCCATAGCGGGGCATCGCCTGCCACTCGTCCTCTTCCCTCCAGGTCCAGGTGCTAGGGGGTCATTGCTTGCCATGCACCCTCTTCCCTCCAGATCAAGGCAGTAAGGGGGTATCACCTGCCACACACCCTCTTCCCTCCAGATCAAGGCAGTAGAGGGGGCATTGCCTGCCACACTTATCTGTGCCCCCCAAATCAAGGCACTAGGCGGGCACTGCCTGCCACACACCCTTTTCCCTCCAGATCGAGGCACTAGGGGGTCATTGCCTGTCACAGACTTACCCTCTTTCCCCCAGATCAAGGCATGAGGTACTAGAAGTTGATTGCCTGCCACACACTTAACACCTCCCCCCCCCCTCCATCTAAGAGGGCAGCTTGTTGATCCAAGCAGGCCCAGATATGTGCTTGTGTTGTGTATAGAGAGAACCAAGGTGCGGGATTCTGATGGATCTTTCCAATTCCCCCGCACCCAACGCTTCTAGCTCTCCCCGCTCCGCCAGCAAGGCAGGATCAGAGCTGGATGCCGTGCTGCAGAGCAGGCGGCAGGTCCCAGCCCCCTCCGGACATGCTGGGGCACAGGTCAGCACCTGCTGGGCTGGGCAGGAGCAGCTCAGCTGGGGCAGTGCTGCCCTCACTCCGCAGGAGTTTCTGGTTTATTTTTGCTCCCCATGTTTCATAGACCCATAGAAAATGTGGGTTGGAAGGGACCTCAGGTGGGCATCTAGTCCAGTCAGCAGGACTGTCCCTACAGACAGCATCCCATCCAAGGCTTTGTTCAGTAGGGTCTTAAAAACCTCCAAGAATGGGGATCTCACCACCTCTGTATTTCACTTGTCCCAGTGCTTCACCTCCCTCCTAATGAGAGAGTTTTTCCCAATACCCAACCTAAATTTCCTTTTCTGCAACTTGAGACCATTGCTCCTGTCATCTCCCACCACTGAGAACAGTCTAGCTCCATCCTCTTTGGGACCACCGTTCAGGTAGCTGGCTATCAAATCTATTAAATCTCTCCCTCAGTCTTCTCTTCTCCACATTACGTTTGGTCAGGAAAGTTGTCTTGTATTAGTAGTAGTATTAGTATTATAGTTATTGTCATTATTATTTGGATGGGAGCTGGGGCTGGTGCATCACAGCTCTCTGATCTCCCAGCTCTTGAGTGGACACATGCTTCCGTCCATCAGCTGCAAGCAAGCGGCTCCAGCAAAGCCACCAGGGTAAAAGGTCTCTGGCCTAAAGATTGTTTCCTAACCACTGATTTCTCAGGCCAGGTGTGGGTCTTCACTCTGCCTGGCATTGCCTAACTTCAAGATGCCTGGAACAGCAGCAGCTGGTGTGCTAAACAATTTCGTTTAAGCAATGTGTGTTCACCAGGGTGGTGGTTGAGACTTCCCAACCTGCTCATGCCTCGCTCTGCAGAGGCTTTTTTTTTTGGGGGGGGGGGGGGGGGCTGTGGGGGGTGGAGGTAGGAAGAATCAGGGCAATGAAAATCAACCTTGCCTCCAGTGTCCACGCAGAGAGGGAAATTGCTGAATAATGTCATTAAGAATCACTGCACGTGAAATAAACAATCAGGTGTCTTCCTTCTCCCCCCTCCCCACCCCATTTTATGTTTAATTAAGAATTCTTCAGTTACAGCACTGTAGTTGTCAAGGTCTGAGAGACTCTTGGAAAACTTGTGTTTCAGTCTTGCTGGCCCAAGCATAATAAAAAAAAAAAAAATAGCCAGCCTGAATCGAATTTTTATGCTCAGTTCACGGTAGATTTCACCCCATTCTCATGTAAACAGCTTCTACGAATCAACATATGTGTCTGGGTGGTATCTCTCACTTTGTTTTGTAACAAAAAGCCATATTGCATCATTTAATTTGCTCAAGTCATGCAAATAGGAAAAAATCAATAGGACAAAAAGGGGTCGACTTATCCTCCTCCCCACTAAACTGCTGCCCACACACAGAGTCCTGTTGCTTATGGCAAAAGAATAACAACAACACCATTGTGTTTGTTAGTTGGTTCACTAATGGGTGAAACTGGAGAACATCATTCTCCTTCAGTCCCCAGCTCTGTCCAAATGTTCATGCCTTTTGAGGGAGCATTTGTCCTATCCCCTCTATTCCCAGACGAGTGAGAACTATCTTACTGCAGGTTTTCAGCTGCAGATCTCTCTTTATTCATACCATATGCAGCAGTAGTTTGAGATTCAGGGCAGATATATATCTTCATGTTGTCCAAAGGCTGTGTCATTAAGCTCCTGCGTGATAACTGAATTAAGCTACAAAATAACTACATGCAAACAGCTTTGAGTCTAGCTGAAATGCATAAAAGCCAGAGTAAGGACTGAAAAAATAGATCCTTAACTCACCCCATTTAGAATATATAAGTATTGCAACACATATGCTATGTGAAATCACCCACTGTTTGAAGACCTCTGGGTTCAATATAGCAAATCAAGGATGGAGTTTCAGTCAATTTTGAATTTCCTGGCTATTGTAGGTTTTAGTTACTTCACAATACTTAAATATATCTGTTATTTAACTCCCTTCTTCATGATGAGAGGTAGAAAAATACCATTGCAGCAGATTTTTTTTTTTTACCTGGTGTGCCATTCTATGTATTTTTGGATATTAAAAACTTCTTTATAAATGCAGATTTACACTTGCTAATGCATATTATTTCACAAGTTTATAAAACAACATTCTTCACCCATTAAAAACATCTTGGTGGTTATGGCCCTCTCTGTTTTATCATGTTAGGACCAATTTCCAAAATTCATGTCATGTATAGACATTATGGATAGGGGGCAGTGACCATTCTACAGGAAACATTACAGATCTATCATGCAAAACACTTGGACAGAATTTTTACAAAACCCCATTTTCTACACTGTTGTATAAAAATTACAAAAAAGATCTTGAGTTATATAGAAGAAATGTGTCAAATATTAATCCACAGGATGAAGTAGCTATCACATCAATAGGAATGTAAGCATTAGGAATTGTAAGGGGGGTGTGGTTTTAAACAATTACTGAGCATGCTCAGTAGACATTTTAAACTTCAAATTAAGTTCTTGCTGAGATACTCTGAGAATTTTATGATCACATTACTGATCTGTATTTACAATGAAAATACTACTAGTCCTGTTGGCGAGCACTGCCTTAACAAGTCAATGTAACGTTCCACTGTCTCAATGACATTTTTGCAAAATGCTGTTGATATTTAACTCTTTGTCTTCTAGCTTTGTGGAATACCCTCCTATTTATCATTAGAGTCACTAAAGCCAAATCAAATATAGTAATATAAGAGTTTCTAAAAGTCTGCTCGCAGCCAGACAAGCACAGAAGTCCTCCTTACCTTAGATGGTTTCACAACCAAGGCTGTCAAGGAATGGGTGAAAAGTAATTGTTTTCAAGTGTGTCCTTTTACAATCATTTGTTTGCTCTAGCTCTTTCAGGAACAAAGGCTATTGTTGAACACATCCAACTAAACAAATAACTCATCTTGGGGTCCCTTTAACAGCTGCCTTGGTACAATGATCTATTTACATATTAGCCTAAAATTGAAACTGAACTCTTTAATGACATAATCTAGCAGTATAGTACAGAAGAAGCATATGTTCAGCCCAACAGCTGAACAATCTTGTAGGCACATGAATTTAGACATAAATGCTCTTATACCAAATGCATTTTAATGCAGTGTCTTAATTCACTGTCATATATTTTCTCTTACATCAAACCCAGCTATTTTTTCCAAATAAAATGCCACTGCATATGCAAAACAGATGATTATATTAGATTTAAAGCATTTATGCCTACTGAGTCTTCCTGTTGTTTCTTCTTGTTTCCGCTATTTTTATTCTTGATAAACTAATTTTGTAGGCTCCACATTCCTGCATGTTCCAGTATTTATCTTACCTTTATTCTGTCTTTCTTTCCTGTGGCTAGAGATTAAAGGATGATCTTACAGATGTTGTAAATTAGTCAGCAACAGGCATAATCATTAGTAGGCATGTTGCAATAAATGTTTGGAAGTTTTACATATTTTCCACAGCATATTTTGTTTAAACCACTGCTATTAATGGTTTCACATATAACTTTTAAAAATTGAAACAGGATATTAGTTTACAACTCTTTAAAAGGCCCAAAACATTGTCCATTTAAACGGCAAAGGTCATTTTTAAATGTTTACCAAACATACTACATCCAAAACAATATTTCAGCTTTGAGCTAAACCTGTTCAGTTTCCTTCAGTAAAACTACTAGTTTATTGAAACCAAAAATGAAATGATGACTTGGTTGCCCTTCAAATATACTTCAGACCTCACACAGAGCAAAGTGTTGCCATCCTCCTATATTTGACCAGTAGGAAGATTGCATCTGATTTTCAGAAGATTTATTGACTCCGATTCCTTAATCTTCTGATTAGCTACTACAGGACCAAATGATATTCTCAAAATTGTGAGAGGAAGTAAATTCCTGTAGTCTAACATCAAACTTCTAATAGATGGCAACTGACTGGGAGGGTTAGGATCTTTTTGTTTTAGCCTTAGCTATTAAAATGGAACCTAGTATTTCTTGCTTATGTACAGCTGGGCAATTTAAAATAAATTTCCACCAGGAAAAATAAATTAGCTTTGATGGTTTTATGTTTTTTCCCTGAGCACATCCAATAGAACTGTAGCAATGCATTTGTATCATTTGTGGAGTTAATTCAGTAAACAAACTCAGTATTCACAAATTGCATTACCTATTGATGTTTCACCACATACAGTCATACCACTATCACAATGAAAACCTAATGCTTGAGTGAGACCATCTCACAAATGAGAACAATTGGTTGAAACTGGGCCTTAGCAAGACAGGTGATGCTGGCGGACAGAAGAAAAAATGTTGATGAGTGCCGCTACAGTGCAATTTCCTTTGCTGGAAAGCACAGACCTGAAATTGGCCAATCCAGTATGTAGTTTAGGATTGCTCGTGCTTCCTGATATTAAGCTCCTAGTCTTACAAGCGTCATTCAAGACTAACATTTTCTATTATTTATGGTTGCCTGGAAGACATCGTTCCATTCTGGCTGACAGTGACCTCCTGACTTTTTCACTTCCTGTCTGGACTACAGCTGAACATGAATCTGTCAGTCCTTAGAACATTCCAATTAGTGCAGAATGCATGGATAGCTGTGAGCATGTACAACTTCTCCTTTTTCTACGCTGGCTTTCTATGGAATATCAAGTGAACTTCAAGGTCTCAGTTCTTATCTTCAATGTGCTTAAAGGCCTGGATCCTACATATATCAACATCTGAACCTTTGGGATGAAGACTGTGGTCAACAAGTCTGCTGCTCTGTCAACTAAAGAACTGTCAAGAGCAAAATTTGCCTGGGGGTGACACAGAGCTTTCTGGGAAACTAGTCTGAGACTATGGAATGAAATGCCCCAGGAATTAAGAAACACCACTAACCTCAAAATCTCTGCTCCAAGTGCAAGAAAGACTTCTTTCACCTGTTTCTTCCAATATAAACACCAAACAACATATAGGTTTTAAAAAACCATAACAAACACCTACCAAAACACAATGCTCCACTGGTCACATAATTCTTTTTCTGGAAACAGGACAGCAGACAGAGAAAACAGGAACCACACATGACAGTTGTTAAGGTAAAAACAGATGTTGCATTTGAAGTGGTTCTGATAATCTGAGTCAAAACCTGGGAGCAGCAAAGTCCTTTTCACACTTAGTTTGTCCCTAGAATAAATGACAATTCACTCAAATTATCCAGGATCATCCTGAGAAAAAACATTATCTCTGATACTTCACCAGTACTTAAAGTGGGACAATGGGTTTGCAGGGCTCTAGGATGCCTGGATAAAAAGCTTTTGCCCTGGGAGAAATCTGACATCTGGTTTTACCCTCAATATTCTTACTTAATGCATTTTTGGAAAGTGTTGAGATTGGTATAAGAAGAACACAGAGAAAACAGAATGCTTATGGCCTGATCCTACAAAATCAAGTCTGGGAAAATTCAGTCTGAGAGCAGAATAAGGACAGAAGCTAAATATTGTTATACATACATTACTAGTGCAGTTGAAGCCAATAGGACTATTCTAAGTAACCACTCACATTGAACCGTCTTTTGATAACATACAGCAGGGCTAAAAGGAAGCACAATTAATTTCCTGTTCCTGAATAGGATTTTGACTTTCAAAATGCTTGAGAAATGCTGTCTTAACTCACTAATGACCATTTGATATGATACAGGACTATTTTAAATTAGGATTGCTTCATTTACTATTTTACATAATTTTAGAAGTATTTTGCTATTGCTAGTATATTGAATGCCATATTTAGCTATTTAAAACAACAGAAAAGTGCTTTAAAAAAACATTTTTCAAGCAAGGTCTATGTGATTCTTGCTCTTCTGTAGCAAGTTCAAAATTGTTACTTAATTAGGACATACTAGAAGACAGGCCATCCATGAGATATCATGATCAAATTATGGGCCAAAAAAGCACTATGCCTAGTGAATTATTTCATTGGCCTATAACCATGTACCGTACATTTTCAATAAATGTCTAATCAATGGTGCATTATTTTATAGAGTGCTTTTAGAGTCCAAAATGGTAATTGTGATGATTAATCCTGAGCTTGAAAAACTTTCACAGTAATAGCAAGAGGATACCCTACATTTGCTGCTGTCACTTACACGTTTTTAATTGTTTTTACATTAGAATTTTTTATTACATTAACAAACATGAATAATGAAATGCTAAGCCTTATGTTTAGAAAGCACCCAACCCATATAAGCATCAGTGGGTGCATCTACATGAGACATTTACTGTGGAGCTGCCTAAGTAGCTCTGCAGTAAAGTCTCGGTATCTACATGTGCAGCCCTATCAGGCCACAGGAAACTAAGTAACTTCACCATAGGATAGTACTTCTAAACACTAACACAAGTAAACACAAGTACTTTCCTATGGCAGCATTCTTTAGGGAGCAAGCAATGCATGTGTAGGCACTGATGGAGCTGGCTGGGACATGAGGGTGTTTCAGTGGAGGGGCTGCCTGGCAGCTAATCCCACACTGGAGCATCCTCATGCCCCAGCCAGCTCCTCCACATCACGTTGAGCTGGGTCAGAGCAGCCCTGGGCTAGCAGGCTGACCCCCTGGGTCCCCTGCCAGCTGAGGCTGCTCTGACCTAACTCAACATGCTGCAGTGCCCAGGAGCAATAAACTCCAATACAATGTGTGCTGGAGTTTATTGCTTCACACTAATTGGATGTTTAGATGCATCCAGTGAGGCCTAGACTGACCCATCCTATACTTTGGGAATGAATAATCAAAAAGCAAACCATGTGGCTTACAATGGGTAACACAGCACATAACATTTAAAGACCAATAGAAAAGGACATGCTGTTTTCCATTAACATTTATTTTTCATGGTATGCTGGCATGACATTCCCCAGGCTCCTGTATTTACTTATACATATTATCAATCATGGTGTATGCTTCTTCAAGTAAGTACTATGCATAATAATACAAGCTCTTTTCTCAAGACAATGTTCAATTGAATTATAGGGCCAACAGGACATTAAAGAACATTTCAGCTTTTTAATTTCTTATCAATAGAAATCACTGAAAATGTATTTATTTTTCCACCAACAAACAGCTTCCACTTGAGAATGTAATTAATATCATGGTACTGAAAAGTGGAAAGAATACCAGGGCATCAGGGGAATGACCTTTGAGAACTCCACTGATTTTCAGTAGCAAGATCACAATATAATTCAAAACATGCATATCTCACGGACACCTGAGTATTGTTCTTCTAATGTTTTTTGACATTAGAATTTTAGTTTTAAATCTTTGCACAACGTTTATGGTGACTGTGTATATATCTTACTTTGACTTGACAGTTGTGTTTTTCACCATCACCTATAAGGGAAGTGGACAATAGGGCTTGCTCTTACAGCTGCATGCCTATGAAAGTAATATTAACTCATGTGAGTATTCCTGCTGATTTCCAGAAATACTGGCATGACTAACAGCTTGAAGAGATGAGTCCATAAAATAATCTGAGTAAATTATTTTTTTCACTTGGGAAGAGAAGCAACCAGTTGTGTAGTCCACAAAAATCTTACGAGTTGTTGCACAAGTAATTAATTCTCTTTTATAGTAATACTTTCTGCACTTGATTCTTCTAACATGGTGACCTAAAATGTGATGCAAATGTAATGATAAATAACTGCTGATTAAGTTGGCATGATCTACTTACATTATTTGAAAGAATCTTTTTGTTTAAGACAGAGAAATAGGTAATGTGTTTATTTGTCTCTGGTTTGTGGCTTGCAGATATTTTCTGTTACCAACAACACAGAATGTATGAAGCTACTGGAGGAAATCAAATGTGCACACTGCTCACCACATGCTCAGAATCTATTCCATTCACCTGAGAAAGGGGAAACATCTGAAAGAGAACTAGTTCTTCCCTACCTGTGCAAAGACTATTGTAAAGAATTCTTTTATACTTGCAGAGGTCACATACCAGGTAAAACCTATAACAAAATGTTGGACTAAAAGATGCCTACATTTAAATGCTTGATGTTGCCTAAGAGACCATTGATCTGATCCTGCAGTCCTCAGTTGTGCAAAATCTCCACTCGCATCAACAGGGGTTTCCAGAGCAAGGGCAGCAGGATCAAGACCTTCTTATGGGGGAATCTTTCCTATTAAAGTAAATATTTGGAGTTTTTTTCTTCCCAGCCTCCTCTTAATTTTACCAGGAAGTCCCCTGGGAGTTCTTGTAGTTTTCAAAGTCTCCAGAATGTTACTGCTTCCACTGCATCCTTCATATGTTCATCCAAAGAATGTAAGCAACTAGCTAACAGTCCAAAAACTATGCTAACTGATGTGCTGCTTTAAAAAAAAAAAGGTGGGGGGGCAGGGGAGAGAAGCCCTCTTCTACAGATAATACAAGGATGTTGAACATTAAGTGTCCTTTCCTGGCTTGATGGTATTATACTTTGTTTTTAAACATGTGCATGCAACGCCCACCAAAATCAATGAAGCTTTTCCATTGACTTCAGCGGTCACTGAATCAGTTCCATTGTACTTTTAACAATCAAATTCTGTCCTTAGCTAAATCTAACACACAGTCTGTGGAGCCTACCTGGGCATAACCAAACCAGAATTTGTTCCACAGTGTATAAAGGGATCACACAACGTCTACTATCACTTTTATAATGAATCAACATGGCCCGAGATTAAAAAAGGCCCTCAAAAAACAGCATCTTTGGCATCTACAGTATTACATCGCTGACATTTAAAACTGCCCTTTATTTAACTGTTCCTTCATCTGTATCAAAACAATAGTTATAAATAATATTGTCACAGTAGAAAAAGGTTAAACCAGGATAACGTTGAGAAAAAATTTGGTAGAAAATAATATCACAAATCTGAGTTAAGAACATGAAAAACTGAAACTTGTGAATAATAATTCATAACATGAAATTTTGTTAAAATTATAAGACAAAACATCAGGACTGAGTATTAGGGGTGGTTTTAAGTGAAGTGGATTTGGAACAGTGTTCCTTAATAGCTTATAACAGTACATACTTGTTTGCTTTGATCTCCCAGGGGTGTAAGGCCTTTTTTTGTAGTGTTCTCTTATTGACTTGAGAAAACATTTTGAATTGAGTTGCTTTTTCCCTTTGGTGTGGTTTAACATGTATCTAAACTCATTCAAATATGAAAATATTATTACTGTCTTTATAAACTACAGAGATGTTTCTATGGCTTTCTTAAGCCAGCTGTTTCTTGCTCTTTATCACATTCCCCAAAGCAAAGCAGAATAGATCATAGTTGCCAAGACTGCTTGCTGAGCAGTGATAACAGATTAGATATTCTAAATGTTTGTCCCATGCTAGATGCCACCATGAGGACTTTCTTTTTAGCATGAGTTTGTAACTAATGCAGAGGGTGAGCATATTTTGACAAATGTTTAGATCGTCCTCCTTCCATGAAATTCTAAGGAAAATATTCTGTAGAGTGCAAAAAACAAAAAAAGCTAAAGAGCAGAAGGGGGGAAGGAGGGAGAGAGAATAAGCTGAGAAGCACAGGAGCTATAGCCACAGGAACCTCACTCCCCAGATCAACATATGTGGTGACGAATGACAAATTTATTTTTCTACAAAGTTTGTGTATATGTAAAACTGCTGAAGTGCATCAAGATGTCAAGTGCTTTTTGTGACCACCCAGGTTGTCTTGAAAGATAACCAGATGAAAGCATAACTTTAGCACTGGACAGAGCACTATGCTTTGCAGGAAAGAGCTTACATGCTTTAGTATCCACTAGAATAGGATTTTTCCCAGATCAATCAGATGCTAATAATTATTCTAGATATGTCTGAAAGTAAGAGAAACTAACAACAAATTGTTGCACACTTATGTCAAATAAGGTAAATAGATCTGGTTGGAAGAATGATTACTGCCACCTATATTATTATTTCCTGCAAGTCCTGAGATTCAGATCCACTCCTGGGGAAATGACCAATGGAATTCTAGAGTGTCTTTTTAAATATATATGTAAATTAAAGTTCATTTGAATATTGTAATCACATTATGAAATCTGCATGTCCCATTTGAAAGTTTTACAAACATGATTGAAGAAAAGAGATTCATTTCATATGGCTTGGAGGAATGGGGACAGAGTTGTGAACTAGAGGCCTTAAGCCCTAATCCAGATTCTACCCGTAACTCACTGTGACCCTTGGAAACTCAATTTCTCCTCTTCTGCAAGATGGGAATAATTCATACTGGTCTACAAAACAGGAGCTTGCTAACCCAAAAAAGTGCTTTTATTCTGAAGTAGGAAATGATTGAATAATATGATTGGTCAGCAACTTTACTAGAAATTAAATTTTAACAAAAACACTCATAGCAATGTTCAAGAAATTTTACATTCATTTTCTGAGTACCTTTATGACTGACTTACTCTGGAAATCCATTTACAGTTCTTTTCCCATTTACAAAGTAAAAAATATTGGCTCTGTTTTCCTGGTTCATTTAGGTATCTATTTTTATACAAATTATGAGCATGAAATAGCATTTTTTGCATCCAAATTTCCCATTCAACTTGGCAAGAGGGTTGAATGCCCAGAAAATAAAGGTTCAAGTCTCTTCTTCCTACTTTTGTACAAGTCCAGAAAGAAATAGTAAGATGAATAAAAAGAATATTTATAAAAGTTGTACAGGCATATACCACACGAGGGTGTAATGGTAAAATTCTTATTTAATCCCAGATGACTAAACTCAGTGAAGTTCAGTGAATGACTGTAGAAGGTACATGAGCTTAATGTAATTAGTCAATTATTGTGAATTTTATGTTTTGTAAGAGGCTCTTAGATCTTACAATGGGAGTGTCTAGCATTTGATAGGCAGCAGATGTAGCTAAATAAATAAAAGGGAATCTATTCTTCCTTCAGTTAAGGGCAGAGCTAATGAAAGCTGCATGCACTGAGAAACAAACCTATCTCTTGTCCACAGCCATGGTGTTCTGGTCTGTAAAGCCAAGGGAGTGATTTTGGGGAAGCCATATGCAGTGGGCAGGAAAATGGAAGGCTAAAAGAAGCACAAGATATTAGTGCTAAACTTATTCTCCAGTTCTTCCTTCTTACTGCCAAAAGGTACATCAGAACCAAAAGTGCTGTTGCAGATTGAGCCAAAGTAGCAGCCACAGAGCAGTTTCACATCAGCTGCAGGAGTTGAAGAGTTGATTCCCCTCCCAACCCACATGCTTATTGCCAAAATCTAGGAGCCAATCTAAAGAGCTTCCCCAGATAAGGGGAACATATGTCCCTTTGAATTAAAATTTACATTTTCTTTCACTTCTAAAGCACCCATAAAATGGTAGTGTGAAAGCACAGCAACCTTAGTAGGTACTCAACAACCTACCTGTTCCATTGTCTTCACTGTTCCTGTTCTAAATAGAAGTGGGTTGAGGTGATTGTGTGTGAATCCATATTCAGATATTATGAAAGCTAGACTCTACATATGGATTGTTTTAACCCAAATTAATGGCACCCAAACCAAATGGCATCAGAAGTCAGGTGCTAGAGATTTAAACAAAAATCCATAAGGAGTTGTTATGTTCCCTCAATTGCATTGGCTGCAACAGTGCCACTTTCAGTTGCTGTTGCATGTATGCAATGATACTTAATGTGTGCATGTGTATTTGTGATGGAAAAAGACCATTTACCACCATCTGAAAAATGACTGGAATAGGGGGAGTAGGTTGTGTGGCAGATTTCCCCTGATAACCCCTAAAGGTTTTATCAGAAAGAACAACTACCTGAAATCACCTCCATGATGTTGTTAATAGATGAGAGGAGAAAAGTGAATATGGTTTTGTCAATATTTTTACCTATGATGACAGAAATATATTCCCTTATAGTTTGAGAGACTTTTCAAAGTCCTTGATTATGAAGCAAGAAAATCACAGGAAACTAGAATTATGCATCATTTACCCAATACAAAACTGTATTCTCAATCTCAAGAATAAGTAACAGAAATAAAGGCAATGGGCCCTCTCTCCAACTGGTATAGAGAAGTGTAGCCTAACTAAAGTCAATGGACTAGATGATGCTGTGCATAGGCCAAGATAAATGGGGACAGTATGCCTTCTTCCTACTTCCTCCATAGGCTGGTATCATCTTTGACAGAAGGTGTCTAGAGGAGTCTAGGGAGGACCTGGAAGAGAGAAATTCCAGACAATAGCTGTAAATGGCATGTTGGGGAACTTGGAAATGAATGACTAAAGAGAGAGTATGAGCATTAGAGCAAAGGTTGAGTTGAAGGGCAAAATCTTATTGTGAAGGATCTGAAAAAGAGAACAATTTTAAGGTGAGAGTGGGAATGATGGGGATCATGAGAGCATATGGCATAGGCTTGCTTGGGTATTTGGAGTGGTCAGAAAAGGAGAGCGAGCCAAGAATCTCAGTGCTGGTAATGGTGATAAAGTAGAGCAATAATCACCAACCAGTTGATCATGATCGACTGGTTGATCGTGGAGCCTCTGACAATCAATCTCAGTCTCAGTCCCCCATCTTGTTGTTTTTCAAGCTAAAGTTAGGCATAAAACAAGGATAGGCAAAATGGCCGATCTGACCGGCAACTGGACTCTTTCCCAGCAGCCCCTGCTCTCATGGCTTGGGTTGGTCTCCATGGAGACCCCACCCACACCTGCACATGAAAGCTCAGGCTGGGGTCGCCATTGAGACCAGCCTGAGCCACACTGGCAATCCACGTGGCAGAGCAGCGCAGGGGGTTGCTCTGGAGCCACTGGGAACTTGGGATGGGGGCAGTTTGCTCCAGAGCCAGGACACAGCTACAATCTGTAGCCTGCACACTCCAGGCAGGGGTGCATAGGCAGGGGATCACAGCTCTGCCCCAGCTCCATGCAGCAGTAGATCCTGGGTTGCACTTTAATTCAAAAAGTGATCTTGTGCTTAAAAAGGTTGGAGACCACTGAAGTAGAGCATTACCAGGGATTGGACATAAGAAGTACTAGGGCAGGGGTCCCATCATATCTTGTTGGTATTGTTGCAATCTTGAGTAAAGGAGGTCAGAGCAAAGAAAAAGTTTAAGGATGAAGTAGTCAAAACTGGAAAAGAGGCAGTAGTGATTGCAATTTTGCACCTGCAGAATTGACTGGAGAACTGCAATGGCAGAAAAGTGAAAAAATTGCAGGAGTGAAACTGCCATCAGTACTTAGCTGGATGAGTGCAGAAACAAAGGAGAGTTGGTAAGAACAGGTAGGGCTGAGAGTTTGCTGGGTGAACCTTGCAAAAGGAAAAAGGTAAAAGAAATTATGTGTGATAGAAAGTTCATTATGAAAAGAGACAAAAACTAAGGCAATGGATAAAAACACAAAATTGAAGAGCATGGGGGGAATTTATGGTAGAATACTATTTTCCTTTGTGTGCTTAAGTAGCAGTTTTCTAGCCATATAATGATAATTTGGCTCTTACATACTTGGGTATGTCTACACATGCACATTTAATGCACATTAGCCCAATTTAAGGTGCATTAAGGGCGTGTATCTACACATGCACATCCTTAACATGCCTTAAAATGGCAATGGTATGCTATTAGAGCCTAAATTTGATACCTGCGTAAAGCAGGTGTCAAATTTATGCATGAATAGCTAAGTTGTATTAGCAAACTTAAGTCCCAAGTTGGTCTGCACACCTGCGTTAATGCGCCTTAGCATGTGCATGTGTAGACGCGCACCGAAATCACCTTAATGCACATTAGGCTAATGCACATAAAGCATGTGTGTGCATAAAAGCATGTGTAGACACACCCATTGTGATTCTATTACCCCTGCACTGTGGATGCATGTAAACTGAACATGCCTAGTAGGCTTTGCCATGGTCAGGCACGTATGTGGTTATGTATGTGCATACATGAGTGTAAGTCCTAGAAAAAATGGAAGACAGCCTTCCATGTTTTATCCCTAATAGCTGAGTGGTTAGGGCCACTAGCCAGGAAGCAGGACACCTGGGTTCCTGTTTCCCTTTGACTGGAGGGGCTTTAAGTCTATATTTCTCTGACTTCCCAGAACAGCACTATGCTACAGGTTAAGCATTATCCAACCCCACCTTCAGTGCTCCTTTTGAAACTGCCCCTTGCATTTAATAGTCATTGGATAAAATAGATGGAGAGCAACATGTAAGTTTTTGCCCCATTAGATGCAAGGAACAGGCTAGAATCCAGGACCTACTTCCTTCAAGAGCAGCAACCATCTCACTGAAGCATTCATTCTACAGCTTATGCTCTTCCTCCTGATCCTGCCAGCTTCAAAAAGCACTCTAGAGAATAGATTAAACACTATCTAACCTGTGTCATGGTGGTCATTACACTGCTGGGAAGTCAGAGATGCAGGCTCTAGCCACCTACGTTTTTGTGACTCTCACACACTTACAAGTACACCAAGTACATGGTGGACACATGTACACAGTCACCTATGTGCCTAGCTAGTGTATAGTCTTCTATTGTGCAATGTTCAGTCTATGTATGCACACTTATGAACTCATGCTGAAGGGATAATAGAAGTGCAACCTGTATGTAAGTACCAAAAACGCCACTTAAACAGCTAGAAAACTGCCATTTTGGTGCACAAAGTGAAACAGAATTCTTCCCTTACAGCTGAAAAAATGTCATGTACTAAATTTGATAATTTTTTTCAGATTTTAACGTCTGGATAGTTTCACCAAAACATGATTTTTAGCCATCAAAAATATTGAAAAAAATAGTAAAAAAATTGAGAAAATGTCACTGATATTTGTCCCAGTTTTCTCCACTAGCTCTATTGTGGATTTTGATGGACTGAAAGACAGTAAAGAATTAGTAGCAGGGAAAAAAAGAGAAAGGATGAGTCATACTGGAGGAGACAAAGTACTGTTAGATGGATAATCCAGTGATGGTAAGACCAGTGAGTGGTGTTTAGTGAAGACTACATCAACTGAGTGGGAGAGTTGAATCGCAAATGTAGGTCAATAGAGATTAGAGATGAGCACTGGCTCTGGGACCAGAGATACATTCTATGTGCATACAGCTTTGAATCATGCAAGTTCCTCTTCCTTCTAAAACCCTGATAACACAGAAACTCTTAATTTATTTCCCTTGATTGAAAGGCCCGTATGACTCATGGACAATGTGATTCTTATTTGCAGGACAGCAATTCTGCAAAGTATGTCAAATACAGGCCTGTGCAAAACTTTGAAGCGTACAGTACTGTTACTTTACATTTTGTCTTTCCTCTGTGATTTGAGGTTTTCTCTGTGTGAGTACAGTCATTGCTGTGTCAACACTCCTACAATTGGTAGGAAATTGGTAATGACATGTATGGTTCTTTAAAAACATAGTAAGAGCTACAGAAATTCACAGAAAGCCAAACTCTGTAGTCTTTAGTCAGCTCTCAGAAAAATCAGTGGCAAATATATTTCACTACAAAATGAACAAAATTACTATTTACAATTGATGTTACCCTGGTGCCTAGGGGCACCTATACACATGCAGAAAGGCTGCTCTGACGCATTGTAATTACAGCACGATTAATCGAGTCTGTTGGAGCATGGTAATTACAGTGCTCCAGCAGACTCCGGTATTATATGTATCAGTGTCCCCACACTGAAAAATGGTGGTGGGGCGCTTTAAACTAACTCTGGTTTGATGAGCTTTAGTTAAAGAGTCCCCACCAGCATTATTCAGCACGGGGACTCCAATGCGCATGACATTGCAAGCACTTTAATTAGAGTGGCTCTCAGAGCTCATCCGCACCATGCCCCAATCTCCCCACCTCCTGGAGCACATCTATAAATGTTGTAGGAGTTCCAGTCATGGAACAAGGCCTGACTGTGCTACATGCTGTACAAGTATAAACAAAAAGTCAGTCCTGGTGATCCAAGCAAAAGACAAGAGACAATAAATGGATATAATAGATAGGGGAATAGAACGATACTGCAGAATTTTGACTTCCATATGTATTATAATTATTTCTTTATTCAACCAGTCTGTATGTCTATATATAAGGCCCCCTCTACACATTACATGTACCCTGCAATTATCAGGGTTAACCGCACAATTGCTTAAGACTGGCTGCATGTACAAACTAACTATCACACCATAAAAGTTCCAACCAGCTATAAAATTAGAGCTGGCAAGTGTACAATAACTTTAAAGCTGGTTGCAATCCAGCTTTAATTTGCATGTGTAACAAGACCTCCTCCTGTGGCTGGGAACTGGGTCAGGTGACAGGGCTTTTAGCCAGAGCGGTACACCATGTGTACTCAGGGCTAGAAGTCCCACAGCTGAGGGGGCTACAGTTGCCAGGACTGAGTGTCCCATGGCTGTAGACTTTGGGTCCTGGAGGTGCCTCAGGGTTATATAGATGCAGGTTCTATCAACTATAGAATTTGCAGCTGCAGGAGCTTTCTACTTGCTGGTGCAGGGGAAGCCTGGGATGGCAATTCCAGGCTCCCGCAGTACCTGCCTATAAGGCATGGCAGTATCTGCTGCTGGATCCCACAATCATGCTTCTTGCCATGCATGTGTGACAAGGCAGCAGGTGCAATTCTGTGGATCATGTATCAGATCTTATCACACCTTTACCTGAATGTTTAAAACGGCCCTAAGATATGGTAGCAGATATTTCTGTAAGTAGCTGTTTTCTTATCAAGAAAAACGTAGTGGCCAAATTCTCACCTGTTATGCATTGGCAGCACCTTAACTAGATGGGAGATGGAGAGAGTTGCATTTTCAGAAATACTCAGCATTGGCTTAATTACACTCCCACTGAAGTTAATGGCAGTAGATTAGGCCAATGGTGAGCAGTTTTTGAAAACATCACTGATAATGCACAACTGATGCTCCATTATTTCTTGACCATTTAGTCTTTGAGTGACACAAAGTATTTACAGTTCAGCTCAAACCCCAATTTGTAGAAACAGGATTTTACCAAATGCAACCTCAGATTATCTCTTGTGCTTGTAGGGGAGAAAGAGATGGGTTTGCTGAATGGCAAAAATAAGTGCAGCACAATTCATACTTGTATACATGCTAAAATATACATCTTAATAAAAAGAACCAGAGGCATAAAGCTGTGACATTATGTATAAGTACAGGGAATTCCATAAGGTATTTGTTAAATGAGTTTATATCTGTCTGTTACTAGAGATGAACATAGGCTGACTACACAGTGATCAAAATGTACTCCTGGTTATAGTGATGACATTCAAATTCAGAATAGCTGACCTGAATAAAATGGCATATTCAGCTTTTGAATTCTCCAGCTCCAATTCTCCATCGTACTTATGTTGAATGTTTATGATGCATAGAGGAAGACATTATTAAATTTCAAATTTTGCCTGTTGATATCAAATAATTTAATAGAATTTTGGATTACCTTTGAGTCTGGCATGATATCTACAAAGCTTTGATATTTATCGTTCCAAGATTCATCTTCAGTTGTTTCATATGAAAATTATTTATCTTAGTTTCTCCTGATTTTCTCTTTCCAGCTCTTTGCAGCTGATATTTACTAAAATACCAAATTCATGCCTATCAAACCTTTGTATTACAGCCCACTATCATGTGTTCCAGATATTTTATATAATCCAAAAGCAAATTTTAGCATATTATTTGGAATAAACAGGATATTTACAGGGGAGATTCCTGAGGAATCCCAATATAAGATTCACCTAAGAAAAACACAATTCTAAGGAGAGCTGGGTGGAAATTGGTTTTCCTATTCTTTCAGGATGTTTGTCATTTCAAATAATTTTCCATTCCGTATATGAATGAACACAAGCTCCTTTTTTTCTTCATGAAAAAACAAAATACTTAATTACCTGATAATTATGAATACATATGAGAGGTGGAAAACTCAAGGTCAGTTCTCTGTTCTGAATCAGATGGAACTGGGATGTAAACCAAGGTCTCCTACCTCCCATTGGGAAAATGAGCTAACCATTCCACTGTTACCTGTATCAGGATGAATCTTGTCTTCTGTTTGTCTCTCTCATTCATTTTGACCAGAAATTCCATCCTAGACATGAAAAGTTTCCCAAATAAAGTTTTGGTGAAATGTATGTGTTTCTGTAGAAAGTTGCAGTTTCAAAAACCTGGCACTTCCCAACAAAAAAACAGTTTTGTCAAAAAAAAAAAAAAATCCATGACCAGCTCTAATTACATGTTGCAGGCCAAAGCTTTTATTGGCATGAGTCTGGGACAAGTTCATTACTCATATGTGGTGAGGCCACATGCAGATGATCCCAAATGAGTGCCAATAAAACCTTTACAGTATGCCACACCATTATGGATTCTGTATATGCTGTGACATCCTGGCCCATACAACTCCCCTTTTTCATTATTCTGGCAAGGCATGGGAAACTTTAAGATTCTTAAATTAGGGCTTCTTATTACATCTTACCAGAAGCCCCACACATATGTAAAGTGCCAAATTCTACTTTCTGATGCAAATGTGGCTAGCAAGGATCAAGTTTTCTAGAAATGGGTATATAGACAGTTATATTCTTGCTATCATTCGAAATTTGTAAAATTCCAAGAGCTGTAATACGCTTCCTTGAAGATCTTTATTTCCACATATTTTTCTTTGTTGGTTCAAAACCCCAAACCCAAAAGACCTCCTTTCAGCTTAAGATCGCTTATAGAAGCTATCGGTGCTTGCTTTCATCAAACTACAGAGCAATATGAAGCACTCCCTTTTTTGAAGTGCTGGAGGCTGTGGAATTAGACTTTGGGTTCCCCCATGTTAGTGCACAAAATTAAACACAGGGCTGAACAAGTTACAGAATAGAAATAAAGTTCTGTTTTATTAGTAGTACTCTTCTTTGGAGAGAACTACTGAACAACTTGAACATAAGGCAGAATAGCTTCCTTTCAATGCCCACGTTCCATGCAACGTCATTGCCATTTTAATCCCTTTTAAATCAAAGCTGTCAAAATACTAACCCAAGAAAGGCATTTATGTATCTGTATTTATTCCAGAAAAAAATCTTTACTGTAACATAGACCTGTGTTTAAAAAATGGGGGGTTTTTTCCCTTCAAACTATACCCCACATGAAGATTAGCTTGAAGGCTCAAAACAGGCAGATATGACAATATGCTGAATGTTTTTCTGCTCTTTTACATTTTTAAGGTTTTCTCCAAACAACAGCTGATGAGTTTTGCTTTTACTATGCAAGAAAAGATGGTGGCTTGTGCTTTCCAGATTTCCCAAGAAAACAAGTGCGAGGCCCAGCTTCTAACTATTTGGACCAGATGGAAGAATATGACAAAGTGGAAGAGATCAGCAGGTTCATAAAGATAAATGATGTTTAATCTAAAAAAACTGACAAATCTTTGTGGTTTTCACAATGAATCAGCTCAGTCTGTGCTTATGCTCAGCAGCTGTGTGCTCCAGATGTTATTTTCTTCTGCTGCTGTTAGTGTATTTGAACTTTAAGACTTTTCAGTATTTAGGTTACTAACATTGTGTTACGAGCCTGGCTTCTCTATGATTCATACATACTTCAACAGATTGTAAAGTTGGGCTAGAGCTAGCAGGATGAAGTTCAATGCAGATAAATGCAAGGTGCTGCACCTTGAGAGGAATAATCAAAAACACAAATATAAAATAGGTGACACCTGGCTGGATGGCAGCAATATGGAAAGATAAACAAGGTGATAGTACCTCTCTCTTTGGCACCGGTTAGCCCTCATCTGGAATAATGCATGCAGGCCTGGGTTCCACATTTTAAAAAGGACACAGAGAAGTTAGAGAGGGTCCAGAGACAGGCAACAAAGATGATAAAAGGCTTGGAAAGCAAGTCACATGAGGAGAGGCTGAGACACCTAGGCATGTTCAGCTTGTGAAAAAGGTGCTTTAGAGGAGACATGATAGCAGTTTCCAAGTACTTGAAGGGATGCCATAAAGAAAAGGGAAACACTTTTTCTCACTTGCTGCAGAAAGGATGTGGACCAATGGCTTGAAGTGGCAGCAAAGTAAGTTTAGTTTGGATTTCTGGAAAAAAATCTTCACTGTTAGAACAGTGAGGCAGTGGAATAGACTGCTTGGGGAAGTGGTAGACTCTCCGTCATTGGAGGTGTTCAAGAAGAGCTTGGGCTGTAGGAATGTTTAGATTCTATTATCAGTATTTCCCATGCTTCTGGGCTTTGTTGGTTGCCCCCTCCCCTGTTTTCTGGTACATGTGTCATGGTGTTTTTAAGATTTCTTCAGATGCATTGGGTGTTAGCTGCAGCCAAGACTGGAGATTTTGACTGGAGAGTGCCAATGATCCTGCTGGGACCAAAGCCAGAGGCTCCTGGCTACAGGGTCCTACCCCTCTGCTCAGGATCAGATTGATTGCCATATTTGGGGTCAGAAAAGAGTTTTACCCTGTGGTCAGATTGGTATGAACCCCAGGGGGTTTTCCCTTCCTCTGTAGCAAGGGATGTGGCCCTCTACCTGAGATCTCTTGAGTATATATTGGCAACATTTCACAGAAGCAGGACACTGGCTGCCCTGGTTCCTCTAATTTATCTGTGGTAGGTTACAGTGTTAGGTCTTTGTTGCGTCAGGGTTTATAGTAGTCTTACGTGAAGTTTAAATTATGGTTTGTATACAATGGTTTAGATAGGGAGGATCCTGCCTTAGGCCAGAGGTTGGATTTGATGACCTCTGGAGATCCCTTTCAGCCCTACTTCTCTACAATTCTTCGATTCATATGTAGGGTAATCAAACATCCCAGCTTGGCAGGAATAGTCCCAGATTTCACAGGCTAGTTGGTGAAGATTAAAATAAGCATTTCAGAATTGCAGAGGCATTGGGTGCAGTCTGGTGGGGAGGCAGAGTGGTGTGGTATACCAGGAAGACAGGCAGGAAGGCCCTGCCTGGTGCACCATGCTGCTCTGCTTCACCTTGCAGCAGCACCGGTGACTTGGGAGGTGGTGGGTGTCCTGGATTTCCCATAGTCCCATATGATCACCCTATTCATGTGTGTCATTTTGGCCTGAATTCTGTAACTACTGGTAGATAGCATCTGACAGAAGTATTTTCTCTATATTAATATATTATTAATAAATTCTTTCTTTATAAATATAGTATAGGACTTTCCATTTTTTTCTCTTCTGAATTTTCCATTGTTGTGAATAAATTGGATTAAGATATTTAATAATAATGCTCCAAAATGCGTCATCCACTTTAAAAAGATTTTAAGTGACAACTTTTGTTAAATTTTAAAGTTGTTAGAATTTACAGTGCTTACTTTAGGGCAAATTTTTCCTAAAATATTAACTTTCCTGCCTTCTAACACATTTTCTCCTTCTCGTCATCTTCTCTCTCAGATCTAGTTATACTTTACAATAGATCTCAGTAATAAAATCCCAAATTATACTCTTGGATGTACACAGATTATTTCCATTGACTGGGTACATTTGGAGGGAGAACCTATTTGGCCTTTTATAACTAATATTGTAGTACAGCTTCAAGACTCTCAAATTTTAGTTCTTGGGGTGGGTGGGGTGGGAATATTATATACTGGTTCTGATAACTTTATTTTATTAGATAAATGAAACAAAGTTTTCACTTTTTTTTTTCCAAATTTCTTTAGAAAACATAAGCACAACTGCTTCTGTATTCAAGAGGTTGTGAGTGGGTTGAGACAGCCTGTTGGAGCAGTGCATTGTGGGGATGGATCTCATCGTCTCTTTATCCTTGAAAAGGAGGGATACGTGAAGATTTTCACTCCTGAGGGGGAGATAATGAAGGAACTTTTTCTGGACATACACAAGCTTGTTCAAAGTGGAATAAAGGTTGGAATTTTTATTTCTCTCTCACTATTTGTATAGTTTAATCTCATTATGCACACTCACTATGCACATTTAATTTCATTCAAAATAATCATGGGTAAAAGGAATCGGGTTTTTTTTAGGAAAATATTTTAATTGAAAAAGACTATTTGAGAATATAGGAATATCTCTAAAATATGGCTGGGTTTCAGCTGACAAACAAAGAGACTGTAACAAAATACTCTTTTTCTCAAGTGAAATTTTAATCTGTCATCCACCTTAAAGATACACAAAGATATATTACACCAGAATCAAAATTATCTCTACATTTATATTATTCAAGCACAATTACCCTACCTGTGAAGTGCATGACATTTTGCTATTAACATAAATGGGAGCAAGTTTGTCCCATTTAAGGAATTTAAGGAATTATTCTAATTTGAAATGTTTATTACCAACCGTGTGGTAGAAGGAAACAGGAGGGATACTTCTCACCACACCACCTAAGAAGAAGGAGCTTTCTTTACTACAACCAAGGGGCCCCTTGCTGCCTTTCCTCATGCATTCTATCCAAGAATGTCACACAAACTATCCATTAGATTGGGAGCTGCTCTCCAATGTTTGGTACACTACATGTACCTAATAAAGTTATTTCATCTCCAATTGCAAGCCCAAATAACAACTGCCTGTAGCAGCTCTCGTTAAAGTCAACTGAAAGTCTGTTACTGACTCTAAGAAGAGCTGGAGTAGACCCCTGGTAGTTGGCCATTAAAGTGAATGTGGTGGAGTTTTATTAAGCAGGATTTCTGGTGTGACAAAAAATCATGGGGTAAGTAAACTGTTAGGGGACTTGCAAGTCTTACACAAGATATTCATATGGGAATGGTCTATATTTTGTTTCAATGCTTACTTACTGTCATGTATACTACTGTCAAGAAGCAGCTTATGTCACAAAAGTCTCCTTAAATAACTGAAAGGCAAGACAATCAGGACTCATAGTAGAGATGATATCTTTTATTAGATGAACAAGATTTTTGCAAAAAAAATTCTTTAATTGCAAGCTTTCGGGCACAAACACCCTTCATCAGGCATTGGAGAAAAGATTGTAAAAGTTCTCCTGGGTAGAAATGAAGAGGTTTTTGTGATATCATTTACTGAACCAACAGTGTAGTTGGAAGAAATATTGGACAAACTTTTGGCATAAAGTGTCTTTACTTAGGGATGTTTCTGCTAGAAGGGTGCTGTACGCCCAAAAGCTTGTCCAACGTCTCTTTCAATTATACAGTTGGTCCAATAAAAGATCCTTCTCTCTCATACATTTCTTGGAACATCACAACTACAACATGCCAGCCTCCTTAGATGAAAGGATTTCACTTGCTTCTTGGCATAATTTTCAAAAACAATGAAAAATGAGTTACATTAATCAAAATAGCACAGCACATGGTAAACAGTCATTTTATATTTCAGATATAACACCAATGGCCTGGTTTCAGATCACCTCTTTTCAGGAGGAGTTTGGATGATTTTTGGTTTGAAACAGAGTAGTGTATGTGCAAAATATGACTTTCTTTAAAATAAATACCTCACTCCTATGATTTTGTGATTCATTTAACCATTTCATTTCTCTCTGTGGAGGAACCTTCAGCTACAGAGCTCCAGGAGAAGAAAAAAACAAATTGATAAAATATACAACAAACAAATCATCTACATGGTACAATATTATAAGCAGTATGGTCATGTTAGTGCCAAATGATCTATTGAGGTCCCTTCCGACCCTAACATCTAACATCTAAACCCCAATACACTCCTTCTGAGCAAGCTTAGGTACCTCTATATGGCACTACATTGTATTTTGAGACATACCACCAAAAGAATGTGTGATAGTGAAATGTAATACAAGGCACTAGCAATACCATGATGAAGACATTATATAGACCACAGGTTGGCAACATTTTCTGGCACCAGACCAGAATGACCCAGCTCGGGTCCAAAGCAGGCTCGTGCTAGAACCTAACTACAGCCACTGCTGCAGCTTCTCCCCACTGCCACTTCTCTCCACTACCCAGTTGCAGTGTGACATAGGCAAAGTGCCCTCCTGCCTGGCCGCAGTGCTGTGCTGCACCCCCAAAGCCCCATCACCAACAAGCACTGCCAAAGCCCCCACTGCACTGGCAGGATCCAGTGGCTCTGTGGGCCAAATATGGCCCATAAGCCATAGGTTGCCAACTCCTGACCTAGATATTAGTAAAGAATGTACACTAGAAAATGGGCAGGGTTTTCTAACATAGCAATCTCAAGTTACTTTCCTGAGTGCATCCCAATAAGTACCTTGATTTTTCAAAAGAACTAAGTGCTCAGCAGCTGCTACTCAAATCTGTGGGAATCACTGAGCATTCAGCAATGTTGAAAATCAGCTAAGAGATTCTTGGCAATTTTCTGATGGAAAGATTTTTTCATTATCACTGTGTAAATAGTTCTGTTAACAAGCTTCTGTTACCTGCAAAAGGAAGAGAGAATAAATAAAGCCAAGTCATCTCTAATAATATTCTTAAAAGCTCTTAAACATTTTACAGTATCTATCATCACATATGACATCTTGTGGGCCACCTCCCTTCCCAAGCTAGCTGACATCCTTGTGGCAATACAGTAATTGTTTACAGAGTCATACTTCAAGGACATTTGCTAGTTCTTTCTTTTTTTCTATAAATGTGATTTAAGAGTTAATTACTAGTAAATAAGAGCACTATTTTATGGCCCAGCTTTCCAAAGGATCAGTAATTAGTGCCCATGATGTACAGTCAAGAATATCAGAGTATCTGTTGAAGTTTTACATATTCAAAGAGTGAGAATTATTGAACCAGTCCACTGTGCCTTGCTACTACATACACGATTTACAGATTTTTAAATGCATAGGACAGTATTTCTCCAGAATCTTTGCCTATTTTCCTAGATGGCAAAATAGAACTTTAATACATAGATTATTGGTACTATTACCCATGAATGGTTAGGGTCTTCAGAGGCAATGTACCTGTATGTAATCTGTCTGAAGAAACGATTTTTTTTCTCTACAGTACAGAAAAGCATTGACATATTTCATTTCCATTAATGTAAGTGTAAACATGTCTTGGAGGTGGAGTAGGGTGCTTTAATTTAAGTGGTTCTGAGAGCCGCTCTAATTAAAGTGCCTGAATTATCTCATGTATCAGTGTCCCAACGCTTCAAAATGAACTTCAGTTAAAGCACTCCCGCCACCATTTTGAAGTGTGGGGACACTGATACACAAGACACGGAGGACAACTGAAGCACAGTAATAACCATGCCCAGCAGACTCAATTAATTGTAGTTACAGCACACTGGAGCAGCCTTTGGGGTCGTATACAGGCACCCATGAGTTTGATTCTCCTCTTACACCGGCATTAATCAAACAAAATGAAGTCACTGGAATCTTAGTAATATGTGATCAGGCCCAAAATATTCAAGGTGAACTGTTTTTGTAATGGTGTAAAGGCTTTTTCATTGTTTTCACATTAATTTCACAAATTACTAGATTTTTTAAGCCAGAAGGGACAACACAGGTATCTAGTCTGACAAGTCCTGGATAACACAGGTCATATTTTTGCCCTGGCATTTAATATGCAGATTTTCTATTGAAACGGATATAAAGACAGTTTTCACATTTTGTAAAAAATATCAAATTTAACCCAAAAAATCTTAATCCAATAACAATTTTATTTGAAGAACAATCATATTATAACATCCCTGAAAACAGCAGTTTAAGACTTTTCTGTTTAATTTGCATTAACAAACATATACCCCCTAGTCACTACAATAACAAATTATGATTTTTTTCAAATTTTTATGGCCATAAGTTTTATCTGGCAAAACATAATTTTTATACATCTGCACATGAATTAGTCATAGGCAATAATTAGGGGGCTGGACTTGATGATCTTCCGAGGTCCCTTCCAACCCTAATGTCTATGTAATGTCTATGAAATACCATTAGAAAGGGTTTTAAACTTGTGCTTTTTTAAGATAGCTCAGACTAGAAGGATAAAGGCAAAACTGCAATGAGTTAACCATTCTCTTCATTTCGGGCTGGTGAGGAGGAATGTTGGTCATGATAAGCCTGTTTGAGATGGGTAGACAGAAGGACATGTGGCAGTACAAATAGCCATGGAGGTTGGTCCTAGTCTGACTAGCATTAGTTCCCTTATCACAGTATTTGTATTCAGATCCATAGATGGGGAATCAATACACTGGAATGAAGGGAGTCACTGGTTATATTGTAAAGTCGGGCTGTGAAAAAGCCTGTAAATTGGATCCGGTCCACAGAACTGCACCATCGGGTTCCCTGGGCTCCTGATGGGCCAATGCATTTCAAGATGTGGCCAGTGATAAGTGGGACAAGGAGCCTTGCAGTACAGATCTGGCTAGAGATGCAAGGTGAATTTGACATCCCTGAATTTGACAATCACTTGTGCTATCAGTAGTGCATGGGGTTCTATGCCAAAGTGCTTCTACTCTTCTAATGTGGTTGGTAAGCTATGTATTTTGACAGTCATTTGAAGTTGCTCAATCTACCCAGAGTTTGCAGATAGTGATCAGTGATCCTTCTATGCTGCTGGTATCTTCATCACCAGCAGTGGATTTGACACCACTTACATACTTTATTTGGTACCACTTACATACTTTGTGGACTTCTGGCAGCTGTCCTCCCCTCCAAAAAAAAGAGAATAAAGGATCTTGATATATGCATTCAGAATTATGTGTTGTGCTGGCACAAGCACATTAAAACTAAGTTTGTATTTCATCATAGCAGGAAGATATGCTCTTGTGTCAAAGGAGGATGAACTGAACCCTATGGGAGGATTCTCAAATACAGAGAGATGCAAGATTCATGGGGAAAGAAAAGCCAAACCCTAGAGACCCTTGCCCAGAAACAACTTGTTTCTTCACACCTCCAAATCAGTGTTCCTCACTGGCAGCCTGGCTGGCAGATATGCCCTTCTAGCATTGCATTTTCCAACCTGGCTGTCCTTTCTGCTTGTCTTTGGAAGTCATAGATAGAACTAAATGACACAGCTGCAAAATTAACTTTTGCTTCCAATGTATTTTGGACCCACTTTACTCCAGACACATTCAATGAGTATTTCTAGCTCAAACATTTCTACCCTCCCTAGCATTGTCACTCAGGACTTCTAATTAGCCCACCAGCAGCACTGTGTGGATACTTAGACATTGATTCCAGTTCAGGAGGTAGCCTATGCAGGGTAATGCATTGTGCCCTAAATACTGCTGCCTGCCACAGGAAGTTTTCTTTGTAGACACGCCCTTAGTTTCCCCTTAACTATGTAGGGATCATAGGTGCCCAAACTTGGTCCAGTTGCACCAAACCTCCTGACTTAAAACACTTCCATTTTAAGTATTCCACCATCTAAGAGTATTTATAAACCTACTCCGGGAGTCAGGGGGCACTTTAATTAGAACAGCTCCGAGAGCCACTTTAATTAAAGCACCTGGAGCATCATGTGTATCAGTGTCCCCACCCTGAAAAATAGTGGCAGCAGCACTTTAAGTAAAGCTTGTAAAGTGCCTCACTGCCCTTTTTCAGCATGGGGACACCGATACATGTGATGCTAGAGTTTGCTGAAGCACAGTAATTACCATGCTCCAGCAGACTCGATTAATTGAGTCTGCTCCGATGCACTGCACATGTATAAGCACCCTAAGTGTAGGTACTTCTGTGACCAAATTGGTCCTTAGTCTTCATTTCATGACAACAGAGGTGAAGAGCTCACCACTTCACCTGGCAGTTTGTTCCAAGTATTAATCACCCCCTCTGTAATTTGAATTCATCTGGCTTCAGTTTCCAGTTATTGGTTCCTGCTGTGTCTTTTTCTGCTAGATTAAAGATCCTGGTATTTTTTCCCTGTGAACATACTTACAAACTGTAATCAAGTCACCTCTCAATTTTCTCTTTGATAAGCTAAACACAATGAGCTCTTTAAATTTTTCCTCCAACCCTCAAATAAGGTTTGCGTCTCTTCTCTGCATGTCCTCAAATTTCTTAACATTCTCTTTAAAACATGGATACTAGAACATAGTCTAATTTCAGTCTCTCCAGTACCACCTACACAGGTAAAATCATCTTCCTTTTCCTACTCACAACTTCCCTATTTGTACACTGTATTATTCTTATTGGCTAGCATTGCAGAGGGAATTCATGTTCCGTTGCCTGTCTGCTGTGACTCCTAAATCCTTTTTATTTTATTGTACCTTTTGGTATTCATGGCTTTGTGTACCTACTGACCGTGGAATTATAGAATCTACAACAGGACTGCATCTGTTTCATTCTCAACACAAATTGTCTAAAGAACAAATCTTAGCAAAAGGGGCATCCTTAAAACTGCCTTATAGAGATGCCATGCCAAGTTATACTGTAAGGAGATCAACTGTTTTTAAACAAATAATTATGTTTTAGTAGTAAGGCTAATGAAAACACTATGATAAAAGGACAAAGTCTTTGAGGCCTCTAAGGAAAAAAAGAAAACTCCAAAACAGAAAACACATGTCAGTGAAATGATACTGAAGATAGGCTGTTAACAATATATGAGCTAGACTTCTTGACCTCAATCACCTTCTGCTTCACCCCCGGGCTATGAATTTCTTTTCCTTGTCACAATGGCTTAAATTTTAATAGAAAGTTTCCCTAAATCTTAAACCACATCTGCACTTTTGTTTCTTTCTACTTTCAGTTTATCTAGTAAAATGGACTTTGCATGCTTTTATGATTCCAGCATTTTTGAAGTGTGTTATATTCATATAATTTGTTGCAATTATTTTGACAGCCAATTCTTTTCTGAAGCAAATTAAAGATATACATTTGTAACTTAAGTTATTTTAAGTACATGTGTTCAGTTTAAGTTACTGAATCCCTTCTTGTCCTAATGAACATATAAAGTTTAGCTAAATTTGATATTTAATTATTGTCAGAACGTCAATTCCTCCAATTGCACAAATTCTTACTCAAAAATAGATACACTGATTCAATGGGCTTGTTGGGAGGAAGAACAACTGACCAAATGTCAGGGTTAGGCTGAAAAGAGAAGCATGGGGCATAGGTAGCATAGGCCCATTTTTTTCATTGGCAGTTCAATTGCTTAGCAAAAATATGCAAAAGGTTATTGACAGGTATTAGATGTGCTGCCTAAAAAACTCCAAATATTCCAAAACTGCCTGGGGCAATCCAAAAATGAGCTCTTTGCCTCCAAAAGCTGTTTTGCACAAGGCCGCAGGGTTAGCAGTGAAACCTTTACTCTGTTCTGTGTGTTTTCACAATACAATTTAAGTATCCCTGAGATCTGCAGAGGTTGTGATCTTGATTTAGCATAGCACTTACAACAATATTTAACTTTAACAAGGTGCCAGGATTTAAGGAGGTGCTCAAGTGTTTTTTGTTTTGTTTTTTTTCCTAATTATTGCCTGAGGCATCAGAATTTGAGCTCCCAACACCCTAATGTGTGCACAGGACTCTTTTTAACCCATTTTTCATCTTCCAAAATAAAGACTCTGATTCAAGTTTCAGTATCTCCCTTGTTTTAGTGATGGCATGTTCAAAAAATTTTTTTTAACAGTTTATAATGTAAAGAAGATTTGTTTTCATTGTCTTTATGCTTAGAAATGGCTAAAACAGTTTTCTTTAGGCTTTCAAAAAAAATCTCACCTTTGGTCGGAGAACCAACCATAGAAAGTTTCAGGAAGTTATGAATAACTTAAAATGATGTATGAAATGAATGCTGTTATTTAACCTTAGTTTATAGCTGTCACTGCCAAACTTCCATAACAGGACAACGAACTAAGCCTACAATGTAACCAAATGATTAACGAATAATGAGACCAAAATTAACTGCAACTCAGGGAGATACATTTTTAATAAAATCAGTGTAATTCTATTTCTTCATCTCCCAGGGGACAGACATGAAGGGCTAAATCCTACTTTGCCCTCTGTTCTCACACAGCTTTTAGGGGTCTAAGTCACTAAACAAGATTCTGCTTTGTTCTGTGTAACAGCCTGAATGCCACTAACATGCCAAAATTCCCCCCTGTGTGGCTAAGCTTACCCTACTGCACATACTTCCACCATGACATCTAAAGGTAAACCATATCAAATCTGTGGTATATTGAATGATGTTAAAATTAGAACATGCTGTTGTACATTAAGGATTAATACCATTTCTTGCCTGCACCGCTCTGACTTACTACTAGAGTACTGGTAAGCAAGGGGGGATGGCTAGCAGGCAGGACAGGACACTTGAGCTCTATTCCTGCTCTGGGTGAGTGGGGCTGGGAGTGGTACATCCTGGGATGCACACAACTTGCTTGTTTTATCTCCATGGAGCAGACTGAAGTTACCCTAACACAAGCTAGATAGCATAACCCAGAGTTAACCCTTGCCTGAAGTGGTATATTTTTGAGATGCTCAGAGGGCACTTAGCACAAGTTAACGAGCTTCAAGGTGCAGATACAAAGGTACTTTTACACATGCTCCAAGTGGAGGGGAGGGGGTAATGCTCTAATTAGAGTGGCTCCAAGAGGTATATGTGCAGACTGTTTGGAAAGCCTGCTAGTGGTAGTCAGAGTCATGGAGTGCATCTACATGAGATACTTTAGGGCACATTCGACTAATTAATGCACAGTACAGTGTCACCATCTACACATGTGCAGAAATTACTGTGCATCAGTCTAATATAGCACATTAACTAGCGCGCTGAAGTGCACGTATAAACCCTGACTCGAAGCAAATTGCCAGGCCACAGCTGCTGCCTGGCTAAGTCCCAATCATTGTGGGGAAGGAGGAGCTGTCCCAGCTCTGGGGGCAGCTGCCTTGCAGCCACACGGAGATCAGGACTAGTCCTGATTTCCACATGGCTGGGAGGCAGCTACCCCCAGAGCCAGGACAGCTCCTCCAACCCTGTGGGGATTGGAACTGGTCCCTGTACCTCCTGGTGCAGCAGGGGTGCAGAACAGGGCAGGAGCAGCCCCGGACTGAACTCCCAATAGGCGCGTGTTCAGATGTGAGCCCAAGCACAGTTTAATGCTCTTGAATATTCTGCAAAGAAAATTCAGGTGCATTAATTGTATATGTAGACATGTTCATGGTGCTTCTTCATGAAGGAAAGGCCTCTTGGAGGACATTACCTAGAATCCCTAACAGGAAGGAGAGTGTGTCTGTATTTGAATGGAGGCAAAGAACGCCCAGTGGGTTGTTAGTAGGTCTTTCATGCGAGAGGCAAAAATCTTTGCGGGTTATCATCTTTTTATTGGTCCAACTATAGTACCCTTCCTCAGACCTCTGGCAGTACACTAAAGGCCAGCACTGGCCCCTTTTTGCCCACCCCACTCCCAGATGCTGCTCCATCCACTTGGCCAAGCATGCCCTGCCTGCCTGCAGTGGTCCCAGCTGGTCTCCATCTGTCCTCTCCATCCAGCACCCCCAATGGTGGGTGCAGGGCAGATGGGCTCAGACCAGATAATATCAATTGCCCCTCTCTTCCCCCCGTCCCCTCGTAAACAATACATCACCCAAATTCCTAAAGTGGAACTCCAGCCAAAATAATTACCTACCCCTGGGCTAGAGTGTACTGTCAGTTGCACTGATGCACTCTATGGGGCCAGTGTTACCAAGTGTGAATCAGAATAATGACATTACTTACTGCATTACTCCAGATATATGATGCTTTCAGTATTAAATATTTGATAGTTAAAAAAACATAAACAGGCCTGGGTGTGTAGGACCATAACTCAAGGCTCACTTCTTCCCATGGCAGTGTCTACTGAGTTAGGCCACCTCTTGCTTATTCTCCTTCTGGCCCAATTAATCTTTCCTTGTTGGCTGCCCAGTGGTTCACCTTCAATAGGAGGGAATTGGCAGTACTTTTGGTCTATCCTGACCCATAAGGTGGTAGTTAGGATATACTACTAGGATATAGGAAATGTGTCTTCAAAACACAATGAGGTGGCAGGGTGCTAGAATCCAAGTCTCATGTCTGAGATTAGTGCTCTAGCCACTAGATTATTTATGGAGGAGGATTCAAATAATAAGGAAGTCAATGCTGCAGTCCATTATGTAGACATTTTCATATTCAGGTCCTAAGTATAACTAAGGACAGTGTAAGGTCTGGGCAGGGCTTACACTGATCTTCACATGACGATATCATGAAAGCCTCCTTACATGGGAATAACTTGTGTAAGAAAGAGAAAGCTTCAAATTTCAATGCATGGATTTTTATCCAAATTCATATACTAAAGGGTGGTGAGGAGAAGTGTTTAATTGCTCCTCTTTTAGGCTCCCTACACCCCAAGGAAAAATACATAGAGATGACACTTACTACCACTCTATTACCTGGCTTCATTGGTTACTGGAGATTTGATAATTGAGGTGGCTACCATTCCTATCTCCTGAACATCCTCAATGAGCATTTTACAGCATGGGGGGCCAGTAGCATAACTGAGGGGGAGCAACTGGGGCAGCAGCCACAGACACTGCCTTGGTGGGGAGGGAGAGGGGGAGCAAAAATAGCTGCCACTGCAACAGCGACTGACCACTCTGCTGTATCACCCAGGCAGCCCAGCACTGCCCCATGGATCACAGCTGCCCTGGTATGCTTCTGTGGTAGGTTATGTTCCTTTGTAGGCTTAGGAGACAGAGGGAGGACCAGAAAAGGCTCCCTGACTCTCTTTGTGCAGCAGCAATTCTGACAAGTCATTTTGTCAGCACTTCCTGTGGGAAGTGGAGCTCCCTCCTGCAGAACCAGGCTTCTGTTTGCACGTGCAAGAATGCATGCAGTCCTCTAAAATAACCATGCTACGTTATGGAATGCAAACATGTCATGTGCCAGTTACGGACAATTTTCCCTTCAGGGCTGTCAACTTTTTTTTTTGTTTGGAATTTTGCAATCCGTGTTTTCTGAATCCAAAGCTGCATCTGTACAACACAGTGCATTTCTATATTGAAATGCTCCATCTATACTAGTAGAAATATAGCTGCAGTATCTCAGACTAATTATCCTTTCCAAGAAGCTGGCTATATATTAGCCAGGTGGAGCAGTATGCTAGTATGGCTCTACTAATTGCTGTACCTAATCTAGCTTGTTCAGGACTAGCTTTTTTGTGGTGTTCATACATATCCCAAGTTTAGCTTAAGAACAATTATAGCCCGTATAAAGTATGTGAGTAAGCACAAGGGGGAATAAAGTTGACCACAGGCATATGAGAAAGATGTTCTATGTGGGCCACTGTATTGGTTCTCCAGGGCTACTCTTGAATAGAAATAAGAGTCTTGGCTATGGGTTGGGGAGAGGTTGAGTATGCTAGGGTGGCTCTACTAATTCCTGTTCCCAATCTAGCTTGTTCAGGGCTAGTTTCTTTGTGCTGTTCAAAGTTACTACTTGGTGAGTCAGGAGTTCTCAACGATTCAAATGTCAGGATGGTAGCAGTCAGGCTCTGAGCACACCAAACGAAATACCTGTGGCTAAACCTCATCTGCGACCAGGACACTGGGAATTTCAATCAAAAGATGGCCTGACATTTTGAATGCTGTGCCAGATTGAGGCAGAAATCTAGGAAGCACAAGGGGCTAAGAATAAGGAAGAGAAAAAAAAAGGAAAAGAATGTAATTTTTAGGAAACCCTGAAGACAAATAAAATACATTTTTGCCCTGGGTTTGATATAGCATACAAGCACATTTCTTAAGTATGACCCTGGGAACCTATTAGTGCGCATTAAAAGAAAGATGGGGATTTTAATGAAGCGATGAGTTTTTGTGAGGATTTCATTTACTTCAACCGGATTCAGACAACTGTAATGTACAATCACTGTTTTAATAGAAAACCATGACATGCTGGTGAAACATACCTGCTTCTCCCATTGACCTTTTATAGAACTTGATTTTATTCCTAAATAAGAACCCACAATAGTTTTTTTAAGAGGTTTGCATTTTACCATCATGTAGCAATACTGTTTGCATGCAAAATAGTGATCCTTACAATTGTGAATAGTATATGCCTGAATGCTCTAGAGACCTATTTTTTCTGTGAGAGATTGAACTAGATAACCATAACTCAAGCTAGCAATTTTGGAACGCTGAAATGACTTTCAGGTTGTAAGCTGAGCAGATGAGGAATTGTCTGTTTATTCTAAAGAAATCTGAATCAACAAAACACTGTAGTTTCTGTTGATTTTGGGCAGCGTGTCCTAGATTTGAGGAGCTGAGAGGGGAAAGAAGATAATACTTTATCATTTTACATGCACATGTGTAGATTTTAATGTTCTGTGTTTCCTTGAGAGGAATCCCATGGTGCCAATTAACCTAACTTATTCCAAAACAATTCTCTGTTTGGAAAGAATAATTTTCATTGTGGGTGTTCCTTGAAATTGTATGCCTCATACCCTGTTATTACTGAGATGTGTGTAGTGCAATTGAGAGTGCCAGTTTCTTTTCCATGCACTGTATAGATTATAGCTGTATCCCACACACAGTGCTAGATAATCCTTGTTTTAATTTTGTTGTATGTACAAATCCTTTTTGAACATTTAGCAATTTTAAAAATGTAAAAGGCCGGCTTCCTCTAGTACGTCATTTGTTAAAACCAAATGATTTATTTAGAAGTGATCAAAACCAGTGAATAACATGGCAATTTTCTAATTAACAGAAAACTATTGCTTTACTAAAGCCTAGCAGGTAGATCATCATATTCTGGATAAAGAGGCTGTGAAGAGATACAGTTAGGCAGAAAACTGTGGTCTTAAGCAACACAGTTCCAACCACGTTTCCTCCAACAGGTGGAGGTCTGACAGGTCTCAGCAAGTGGAAGATGTGGCCCTCTCTAACACTACGGACATCCAAAATTGATGGAGAGGTCCTGAATATCTCAAGGTATCCATAAAAGACAAGAGCTGTCCCTCAGCATGCCCAGTTCTTCAAAAAACGTCCCTTATATGCAACTCCTTCAGATGTCTCATTCCCTTGGGAGCACCACATGCAAAATGGGTCACAGTTCCCCCTTTTAAAGGAATTTAAAGATTCAGAACAGAAAAACCTTGAGAATTTCTCCATAATGCCACAGAGCCATTTTCCTCTAGCTCTCCCACCACTCTCTCTCAGAACCTGTGAGGCCCCCTTCTTCACACAGAGGAACTTCAATTGGGTTTGGGAGAGGACCAACTCCCTTCCTCTGACAGATTATTGGCTAAATCATCAGGTTTTCCACTCATTTTATCCCCTCTGCAGTTAAAATGGGAGAGGATGATCTGGCCCTAATTTCATGGTTTATGTATAATCTTATTTTTTTAAACAGTCAGGGCTAATTTTTCCCATTACAGAAAAAAATAAAATAAAAAATAACTCCAAAAGAAAGATGAAACCACTTAGTAGCTGACGCTTATTTTTGTTCACTAACTGTCAGTGTCTGCATATATTCTCATATTTCTGGAGTTTTTAAGAAATTATTCCATAAATCTCAATAAACCAATATTCATTCTTAGATTTAATTTAGAGAATGGAATATATGATCTGTGGGATACAGCACTGCAAAATACTTTTGGCCATTTGTTTTTAATTTGCTGTAGATATTTTTAAAAACCTTGATCTATCTCCACTGGCACCGAATCATAATTCCTAAGGTTGAATTGCAAAGATTTTTTTTTGAACTACCTAACGAACAATCAGTTATAGGCTGAATGCTCTAACTTAGAAATGTAAGAGGAAGTACTTAGCACAAATTATACTTGCTGTTCTAAAAAATTCTGGCCATTAATTTACATGAGCCAGCTTCCTGATCTTTGTGACAACCTGGAACACAGCATTCTGAGCTATCACAAGTACCAGAAATTCCCGCAAAGAAATGGGCCGAACCCACATGAGCTTAGGTAAGTGGCAGCTAAATATATCAGGTGGTTTTGCCTTTTTAAATATTATTTTATATCACTTGATATGAGGAAACTGCCACTTACCCCTAATTCTCTGTGGACTATTTCCAGAGTTTTTGATGATTCTGTAGTCATATATTTATAGTTAGAGATGGTATAGCCATTAGAAGCCAGTAAGTAGTGAGTCCAATTTTTCAAAGCCTAAAAAGAAATTTAAAAAGATAACATTCAAAAGAAAGAACCGTTCTTAGTGGCAATTTTGAAGGGCTACTGTGAAAAAGAGGGAAAGCACCTTTTCTCTTTTGCTCCAGACAGCCAGATGTGAACCAATGGCCTGAAGTTGCAGCAAAGTATGTTTAGGTTGCATGTCAGGAAAACTTCTTCACTGTTAGAACAGTGAGGCAGTGAAATAGACTACCTAAGTAAGTTGCAGACAGTACATCAGGGTACTGGAGTAGGAGCAATGACTTGACACAGCAGCAGAGGAAATCTAGGTTGGAGATTAGAAAGAACTTTCTGATTATGTGGGTTGTCAACCATGGGAGCAGGCTACCTAGAGAAATAGTGAAATCTCCACAGTTAGAAATTTTCAGTAGTGGGTTAGACGGACACTTGATTGGGATGCTTTAGTCAGGGATGATTCTGCCTTGAGCAGGGGGCCTCAGGAGGCCCCTTCCAGCCCTACTTTCCTATGATCATTGGAGGTGTTCAAGAAGAAGTTGGACAGCCACTGGTCAGGGATGATATAGGAATAACTAGGCCATGTTCCACTATGGGTATTTCCCAGGCTTCCGAGCTCTGCTGGTTGACCCTTCCCCCACTTTCTGCTACATGTGTCAAGGTGTTTTTAAGCCTTCTTCAGAGGCATTGGATGTTGGCTGCACTCAAGGCTGGGGATTTTGACTGGGGTGTACCAATATTCCTGCTAAGACTAAAGCCAGAGATTCCTGGCTGAAAGGTCTTGCCCCTCTACTCAGGGTCAAGCTGATTGCCATATTTGGGGTAGGAAAGAATTTTGCCCCATAGTCAAATTAATATAGACTGTAGGAGGTTTGCCTTCTTCTGTGGTCCTCTACCTGGGATTTCTTGAGCATATATTAACAGCCTTTTTTATAAAAGCAGAACATTGGCTGCTGTAGTTCCCCTGCTTTACCTGTGTCTTATGTTGTGTCAGGATTGATGGCAGTTTTATGAAGAGTTTAGTTTATGGATTATATGAGATGGTTTGGATAGGGATGATCCTTCCTCTGGCACGGGATTGAACTAGATGACCTCTAGAAATCCATTCCAGCTCTACTTCTTTATGATTTCTATGAATTTTCAAATCCTGTGAACTTTTCAACACAAATATATAGTACCTTAGAATTCCTTTAGCAGCTTTTTAATTTAAATGTGAGGATGGTCTGCTTCATTGGGTAAAGGCTTTTAATGTATGAAAAGTAGGTCTAACAAATTTAAACACAATAGTCATCATAGTAACTATGGATTGGATACATCAGATTTTGTCAAAACCTGACATGTCTATTTTGACGTTTTCACATTTACTTTCATTCTGATTTGGAATGAAATCAACTACAATCAAATTCAAAATCATACAAGAAATTGAATTTTCAAAACATTTCTGTTTTAAAAATGTTTCATTTGGGAAATCTAAAATTAAATTTTGAATTGTATTTGTCATGCTTATATTCATACATATAGTTAGCTGTTACATTTTTGCATTTTAATAACATGTCATTACTTGAACTATATTATCATTTTTATATTATTTCATTTTTAAAATAAAGGACAACTATTAAGTTCTGATTGAAACATCTTATATTTTCTTTATCTTATCTTTTTCTCTGTTTCCTTAAACACAAGCAGCAGACCCTTTATCTAAAAAAATGCAGAAATGTTGCAATCATCTACTACATGAGACATATTATGATATTACTAATAAACCTGCATATTGCAAAACTATACTGTGTTAGTTGTCACGGTTCAAACCTGATGAAGAAGGTCTTGCATTTGAAAGCTTGTCTAACTCTATCCTAACTGTATAGTTAGTTCAATAAAAGATAACACCTTTGCCTCCTGCATAATTTCTGGACCAACACAGCCACAACATCACTCTAACACTACCTCTTTCATAGGGGTACTAAATGCGATTTTTCTGGCATTCACAGAATAGACAACCATGTAAAAAAGCCTTGGCTAAGACCAAACTCAAACCAGTTATAGTTGCAATACAGTAGTCTTCAAATTTTGACTTGATAGGCCCCAGAAGCCAGATCTGGCCTGTGGAGGTTCTTCACCCAGCCCACTGGACTACCAAAAGTGAGGGGCGTAGCCAGGGGCCACTGCCTACCTACCTCAATCTAGGGCCCTACCTCATTATGGATATAGTCATCAGTGGTAGGAGAGTGAGAGGGGGCTGTGACAACACAGGCCCATTCACCTTGTGATTATTTGGCCTGCTGCCACTTGCTCTACTGCCACTGTCCCTGCCATCAGTCCTCACATTCCCACTGCTGTCAGTGTGGTCCTGCCATGGCCCCCCATGCCCTGTGCCCTGTGCTATATTCGGCTATAACAAGCTTTATGGTCCCAATCCAGTATGGGGCATGGTATGAGTTTGACATCCCATTCTAGTCCATCTTAACTGAGGTCAGTGGAATCTGGCATATGATTGGTTCCATTTGCAGGATTTAAATGGCTGCCTTTCTTATCAAGGGATGTCTAAGGTAGTTATTACTCTATTGATAGCCTTTTGGATTAATGGGGTATACTTGATCTGTGAAAACAACGAACTTGTCCTCTTGTAGTCTTCATATCCTCTTCTTGGGTGCAAACTTTATAAGCTAGTAAATACTTCCAGCATGGCTAGCATTTCAAATTCTTCCTTTCAGAAAATGCATAGCTTTCTTTTATCATTTGAATGTGCAGTGTGTGATCTGAATATGTATAATAATGTACACATCATAGGATCATTGTTGGAGATGTGACTGTGCAAAGCTGACACTCTTCATCCGGCGTCAGACAGTGTTTAGGTATGCTAATGCATAGACTAAACCTTGAACACTTTAAAGGACTGGTAAAATAAATGATATTTCAGATGATAGGAAAGGCAATGCTGAAAAGTTGGCAGCTTCCATTCTTGCTGTTTCTTCCCCATAACTGGCTCTGAAGTGTGCGGTTATCTAGGCAGCATTGCTTCAGTAATTTTTCAGTGTGGGGAGGGAGAGATCAGCAGACTCTTTTCTGTAAACTGAAGATCTCTACTAAAGTGTGTGTGTGTAAACAAGTCATAAACCTCAAAAAGAGTTTAAGAAGCCACCCAGGAGATTAAATAAAATCATAAAAGATTGTCCATAAAGATTCTTATGGATAATTAAGAAGTTGATAATTGAAACAATACAAAATGCTGCTTATTAGATAGACAGTCCCAAAGGCCATGTCAAAAGTTTGAAACAAGGAGACAAATCAATAAATAACTGCAATATTAAGGCCTGTCTAGTAGAAAGCAGTCTCTTGTGGCTCTCCACCCACTCACTAGGCTGCCCTTTCCTTTGAATAAATCAGCCTGTTGCAGGGCCAGCATCCACAGCCTTCCAAGGTTTGTAGGGCCAAGAAGGCCACAGATACTTTCAGAGGGATAAAGCCCTTTGAATACTTAGTGTGCAACTATTTGTAAAAAGAAAAATGAAATTATTTATTTTAAAATTAAATTCAGTCCCTGAACCTTTCAGAACTGTAGTCCCTGCTATATTACAGAATAGTGTGCAAGTATTTTACAACTTACAGCTTTGGGGGGGTTTTCTAGTAATACCCCAATTCCATTCTGAGTAATGTAATGTAATGCAACTCTTCATAATAAGCCAACATGGCATGTGACAATTTTCATTTAGGAAAAATAGCTTGTGGAGAGGCATTAAAGAGAACATGAAAGAACAGGATAGAAACTGGAACTTAGATGGTCCATCTATTAGATCTAACAATTCAGTGTACCAAATCTTACAGGTATTTTCAATTGGAAGACTCAGCAACAAGGACTTTAATTGAACAACATGGCCAGATAGCTAAATGATAATCAGCTTCATTCGCTGTTACATCCCAAATTGTGTCTTGGATCGCTTTGTATGAAGTATCTTAAATGAAAGCAAACAAACAAATAAAAACGTGGCAAAGTTAACATTAACAGTAGTTCATAATGTTTAAAATGATCATTAATGAGACTGCAAGGGTCCCTTCCTTGTCTGTAAGACAAAAAGTGACTTTTGACATGCCAGTCAGCAACTTTTAAGGAAAGAAATAACAACACATCAGAGAATCCTATTAGTATGCATAAGCTATTCAGCATGTATTCATCTACACTGAACAGCATTAATAATGAGTAGGACATTTCAATATTATCTTAGATTTATTTAATTTTCTTGCATCCCATAATTTGTCCAAAAATACTAGCTCGTGTATATGCTCACAGAAAATTGAAGGGAAACATTTGACTAGTAGATTTAAAGTACCCACCTGCTATGTATTGTATCTAGAGCAAGGGCCTGTTTTCTGGCCAGTAAAAAGCTATGGAAAAGCAGCACCTGACTTAAAAACAGATTCAAAAGGATATCTATTTGGTTAGAGAATTTACATTCGTAATCTACCGTAATCTGCTATATACAAAAAGCACAATTATGCTGTCATATGACTTTGCCTGAAGAATTGCAAGAAAATTGACAGTCTGTGGGGGGACAATACTTACAATTACTTATGTACACTTTTTTTGTATTATCTGTTCTTTGTAAAAAGTTAGATCCAAAAGTTTAAAGGCTGTTCTCAGTTACACAATACCATGATTATTTCCTAGTGAAATCAAGATTTCAGTTCAGTTGCCTGTAGGTCTGAGTCTATTATTTACTCTGTTCCAATTCAAGTTTTTGAAACCTTATTATTTTTGCATAAAATTGTTCATACCCCCTAATTGCACTGACTTTTTAAAAATAATTTTGGATTAGATTTAGCCAAGTTAAAGTGCTTCCAAGATTATTGTCTTGGCTCAGGATAAATGGAGCTAAAGAGCTAAACAAATTATTGCTTTCTAGATCTTCTAGTACTAGGACAGAGGAAAGAACAGAATAAATTTAGTACTTTACATGAGTAAAATATTTCTGGCAAATTGCAAAGATATAGATTAACTAAATTTATATCATTACCACACTCTGTTTGTAGAAATTATTTTTAGTCTTCTTAAGTAACATGAACAAAAGAAAACAAAGTTGCAAAAGTAGACATGTTGGCTTTTGCAAATTTATCTAAAAATTATTCTAAAGGATAATTACTATTGGATTGAAAGTGTTAAAGAAGTTCAGTCCAATAAAGATTGGGATGTTATAACATGCAATAACTGTAGATGCCTTATGCTGTGCTGATAGAAGAAAATCATAGAAATAGCACTGCACTGCAATCATCTTGTTTTACTGAGAATACTTTTATGATGAGCTAGATTTTTAAAATAAGATCTATACAAATGAGTAATGGAAGAAAAAGACAGAAAGGACCCCTGGTCAGTAAAACTGTGTACATTCTTCCAAAGTCATGTTTATGAGTTCAGGAAAGCCAGGGATCCAGTTCAAAGATAAACTGTATTTCACTCTAATACTTAAAAAAATTCTGGAAAGTACAATATAGGATTACTGGAAGCCTGTTTTCCTCTGGTTCTTGGTCTACAAGTATTCTTATTTCAGATGCCTATTACTGTGCATTATGGATAGATCTCAACTGTAAAGAGTCTCCATTTCTATTTCCTGTGGGTCATGCAAAAATCAACTAACAATCTTGTATCTAGATTTTTCAGGCATAAAATAAATTAATAAGAACATTAAGGAACTAGTGGATGCAAGGAGATTCTAAATTAAAACTACTGCTCTCTCTCTAGCTCATCCCAAGAAGCCTACATGTTTTATAAGTCAGAAAAACTAGGTGACTTTATGAACTTGGTTTTCAAAATTTGAGGTACATTTTAATTCCAAGGCCACATATGCAAATCTATATGTGAACACAGATTCCCAGAAGGATTTGTAGTGGACCTTTTGCCCGTACAATCTGATGTTTTTACCATAATCTGTTTATTTGCACTTCCAAAACTATCCACGCTTTTACTTTGAAAAGCAAGCTCTATATTTACTACAGACTCTTAAGAAAGTAAGCAGGTGTTTCCTGTGTCTTTTGCATGTATGCACACTTGCTCACACACTTTTACACTAGCTGAGCATCACTGCTGAGTGGTGTTTACAAAAACAACTTTTTGGTACCACGTACATTTATTTGTTATAACAGCTTGACCTACAGAACCAAAAAGGAGAGACTGTTCTTGACATCGGTCTTGAGTTAAGTATACGAGTTGATTCAGGAAGTAAGTGTGGTTGAGCCACTAAGTAAAAGTGACCATAATATAATTAAGTTCAACATCCTCCCATGGGATCATAGCATGAGGTAGTAATATTACAGTACATTTCAAAAAGGAAGATTTTTTTAATATATTGAGGAAGTTAGAAATAGCCAGAAGGGGAAAGTTAGGAAATTAAAATTCACAGAATCAGCACGGAGGTTGTTTAAAAATACCTTATTAGAGACAGAAAAGGCCTGTGTATCCTGGAACAAATAGGAATGAAAAAGGTGAGAATATAGTAAGGTATACAAGTGTACTCAGGGAAAAAATATTCTTATGGTAAAATAGAAATCCAACTCATATAAGGATAAGAGAGTAGAATATAAACTAAGTGCACAGGGTAAGGGCCACATTCTGCAATTGTTTCAAGGACAAAATAAAGGGGAGTTTTCTATAAACATCTTTGACAAGAAAGTTCTCAGAGAACTAAGAGGAAATTTGAAAAACAAATAATAAAAAATGTAAAGAAAATTCATAAATTTTAACAAAATAGGAACACTTAAGTAAGGTTATCAGAAGCCATAAGATTATCAAATAGCCCTCCTTGGCAGATATTTTAGGTTGAACAGACCAACAGAGTATAAAACTAAGCGATAAAAACATGAAAAGAAGCTAATTGATATAATTAGATACAGACAATTAGGACAGACAAATCCTGAAGTTGCTCTTTAACATAACATTAGTTTTGTTACCTCTACACTTAGCATCAGAAAAAGAGAGAAAATGTGATGGAAATCAAGGTCAAATGGCATTGAAAAAAACCAGCATTTTGAAGGCATTGACTGTCAGTGCAATTGGGTTAATAACGTTATATATCTTATTAAGAAAATACAGCTACTCTAGTGGAATAAAAAAAGTACTGACATTGGGGGGGGGGGGGGGGGCACTAGATATGGGTGGAAACCAAGAAGTATAACTAAGAAAAATCCTGAGAGAAAAATTTGAGACAAACAAGCACAGGTTGCATAAGAGTAAAGGATGGCCCTTAACTATTTCAGATTATATGAAATAATTAATATAACAGTGAATGAAGAACACTAGGGGAACACTTGTCAGATTCATATTTTTTTTCTACGGTGCCTCTGACAAAAGGCATTGTAAAAAAGAGGACAGTCATAGAGCAAGAGCTAAAATTGCCATGGGTTAAAAACTTGCTTATACCAAACTTAGCACTGGGCTGGTTTCTGACCTCTTAGGACCATGAGTCATGGTACTTAATTACTGAATGATTAGTTATGAAATGAAAAGTAAAGGAGTAAATAACAGACACCTTTCTTAATCCATGCCTAGCATGAAAACAAGTAATAGGAAAAATGAAAATAGAATTGCTAATTAAATACCAATTGATGCTAATGAGCATGTTTACTAATAACCTGAAAACTAATGGTAAAAAAGAGACGCTGTATGTTAAAGGCGGAGACCTGAGACCACAGAGACTCTCCCAGTAGTGTAACTAGGGTGGTAGTACCAGGGCAGACACCCCAGGCACCAAATTGGAGAGGTGGGGGAGAAGAGCGGAGCAGTGGAAAAAAAAGTGTGGTTGCCTCTACAGCCACACAACTGCTCTAGTGGAAACTGGAAGTCTTCATTGTCCCCATGCATCCTGATGCCCCAGGAGCCCAGCTGCTTTGCTATGCCCTTTGGGCTCTCCCCAATCTCTAGTTTCCATGCCCTGGGCTTTTAAACACCATGGGCACATCCAGATGAGTACACACATGCAGGCGTTCCCCACGTTGCTAATTTTCAGCACGAAAGGAATTGTGCCATGCACCAGAGTGCACGTGCATGGGTGTTCCCCAGGGACAAGCAGCAGCAGCACATATGCCACTGCTATTTGTCCCTGGGGACAAATACATTCTCACTTGTAGGGACGCACCCCATGTGTGCAGCTGGACTGCACATGTGTTTTTTAGACCCAGAACTGCCCATGCCCCATTCCAACACTCAGCTGAGTGTTGGGATTAGGCACAGGCAGCTGCAGGGCCTGGGAAAAGGCTTCCCCCTGTTTAGGATCAGGCAGGGCCTGGGAAAAAGCTTCCCCCTGTTTAGGATCAGGCAGGTCGACACCCTGTCCTAGGAGAACAGCCCCAGGCTGGGCAGTTGTGCCACTGGAATCCAAGTATTTTATGCCCCATCCCAGACATCCAGTATCTTGTCACGCACATCTGGCATGGCAGGATGTGTGACTTTTGGGTTGGGGTATAAACTTACTCAGATCCTAATATTTTAACATCTGCCAGAGGCCAGATATTATGGAAGATACAGATTCAGGCACAGCAGTTCCCTAGCTACTGAGTTAATAGCTATTCTGTCACGGACAAGTTATGCTTTCTGGGGCACCTCTAATCAGCATTATGCTGAAAGATGTCAGATTTGGCACAGATGAGTACATCCCTGAAGACAGGCAGACAAACCTGAAAGTCTGTGATGAAATTACCTAAGACAAGTATCTATTATTATAAAAATGGAAGAAACCTGTTTGGGAAACAGTCTTTGCAGGTCAGATAAGGAAATTATATGTTTGAAAGGAGGCAAATATAGTTGGATGGAAAGAGAAGGAGGGAGGAGAAATGGAAAATTTGTTATTCAGCAGTCAAGTCTATTCTCTCCTTCCTTAAGCAAACAACTAGAGATAGTATTTTGCTATTCCTTTCGAAAACAAGGTCTTTCAACTGCTACCTGCAGGCATGATCATGATGATTGGACATGGAGCAGTCTCCTGTCCTTGTGTGAATCAAAACAAAGTGAAGCAAATATATCCTAAAGAGCCCTGGCCTATGTTAATTTATTGAGTGATTGGTATGGCATCCATTCATCAGTGAATGACTGTGGATACTGCAGCTATTTTAGTGACTGGTGGTGCATTTTCTCTTGTGGCTGTAGAAACCAATGTTAGACTTGAAGGTCCTGCCACAGTGGTCACAGGTGTACCTGGTGTTAGGGGCTACTGTACTGACAGGATGTTTCCTTCGTCACATTTCAGTTGTAATATGAGTAACCATTTCTCATTGCGATATTAGACTCCATGATTGAGAAGGGAGGACCACTTTGTTGTCTCCTGCTAAGGCCTCCCAAAGGTTTAGGTCAATTCCAAAAGCCTTCATGTTCTGCTTGAAGACATGAATTAAAGTGCAATTTTGGGCACCCTACTCTTCTCTCCTCACCAATAATTTGCAAATACAGGCTGTCCTTTGGGATGCGCCCTCCTTCTTTCCTGTGAAGATGGCCAAGCCAGTGTAGAAGCTGCTGTTTGAGTAATGCAGTAATGGTTGTCAGGTTGGCTTTGGTGAATGACTTTCTGTGTTGGTGATTCTGTCTTGCCACTTGATGGCAAGGATACACTGTATGCAGCATAGGTGGAAGCTGGTCAGCTTCTTCTTTTGATATGCATATGCTGATCATTAGGGCTGTGTGAAGCTTCAGTCACTGATTCGATTTGGCGGAGATTCGGCCTGATTCGGTGGCCAAATCTCTGAATTTGGATCAAATCAGGAGACCCTTTAATCTCTCCAAACTGAATTGGAACCCTCCGCATCAATTCAGAGAGATTCGGAAAGATTCAATGATCCAGACGTAGACACAGCTTTAAATGTTTTTTCTACATACCTAAAGGTAGTACGTGGCTCATGAATGCTGAGATGGTGGGGCGAGTGGAGCATCCCACAGGAGTGCAGGGGGGTCCCCAGCGCACTTGGCAGCAGACCCAGAAGTGGACCAGATGCACATCCAGTCCAATTCCGGGTCCATCAGGGAGCACATGGGCCCCCTAACATGCACCCCCAGCTTGGCAAGTGGTGCCTCCTGGGTCTGGGGCGGCACCCAGGATACCCCCATGGCTGATCACTGAGCTGGAGGTGTGCAGGGCCCCCCCCCGTGCACTCGATGGCAGACCTGTAAGTTCCTGTAAAATACTTGTAAGTTCACCACCAAGCATGTGCCCTCCCCCCCAGCCCGTGCTCCTGTGGGATGCTCCATCTGCCTTACCACTACAGCATTCACAAGCCATGCCTGGTACCTCGAGGTATGTAGAAAAAACATTTAAAGTTGTGTCTATGGCTGAATCGCTGATTCTCCAAATCATCATCGAATCTTCAGATTCAGCTGAATCGAATCAGGACAGTGATACGAATCAACGAATCGAATCACTGTCCCTGATTCTGGCTGAATCCAATTCTGAACCGAATACAACCCATTTCACACACCCCTATTGATCATATCTCACTGCTATGCAAAGCGACACTGAGGATGCAGACTTGTTTATTGGCTTGAGAGGTGTGTTGTCAAGGCTGATAGATGGTGACTGGTGAACACCCTGTCCTAGGACCACAGTCTTCTTGATGCCGACATGTTAATTGTGTGATACATGTTAATTATGTGATATATTAGCTCATAGCTTAGATAGTTAGTTCATAACATAAATATGTTTTTTTCATAGATTCATAGATTGTTAGGGGCTGCAAGGGACCTTATAGATCATCGGTTCAAGTCCCCCTGCACTAGGCAGGAAAAGACAACTGGGATCAAGTGACCCCAGTGAGGTGACTGTCCAGTCTCCTTTTGAAAATGTCCAGGGTAGGTGACTGCACCATCACTGGAGGGAGTTTATTCCACAGTCTGGACACCCTGACTGTGAAGGAGTTTTTCCTGGAACTGAGCCTGAAACAGCCTTCCAGGAGTTTGCATCCATGAATGCCACGTGCCCCCAGAGGCTGGGAGGGCATGGGGAGCTCCCACAGGTGGCGGCGGCACTGTCGGCAGCAGAAGCATGGCAGCGGTAAGCAGAGAGCTCCTGCAGTCAGCCATGGTGCTGTCAGTGTTGGCGGCAACTTTTTGCAGGGATGCACTGCCATGCTCAGGGGGTGCACGTGCACCTGCAGGCACCCCCTACGTGTTGCCAATGTTTGTATCCATTGTTCCTGGCCTTCCACAGGGGTGCCCTGGTGAACAGCTGTTCACTGAATTCTTGATGTACTCCCCTGATGTAGCGGTAAGCTGCTACCAAGTCCACTCTCAGCTTTCTCTTCTGTAGGCTGAAGAGGCTCAAGACCCCCAACCTTTCCTCGTACGGCTTGCCTTGCAAGTTCCTGATCATATGGGTGGCTCTTCTCTGGATCCTCTCAAGTTATTCCACATCCTTGTTGAAGTGCAGCTCCCAGAACTGGGCGCAGTACTCCAGCTGTGGTCTCACCAGTGCGGAGTACAGTGGGAGTATCACTTCCTTAGTTTTGCATCAGATGCAATGGTTAATTCATACCAGCATGTCATGCCAGCAGGCTCTTGTTCATGCGATGGTCGATCACTACCCCTAGGTCCCTTTCGGCCATGGTGCAAGTCAAATTGTTGCCATCGAGCCTGTAGGTATGTTGGGGACTGTTTGCCCCCAGATGGAGCACCTGACACTTCTGAGTGTTGAACTTCATCTGGTTCCAGTCCGCCGAACTCTCCAACCTGTCCAGGTCCACTTGTATCTGCAACCTATCTTCTGTTCATGAGAACTCTCTGGGTCCTACCATGCAGCCATTTTTCCACCCACTGAACTGCTGAGCAGTTAAGCCTACAATCTTCCAATTTTTTCACTACAATAGCATGGGATGCTAGATCAAAAGCCTTTTGGAAGTCTAGGTACATAATGTCGACCTTCTATCCCATGTCCAGGTGGTGAGAAACCTGTTTACAGAAGAAGATGAGATTGGTAAGACAAGGCCTACCCACGACAAAGCCATGCTGGCTGCTGTTCAGAATCTTACCCTCAATGAGCGTAACACGCACAGATTCTTTAATGAACTTTTCCAAGGATTTTCCCTGGGATGGAAGTTAGGCTGATTGACCTATGGTTGCCCAGGTCCTCCCTCTTCCCCTTCTTGAAGGTGGGCACAATGTTGGCCCTCTTCCAATCCTCAGGGATCTCCCCTGTGTTCCATGATTTCTGAAAGAGTTTTGCCAGGGGTGCTGCAATGACCTCAGCCAGCTCCATCAGCACTCTTGGGTGAAGTCCATCTGGTCCTGCTGACTTATAAATGTCTAGCTTTTCTAGTTGGTCTTGAACCAGCTCAGCATCCACAGTGGGAAGGCTATCATTCCCACCATGCCCCCTGTGATCCTTATCTTGCTTGTCTTTCCCCTCGGCCAGGTGAAATAACAAAACAAATGTTATGAACATGTTATATGCTAAATAGCAACATGCCACATGTTCACCCAATTTATGGCAAATGGCAAACTACCCACAGAGTTGTTCCACACTGTGGCTGGTATCACACCATAAATTGGAACTGTGGCATATACCCTGAACCCTGCAGCTGCCACATGCCAAATCCCAATGATCAGCTGATCATTGGGGTTGGGCAGGGGGCAGCCCAATTCCTGATCCCAGGGATTGAGCAGGGGATGGCTGTTTCCTAGACACTGAGGCTATACAGTGCCTGATCCAAATGTACAGCTACTCCACCAGATGGGTATGGGCAAGTCTTGGGACACACGCCATACATTCAATTTAAAGTACGATTAAATATGGAATATATTTGTGGCTGGTTTGTCACTGAAGTTCACCATAAATTGGCTGAACATGTGACATACTGCAGGTAATCATGATAAACATATTGTCTACCAGCGCCCTTTGACATATATTTGCTTCAAATTTTCAAACTTTCTTCTACAATCATGCAAGCTAGAAAACTTAATTTTAAAAAGACAAAAGAAAACTTAGATTTTCAGAACATTTCAAAAGCTACAAAACTAGGAGAGGTGGTAGTCCTGCATACATATATAGATTTGTACATACACACATATATTAAGCAAAAAGCAAAAAAACCTTTTATTAGAGATCAAAGAAATAATGAAAAATTCATGGTGCTTAACAAAAGGCTGACTCCCTGATATTCTGTAGCATGCTTTCTTATGTCTGATCCTACCTTCCTTCTACACACTGGACTCAGGAAGTCTGTAATAGTTCTTCACACAGAGAGACCACAGGAACAGACCATATGAGAAGAGAAGAGAGAACCTGCTGGTTTTCTGCAGAGTATTTGTTTTGCTTTAATCTTAATATGGGAGAGGGGAGTTTTCATATTATACTTAATACATTTTGTATGTGCTTAAGGTTTTTCCTTTAACAGTTCCAAGAACAATTGCAAGGGAACATTTGTGAGTTTATGAATTTGTAAAGGAAGTGGATTTACTACTTTTTAAATATGCTTAGGCAGTTTCATACATACTCCCCTGGCAACAACAAATTGGGTATGTAGCTAGCCTGCCATTTTTTAATGTAGTTATTGTTCTGCACTTTTTTCTCCATGGGAAGTATGGATTCTGTTGCTTAGTGAAGCAAATTTAATTTTTATATACCAGGCATTTCTAGAGAATTAATTTTGTGTATTTACCTATTTTCCTTTCAGGAATTGTTCCATTCAAATACAATTATGTATAGATCCTACATTTTGCATCTCTATAAAGGGAACTGAAAAGTCAAAAAGATGCATGGGTGCATGCTTTGCTAATATGGTAAATTTCAGCATCTAGAAGGGAGTGTATGTGTAAATTAGTATTATGCAAAGAATAATTGATACATACATTGTGATACTTTGACAAAATATTCACTTTTTTCTAATTGTAATAGTAACAAATGCAGCATTTGACAAGTTTCTATAGCAATCCAGAAATTACCACCTTCAGCATTTTATTGAATGTTGGCACTATTCAGCATTTATGAAGTGTCCAACTTTTCCAAAAATATTGAAGTATAGTAATAATGGTACTGCTATTTACATTTTAAAGGAAATGCCAGTAAGTAATCATACCACTTATTCCTTAAAGCAGTTACCACATGCAGCCTTGTATGTGGGTGGGTGGTTGGGTAGGTGCATGGCACACACTTGCATGCAAACACCTACATACACATGTGAGAGAGAGAAACAACAAAATAATGGGTCTGACCCTTAGTCATTTAGATTCCTTTGTATCTGTGTTGATCAGATTAAGGACCAATGAGTGAATAGGCAGATGTACAAACAGTGCATTTAATGTGCAGGAGCATAAAAAGGAGAGAATTGCAGAGTTGTGATTTGTGCATCACAAAATCAGTGTCAAAGTTCCCACTAACTTCAGTGTCATAGGATTGGGCCTTCTTACACCACATTACCACTACTGGATTATGTGGACAGGGGCACCAAAAAGAGGAGAAAGTAGTAATAAAGCAAAAATATAGTTTTACAAATTGTAAAAAACTGTAAGCCTGTGAAAAGCTTACACAGGCTTCAGAAGGACAAGGTATCTACTGAAAATGTCTATTCTAATTAACGTAAATATAAAAGCCAATGATTGGCAAAAGTGACTAGTGATTTGGTATCTTCAACTGAAACCAAAAAGGAACCTGATATTCAGAAAGTACTGATCACCTAGCTCCTCAACATCAGGCATCTCTCAAGTTAAGCATCCAAAGGTCAAGCCAACTCTAGCAAAATTTGGAAACTTTGTAGTCAACACCATTTTATTAAACAATTAGGGCTGTGCAAAGCTTTGGTGGTGATTCGATTTGGAGGAGATTTGGCCCAATTCAGTGGCCAAATCCCTGAATCTGAATTGAATCGGGACCAATGTAAAGGTCCAAATTGATTCAAAGCTCTCTGAATCTTCGGAAAAGATTCAGAGAGCTTTAATGATTCAGGCAGTCCCCGGAGGCTGCAGCAGGGAGCTGTCCTGCCTCCCTTCCCCCCCCCCGACCTCCACCTGCTCCCCAAGCCCCCCCATGGCTGCCCCCACCTGCCCCAGCTCCCGGTACTTTAAAAAAAAGCCCCAGCTCACTGGGTGCTGCCAGGCAGGGAGTGATCCCTGCAGCCCCGCACTGCCCCACGCTGCATGGGGGGCTCTGCACGAGCCCCCTGATCCCCTCCATGGGTGCCCCACCTGTGCCAGCTCCAGCCCTTTAAGAAAAAAAGCCAAGAAAAGCCCCAGGACTCACCTCTCCTGCAGTGGCCTCAGGGCTTCAGAGGCTTGTGCAGAGTCCCCCACATGGTGCAGGGCAATGGGGGGCAGTGGGGATCACCCCCACTGGCAGGAGTGGTGAGCCCGGGGGTTTTTTCTGGGGTTTTTTTTTTATTAAAAGGCCAGAGCTGGGCACCCATGGGGGGCTGGGGGAGTGAAAGGGGGGTCAGGGGCTTGTGCAAAGCCCCCCATGCAGCATGGGGCAGTGGGAGCAGCAGGGATTGCCTTCCACCCAGCAGCACCCGCTGATCCGGGGCTTTTTTTTAACAGAGCTGGATTGGGCGGGGCAGCCATTGGTGGGCTGGGAGAGGGGTGGGGAATGGGCCTGCCTGATTCAGCCAAATTGAATCGGGACAGTGATTTAAATCACCGAATCGAATCACTGTCCCCAGAATCAGCCGAATCCAAATCCAAAGCAAATACTAGCCACTTTGCACAGGCCTAGCAATTACACATTTTGTTTGGTTACAAGTTTGGTTGCTTGAGGAAGCTTTTGCAGTCAAAGTATTATAAACAAACAGCTATCATGGGGAGTGGAGAGAGGAAAATAATATTTCCTGAATAAAATTAATATGATAATAGATTTTCTGGTAAAATAAGTGCTATTAAGATTAAGCCTTGGGTCTGATCCTGTTTTCTTGTGCACCCATAGACTTCAAAGCAAAACCAGCCCTTAGTTCACAACAGTTGACCATGTTTTTGATAAATTGCTACTGTGGTACTCGTATCATTCTTGGCCTTTTTTTAAAAAACAATTTACAAAGATGGCTTAACTTCAGAGAGATTTTGTTAATGGAATCCATTCCACCCAGAAGGTGTTCTTTATAACAAACAGGAAACATCACTAAATATAACCAAAAGTTTGAGCAATGGAAAGCTACATAGATGATGTCACACATTACAAATATTATTTGTACTTACTAGTTTATTTCAAGGGAAATTATGAGAATGACATCATAATGAAACTTTTATTAGTGTTTTCTCTCTGAAATTTGAGACCAGCAGTTATAAAGAGAAACAGCTTTTAAAAATTCTGTACCTGTTATCCTTTTCCAACACTTTTACTGATTTAATTTTTTATTGGTAAAATCATTAATATTAAAAATGACCATAGATATTATCAAATCCTAATCCAGTTATATGACATATGTTAACTATTTTTTGGCAAACAAAATAAAATTATATTATTTAACAGTCATAAAAGATAGGAAATGATCACATCTTCTCTAGACTAATTGCTGCTTGGGTTGGCTGATGAACCCATAAACTATTGGATCAGTTCTAACCAAAGTTCTTTATAGTTATTTTTTCTTACTATAGAACTGAAGTATGCTTGCAAAGTGCTGGCTTCATTTACCAGGTTTTAGACTAGAGATATTTTTCGTCAGTGAGGAGGGAAGAGGGGCAAATTCCTTACCATGGCCATCAAAATAGGTGAATATTGCAGAACTAGTCCACTACTTTTTTGTAGCTAACCAGGATATAAGAAAGTACAGGTACAAGGTACTCAGCACCTCAGTGCCATGGACATGGACTAGAGGTCTGGGCTGGTGATTCATGTCAGTTAAGACTCAGCTCCTAAAATCTTCATAGTGAAGGGATCAGCAGTCACAGATGGTGCCCTTTATAAAGGACACCATTCCCTGATTCTGTAAACCTCTCCTTAATATGCAGTCAGTGAAACTAGGCTATCTGGTGGGGCCAGGATTTGGCAATAATATATTTCTTCTGTTTTACCCCATTATTATATTTGTCTTTTTTTCTAAGCACTAGGGTCTTCGGTCAGAAATACATATATGATTAACCTTGAAGTCAATGAAGTGCTTATGGTTAGGCATGTGAGGACATGGTCTCCTGCACTGTAGGCTCCTTTTTTTCTTCAGTAAAATTGATTTTTATAAGTGAGCATCTCCTACCTCTGGATATTTAGACAAACAAAGGGTCTTAAATAACAATATGTTGATAGTGTACTCATATCAATGAATTATTTTAATATATCATGGGTATATTAGGGGGTAGGTAAGTACTATGCTTGAATCCCTATCTCCTGGAGTCAAATGATGCATCTCTTTTAAATGTGGGCATCATTAAAGAGAAGATAAGGTTGAAAGTATGACAAAGATGACACTTTTGTAACTAATGATTCTCTGAGGTTGTGGACTAATGACTTTTAAAACAGATTTACCCCATAGTAAGTAGCGGTATAAAGCCAGCTCTTGTGAACTAGCTGTGTATACTAGGCCTATTACAGCACCTGATCACTAGGTGGCAAGAAAGTCAGTCAAAGTCAAATTACTCCAGAGTAAATGTATCATGTGTCTACACCCTAGCAACCTGATTTAAGAGCTCCAAGAGGTGTGAACTCCACTATTTACATAAACTCTGAAACTTGCTGCCATCTTGTGGAGGAATAAGGCCACAACATGGGGCATGGGATTAGGTTTCTTGTGGGTTGGGACTCTGGCTCCAGATTATCATAAATGATCCTCTGTAGAGTTTGAGGTGGGGTGTTTTTCTGTTTTTATTTAATTTTTCTAGTTACTTCCATAGCAAGGTTAATAAATCAAGACAAAACAAGCAAACCAAACAAAAATATAAAATTTAGTAAATAATATCATTAATATCCTTATTTAGGTTTCCACCTTTCACTAGTTTTATGTTTTAAGTACATCCACACATACAAGCACACAGTGTTTCATAGAAGTAAATGTTAGATCATGTAAAACTATGAGCACTAACAAGTGACAAGTTTTAAGTGGTAAGGAAAATATTTTCTCCTTTCCTGATAATTTTTAGTCTGAATTCTTCAGTTATCCAGGTATCTTATTTATTAAATAACATTTAATTTGCAAATTAATTATAGACTGAGTTCAAAAAGCAAGTGAAAAAAGAAGTCATTCCTCAGACTTGCTTGCATCACTTTTCTAAAAAGGGTTTCAGCATTGTTTTATCAGAACTACATGACAAAGAGAATTCTGATTTATTAAACTTCCTTTGGAGATGAAGCTAGATGATTTTTAGTGTAAAAATGAGCAAACTATCCCCAACAGTTAGTAAACAACTAATCACTGAATTACGTGTATCACATCAATCAATATAGATAAGTTTATTAAACCACTTATGTAAACGACTCTTATCATAGCACTCCATGTTTTATCAAGGGTTCATAAGGATTAGATTTTAATTTGTTATTTTTGTAAGCTATACCTTTAAATTGTTGACATAAGTTGTATAAATAGAAAGTCTATAAAGCTGTTTAAAAATGTGCCATAAATTTTTTTATGTACGACCTTTAAGTAACAGCGATCTGTTGCATAACTCTGCAGGGGAAGTCACATGGTGGAAACCTCATATTTCCTTAAATTTATGGTTGTTTCTTGGTGGTCTGAAAGATTTTTTTAATCCCTTTCAAAGTAGTAATCTTACTAAATTGTTTAATGTTTGGTCTAATACAGGTCAATGTAAGTTCTTATTTAGATTTATAATAGGAAATATACAATGTCAGATATCAGTGAACCTGGCTAATAAAGTCAGGGATACCAGTGTTATGTTTCATTATAATGATATGAAGATAATGTGTTTAGCTGCATGACCACCATATTAGCTCCAAACCATAAAATAAATTTGTATAAAAATTATTAGAACACAAAAAATAAGTGGCTTGTACTCCAGTCAGGAATTTTGTAGCATGCCCTTTTGATTGGTAAAACTCATCAATGCCTCTTTATCAGATCATTTTTAATTACTTTAAAAAGATGGATTTAATAACAAATGGGGGAAGAGCAAGCTGCCATATCTATAAGACCACTGAAGTCAAAGGAGCTTGAGCACTTTCAATAAAGGACCCATTTCCATTACTTTGCATACATTTGACTTAAAATGAGTTTGTTTAGTAATAAGAGGAAATATTAGCAACAACAAAAAAGATCACCAAAATTAAAGTTTGCAAGTAGAATGCAAATTACTGTAAAAACAACAGTAGTGTAAGAGTGATGTTGTAGTAGTGATGGTCCAGAAATTATGCAAGAGGCAAGACTTTCTTAGGATGATATCTTTTATTGGACCAACTATGTAGTTTTGGAAAAGTTAGACAAGCTTTCGAATGTAAGACCTTCTGAATGTAAGATCTTCGTGAAGAAGAATGTCTTACATTCGAAAGCTTGTCTAACTTTGTACATAGTTTGTTCAATAAAATATATCACCCTAAGAAATAATTGCATCTTTAACAAACAACAAAATAATTCTGTTTATTAATGGTTTCTCACTCACAAAAATACTCACAATGCAATAACTGATTTTTATAACAATGGAATAAAAGTTTTGCACCCTTAAAAATGTATATACTACTCAAAAGAAATAGCACAACTGTACGTACTAAATACTGTTTAAATACTTTTTTCCAAGATGGAAAATGAATACCTAAGAATGATGTTCCTGGGACCTCTCACTGCAAATATGCAGTTGTCCAATAATGGAAGCTACCTGGTAGCATCATGAAGAAGTAGTTTGAAGCCTAATGTATGGTTGGTACAGAGAGAGGGACAACAGACAGAATTGGATCCTTTAGGTAGTTGAAACAGCATTCATTTAAGGCTGTATACTTCAAAGTAAGTTTAAAACGTAATTGCTCTTAGTGGTGACTAATATAAAAGAATAAAGTGACCATTTTTTTTTCCGAAATTTGGAGTCTGCAATTGTTGCATATACTTGCCCTCCTCTAAATGTTAGATATGAATGTGTATTAGTCTTCAATGCATGTACATATATACAAAATTCTGTAGGCCTAATATTGAAAATAAAAGGATATATGATCACCCATTTTCAATTGACATGCAAATGTACATGCACATGTACACGTACATGTACATTCTGCATTACCTGCAAAGGAAGGACCTCCTTTCTGATTACCTGGAATAAAAGAAATTAGTGTAGTCTAACTGTGAGATAATGAGGATCTTCAGACAGTAATGTCAAGCTCATTATTAAAAAAAAAAAAGAGTCAATTCTGTCAGGAATATATTTGATAGAAACTGGTAGTGTTAGAATGATGTTGTAACTATGATGGTCCAGGAATTATGCAAGAGGCAAGGATTTTTGTGAGTGATAGCTTTTATTGGATGAACTGCATGGTTGGGATAAAGTTAGAAAAGCTTTCTAATGCAAGGCATTCTTCAACAGATCTGATGAAGGCACAGGGATAATTAAAAACAGTGTGTAGGTCTATGAAAATCAGAGGAGAGAGATTGCCAGGGGTAGAAGACAAATAATTAACAGAACAAAAGAAGCTTGATTAATGGGAAATCAAGACCTATCAAAAGGAAGGAGGGTCATTATCACCTGTAGTTCAAAGGAAGGAGGAATCAGTTAGATCATGGTATTCCATAAAGTCAATATCAGTGTTCAGTCTTTGGTTCATAGTATCCAGTCAGCTTATGAATTTTTCTCCCCAAGCTGGCCTGTTTTGTAAATTTCCCTTTAACACAAGAATAGTAAAGTCAGAAAAGTTGATTCAACAGGTGGCTCATGACTTTGACCACAAATTTAAATCATCATCAGAAGCAAACTCACCACTGTTCAACAGACATCAAATGGGACACAGCCTTGCCTTAACAACTGATGCAAAACATCTCCAATGCTGTAACAATCAACACCCCCACAACACATCCATCAGAATACACAGATCCTATATATGCTGGGCTCATCTACATGTGCAATTAATGAAGCTGAATTTACTCCGGCGCAATTGGTACTGGTGTAAATTAATCTGGGCGCAGCATCTGAATGTGTGCCCTGTAACAGGAACAAATTGAGCCCAGGTGGAGTAGTTCAGGCTTGGAAGCAGGCAGAACATTGGCCCCCTTCTGGCTTGGCTGACCAGAAGCAATTTGCTCCTGTATCACTGTCTGCACATTTTATTTAATCTTAATTATTTACTCCAGCGTAGGGTATTACTTGTGTCTGATGGGACTATGCTACAGCGCAGTAAATTAATCTACTGCAGCCTATTTGTGTAGACAGTAACAAATTATTGTGGAGAAAATATGTGTACTCCGCAGTAAAGCGCACATGTAGACGCGCCCAGCGTTTCCAAAATGTGGTCTAATCCAATGCACCAAATGCCCTCATGGTAACTTTTTGAGTAAAAGTAGACAGAAACTATGCATCGGAATGAACTCTCACAGAAAAACACACTTGATCTTGGCCTACAAGCAGCCAAGAAGTGAGAGAGAGACAAACATCAATAGAGCATATTTTTCACAGAACAACCACTCCCTTTCTGACTTCACTTTCCCCTTCACTATCACTTGATAGAAACAACATTCTAATGACCTCCAACATCTGCTTCTTCATGATAAGTGCAGCCAAAAATACTTTCATTGTTTCCACGGAAAACAATAGCTAGCAAACACAGAGCTCAACCCTGCCTACCTGGACTGAGTTCAGTAAAAGTGAACTTGAAACGCGAGTTTTCCATCAAACAAGTCTAGAAGGCAGTGACAGCCTGAACAGAATCCATCAGTCCACAAGATGTACCACTGCATGTTATTGGCATTGTAGTGGAGCACCAGTGGGGTGCTCATCACTTAGAGATGTTGCAAGCTCTGTGGGAGCTTGTTGGCTGAGCAGCAGGGAAAGCCCTCCCCAGGAACCATTTTAAGGGGAAAGGCAGGTGTCAGAGCACTCATGGTGCTCTGCCACTTTAAAAACTGGGCCAGGCAGCAGGCAGGTGCAGCCCTATCCTGAGAATTGGTCATTTTAAGATTCAGGCCAGCAGGGCTGGAGGCAGCAGTTGCTGCCTGGTGCTGAGGAAGGGACATCTCCCAGTGGAGCTCCTGCTCTGGAAAAAACACAGAGGTAAGGGCAGGAGCTATGGGGTGGCTTGGAAGCTACTAGTCCTGGGTATGACTTGAAACTGCACCCTTCCAGGGACAGGTGGCCTGGTGGGGCTCCTAGTGTCATAGGAGTCCTCAAGAAATGCCAGACCAGTTACCACCCCGGTGAAAGACAAGGAGGGGCACCTTAATAACCGCAGCCCTTGCTTTAGGGTGGGTAATGCAACATCAGAGGGAGTTAGGGCCAGGCACACTCATGGGGGGTGCCTGAGTCCAGTGGGGTGCAAGACCCCACAGAGTGGGTAGTGGGGCCAGGCAGATCATGAGAGGCCTAATACTGCAATGAGTTGGGCCCGGCCTCAGGCCAGAGCTTTACACAATTGTTAGTAACATCTGTGAGGCATGGGACACATAAGGGGAGGTAGGAGCACATACTCAAGGCCCTAGATACCAGGGCCCAAAAAGGGCAGTCTCCCACCTAATTAAGATCATGATTACATAACAGTAAGATGTGGCAGGTGAGATAGGTAGGAGGCATACCCAGAGGCAGTGGGAGACCAGCACTGTGGATGGTTGGGGAGCTCCCACTTCACCACAGGCATATTAATTCGCCATTATTGTACCCAAGGGTTTCATGTACTATACAAGTTAAGCCACCTGGTGCAAGTAAGTCTGGAACCCTGTCTTGCACACCACAAGACAAAAACCTAGGTGTGGACTTTGCCATTTTTGTTTCTTGGATCCTGTATTCCAGTACAATCTAAAGCAGTGGTGCTCAATCTTTTTGGCCCTGTGGACCAGATTAATGGTGTGGAGCCTGTCTGCAAGCCTGATAGGCTCTGGAGCCTAACGCCACCCAATTTCTGCCTCATGTGCCAGGATTGGGCTCCGGGGGGCTCCCCATCAGTCCAGAGACTTGGCAGTAGGGGAACAGTGCCACCATGTTTCCAGACCAGCCGGGAGCCCCATAGGCCAGACAATATTATACTGTGAGCTGCATCTGGCCCATGGGCCAGAGGGTGAGCACCCTTGATATAAAACCCTGAAGAACATCTGTGACAGCATATAGCCATGATTTAGGAGTGTCAAAATCTACCCATTGATTTACAGTAACCGAGTTACAGTAACAGATCATTTGTTACCATCATATCATCAAATGAACACTGATCACACTGACCCATGATGTGTCTGTATCACAAGAGGTGTGAAGGTAAATTAGGACAGGTCCAGGATCCTGACCATCTTAAAACATTATATGGGAGTCAAACTGACCACCACTAAAAAGGAAAATATAGAAACTGATCTATAGCAAATGACACAAGGCAATTCTCTTGAAACAACTCAAACGCTTGCCCACTAGAGAACCTGAAACATTTCCCTCTCCCTGGCAAGGCAGTCATTTTCATGATTTAATAACTTGGAAACCATCACCTAGATGCTTGGAAAAACAAAAGATCCATCCCACCAGCATTGAGTAGCAGAGACCTCCAAGTGCTGGTTACAGCCTCGTTATAAACTAATGAGAACCATGAAAGGCCACAAACAGGCAGACAACTTAAACCTGGCCAACGCATAACCAAGGTGAGCATTTCTTTGATAGTCAGCTCAGCTTTTCTTGCAAAGAGCACTGAGACTAGAATACAACAGGAATAGTTTTCTAATCATTAATATTTTGGGGATTTTGAAAAAAATTAATATCAACAATTGGAAAAAAATCTTGAAAAATGTAGTGAACTGAGTCCCCTACCCCACAACATTCAGATCAGATTAACTGAAGTGTTTGTTTCAGTAATTAAAAAATGTTTCATTTCAATTTTAATTTTGAAACATATTTACCATAAGTCACCTTTCAAAATTAAAAGTAATTTTGAATGAAGGCGTGAAACTTTTAATTTGAAAAAAATGCATGTTTCAACAATTTCAATTATTTTTAAAAGGAACATTTATTAAAATAAATCCTTTCCTACAAAGATCCTCAGTTCCAACAAAATGGCACTTTTGGAGGAAGAGATGTTTCATCAAAATATTTCTGACCAGCCCTACTTGAGACATAGTCATAGAGATTGATTGTCTTCTATTTCAGACGTTATAATTGTGCTACAGCACAGTCACATTCAAACAGACCCCTCTAATGATCCCATATCAATGCCACACTTAATTTCATTTTTATAATTGTATGTAAAGTGCACATTCCTTCTATGCAATACATGAAACTATCTTTGCGTTCTGAACAAGAAACATACTTCTCATTCACATAATTTGGGCCAAACCCAGATGGAATTAGTTTCCTTCATGGGTATTTCCTATATGTCTGAATTGTCAGCATTACTATGGATTGTCATCATTTTCCTGTTATACACATAGATTAGAACTGAGGAACAAAATATACACCCTCCGCCACTAGGCTTTTCCCATTTGGCACGTTTCATTAAAATACTAATGTCTGTCCCCAAATTATTAACCCTCTTTGTACTGTTCTATTCTAATGAAGTATAAAACTACATGTGTGTGACTCATCCTAAGAATATAATTTACTTGATGGAGTTAGCTTCCTTTTTTATTTAAAAAATGTTTGTGAGCAAATCAAAATTTTCCTGGATTTATTCTTCATTTGATTTTATTCAACAAATTATGCAATTTTTTTGAAAACATATTGATTGTAAACAAACAATTGGAAGTATCTGAGCCTGTATGTGGCATTGGAGCTCTTGGCCCAGTCTAGACATTACATTTTTTACTGGACCAAGTGATCAGAAACTGGTCTATACCCATACCAGAACAGAAGTTCAGCACACACCGACTGATTTAAAAATGGCAGAACCAAAGGGCAACTGTGTATTCTGTTCGCTACCAATCTAAACTACACCACTTACAGAAAACTGCATAATTTAGACTGATTCCACCTCAGGCTTTTTGAATGTCTGTACCTAGCCCTTGACTAGCTGTACCTGGTCACTTAAGCGATACATTTTGTGTTCTGTGACTGGGGCCATGTCTACATGAGATGCTGACTGCACAGTAACTCATTGCTACTGCGCAGTAGCATCGCATGGCACAAAGTGTGAGGTGATGCTGCTGCACAATAGTGATGAGCTACTGCGCAGTGTCACCTAAAAGTCATTTGCTGATGCTACTGTGTAGTAACTTGGATTGCATATTCACATACTAAATGACTGTGCAGTAACAACTGCACACAGTCAGCATCTCATGTAGACACGGCCTAGGTGCCTCACTTATATAGGGGTCCAAACAAAGCCACTGAACTCTGAATCTTACAGGAATAACAGTATGTGGAAATTAGCAAGCAAACAGAATTAGGGAATTTTAACATTTTAAAACAATTTTCTTCTGGACCACACAAAGTTTGCATAATGTATTATTTTTAGAAATACTGGAATCTGCCAGAAGCAGATTTTGCTGTGATATTTCATCATATTCACAGAATGTAACTGATGTCTGTATGCATTCTAACTGCAGAAGATTTAGCCACATTAGAAAAAGCACCTTGGTGCATGTGTAGACGCACCCACGGAAAGCATCTCAGTGGGGAGGTTTCTGTCCCATCAGAAGTTAGGATCCAGCAGCCACCCTACTGAACCATATACCCTCTAGCGTGTGGTCTTCCTTTCTGCATATTTCCATTACAGAAATGGATAAATAAGGTAATATATAAATTATTTTATGTGTAAAAAACACGTATGTGTTACATACTACCTTATTTATCCAGCTCTCAATAAAAACTATCCCGTGTATTTGCTATAGTAAAAAAGTGCAGAATACTTATACTTTATGGCTTTTCAGAATACAAATTCTGAATATATAAAGTATTTGGCAGACCATATGGCGAAAAACCATTAACATATGCAATCAGAATTTGCTCTGGAAATATGTCACATTCTTATCAAAAGTATGCTGATTGCATGATGCTAAATATAGGTGGATATGCCTCTCCAGTTTTTAGGAGTCCAAAAATTCTTTGGATGTTAGGCAAGAGAACAGCATTCAGACTATCTCTAGAATTTGTGCGCACATTCCTCAGCGGGTAAAAAGGTAGAGCTTTGCCATTTTACTATGCCTGGTAGTAGCAGAGCTCAGACTTCTAAATGTGGGCCTTGTCTTCAAAGAGGGCACCAGGCAGGATTATAGCTGGAGTATAAGCAACATCTACAATTAAGGTTTCATATGATTTTCCATTCCAGCTTTTTTTTTAGACACTGGTACCTTTTATCCTTCAAGAGGCTTTCTTATATATGCACAGGTTTTGTGTGTGTGTGTGTGTGTGTGTGTGTGTGTGTGTGTGCACGTGCACGTGCATGCATGTGTGCATATGTGTTCATGTGCATTTGTAGGTTTTAATGAAATTGGTTTATCTGTTTCTGAAAAAGAAGGGGAAAAGGCGGTTTTCTTACTAAAAAAAACAAACAAACCTTTTACAGCTTTACCTTGAACAGCATCAGTCTTTAATGACCAAGAGAAAAGATTAAATTTGGCATGGACATAGCCCAGCTTCCAACAAAATTAGTGTTGCTTGACTGAATGGCAACCTAGTCAAATCACTTTCCCTTTACAGAACATTTTAAAAATACCAGTACTGAGCTGGTAGTCTCTGCAAGGCCACATGGCACAGGTGAGTATGGCTAATTTAAATAAATACCGGTAATAGTTTAACAGCATACTGAAAAAATACAAATGGTGTAAACTGATTGAAGAGCCTCTGCCCATTCACTGCACTTTGAGGCTAGAGACAGAAGTTACACATAAACCAGTATAAGTGATCAGAAACGGATTGGAATCTGTAATAACAGAAGTTCAGTGCACATTAACTGCTTTCAAAATGGCTGAAACCGGTTTAAGATAAACCTGGATTGCTGTAGTATCAGACTTAACTGATTTAGACTAAATCAGTGTGATGAACTTCTATCCCAGATCCCCTCCAGATTCAAGTTAACTCACAATCTCCCAGCGTCCCAGGATGCTTTGCACCTTCACTGCAAACCGTCATCCCGCCCCAGAGGGTGGGCAGGCTAGCCTTGGTCCAAGCTGTCTGCTCCAGCCAAGCATGGATGCATACTCTAGAGCCCCCTGGCTTCTGGCCTGAGCCACTGCAGGCATGTGGCTGCATTTCCAGAATCAGAAGTGAATGCCTGCTCACTTGTTTATCAGTACAAATTATGCAGCTTAGACTAACCTGCAAAGATTGAGTCAATTCAGCTTCCGGCTTTTTGACTGTCTGTACTTAGCTATAATGTGCATTTTAAGGTTTGCATTTAGTGTGGCATGCCAGGACTCTGGCAATAAAGTCTTACTACCTTCTTAGCCTATGGACAATGATAAAACACAGTAACCCATCTAAGTGGCTCTTTCCTTAATTTTTTTATTTTAAATCTTTAAAAAAGTCTTGCTACACAGAGCATTTAAGCAGGCACCGTAAAGGTCAAGTGACTGCTTTAAAACATAATAGTTTGCAAACACTAGCTAGCAAGGAGATTCCAAAGAGCTTGCAATGTAAAGGCAATGCACTATCCTGCAAAACATCAGGCAAGTTTCCCAGCTGCATCCGCTTTTCACTTGATAATCAATATTATTCAATATCTAGCATTAGACAAATGAGGATTTCTGGTTTTAATTTAATGTGCGGAGTATAATCATTACAGTTATTCTGTTGTGAATTACATTCCTAAATTTCCATATAAAGTTCTGATAAAACATAAGGAATTTGTTTTCCATTATCAGAGTCCAAAATTTGTTGTCAGTTGGCCCATTTTACATAAGTTTGCTGTCAAACTTGCCATGTGTCACTATACATACTCTTCCCTTCTTTCATCTCTCAGTAAAAGCCTTTCCTACACAACTGATTTCAAAGTCTTGTAGACTTCATGTTTATATATATATATGACAATTTATTGTTTTTAACAGCTGAGGGAAATGTTTGCACCAGGGTAAGTGTTTTTTAAATGGTGTCTGTTTGTTTTTGTATCTGCAATAGAAGCAGCAATGATCTGTTGACATTTCATGCTGTTTAAAATCAGTTTTTATATTGAATGATGACAAGGTTTACTGAACTCATTAACATTATTCTGCTGTTAGAAACCATGGGGTTTTTTTTAAATAAAGCACTTTAGAAAAAAATGTTACTGACAGGTAGAGATGTGTCTTGTATACATGGTTAAAAGGGCATGAGCAGCCCAAATGTGTATTCTGTGAATACTGCAGTCAAAATGGGACATTGATAGAGCCAGCTAAGTCACTATTTAACAATTGCATTATTTGGATTCCTATAGGAAAAACATCTCCAAATAATATTAACAAGTTGTTTAAAAATCTTTTAATTGATAAAATAACATTTTAAAAGGGACAATCAAGCATTTCTGTGATTGAAAAATCATGATTGGGCTGTTGCTGAAATGTCTTTGTATTTGTGAATATTAATATAATAAGCCAACTTTTTCAGACAAGGCCCACTCTCTGGTGCTTCAATGAGTAAAGTAGTTTTATTGAGATATCCACTAAAATAAACAGTGGCAAAATATGCCTTTCAGAAGGCACTGGAGATATGTTAACTTCATCAGTTGCATATCTACCCTGTCTTTTGATTGACTTCAGACTAACATGGCTAAACTACCTCTCTCTGCTCAAAGATATCTTTGCCACAAAAGAGGCCTCTTGGGGCATGTAAAAACTGAAATCAACAGGAGAAGATTGAATAGAAGTCATTCAGTCCATTCTCCCAGTCAATGAAAGATTGTAACATTCAGTAAATATTCTTGGTGCTTATTGCAGTCTAGTTTCAAAACTCTCAATTGATAGTTTTACCACATGACTAAGGAGGTTAATAAAGGACTTCAATCCCTGGCTGCAGAAAGGCCGCCAGAAGAAGACAGTTTGTGGTAAAGAGGAGGTGAGGTATAGAGGAGCAGAGTTGCCAAAAAGTAGCCAGGTTCACTGGAAGGAGCGTGCTTATTCACTGCGTTCCTTCAGTGGCTTGCAACGGTGAAGCACTACCAATTAGTTGTCACTGCCTTGAACCGCCCAATTACTGGCTGGCTTTGGGCAGTTTTAAAACTTTTAAATGCTTCCAACCAAGAAGTGGGAACTTTGTTGAAGCAAGACTCATCTCCTACTGTGACGGTGTGAGAGAAGCAAGCTATAGATCTGTGTTAGATCATCCTTTGGATTTGTAAATGTCATATACTTTTTTTGGATGATTGGAAGAATTGCATTACCAGGGGGTTGGGATTGCATTTGAATTAAATTAAAAACTTACCCAGCAGAACAGCAAACTCTGGAGTAGAAAATAAAAAAAAAATAAAAAATAGATGACTAGAACCAGAATTTAATGGCTGGTACCCTTCACTGAACATCAAGACAAAGGCAAAAAAAAGTATAGTTTATAAAACACTCAAGGTCATATGAAAATCTTTGTTTTTGCTGTAATTCATGTCAGAAGTAAAGGGGAGACCAGTGGGATAAGTTTAGCTTCACAGTGCTGTCTGTGGAGCTGGGTACACTTATTTTCATTTTGGCTCCCTCTTTAACTTCTTCCAATACAGACAAAACTGTGGTATATAAAATACATGGTATGTTCATGCTAAATAAAGTATATGCTCTCCACTCCTCCACAATTTCTAAAAAGCCTTACTTAAACTCCTTGTGAAAATGTTCACAGAGAGCATCTTGTGATTGATTGCATTTTTATAATGTAAAATATTAGGCTAAGGAGTCATCTGAAGTTTATAACTGATATGCAAAATTAGGCCCTATAATGATTATTCTTATGGGGCAGCCACTCTATAAAATTAAATGTTCAAATATTAAGGCCAAGGTACTCATTAAATTTGTGTTAATTTTGGTGATGCTGCCTGTCAGATGGTGGCCAGTTCACAACTCCATATTCATTTGTAAGTATGATGACAGAAGAAAAGATACCTACTTAAGAAGCGGAGTGGGAGTTCTGCTTACTAGACTTGTGGGTGGAAGAGAAAAGAACTTGCTACAACAAAATACAAATATAAAGACAGAAAAATATCACAGAGGGTCCCAAAACAGTCAACAAATTACTAAATTATAGAAAGGTGAATAACTTCAGTCACCACTGAACATGGCCAGATCTTTAGTGGAACCCAATAGTTGTTTAAATGCACATAGAAGCAATACTTGTTTTTAGCCAGAAGTGAAAAAGCCCCATCCAAATTAATTAATCTATGTGAGAGGCAAGGATTGCTTAGGGTGATATCTTTTATCGGATCAACTATTTAGCTGGGCTGGAGTTTGACAATAGGGCTGTGTGAAGCTCAGGGTGCTAATTCAATTCAGAGGAGATTTGGCCCAATTTGGCAGCAGAATCTCTGACCTTTTTATTGGTCTCAGAATCAAATTGGGAGACCAATAAAAAAGTCCAAATCTATTAAAAACTCTCCAAATCAATCTGGAAAAGATTCAGAGAGCTTCAGAGATTCGGGCAGTCCCAACTTGCCACCACAGGGAGCTGGACCCGGACTCTGTGCCGGTAAGTAGGGGGTTGGGGGGCTGGAGGACGGGGGAGGGGACCATGGGGGGACCCCTGCCAGGCCCCATCCCCTGCCCACTCTCCCAGCCATGTTAATGGCTGCAGTATCCCAGCTCTTTAAAAAAAAAGCCCCGTACTCACTGGCTGCTGCCACGTGGGGAGGCGATCCCCACTGCCCCACACTGTGTGGGGGGCTCTGCCACGAACCCCCATCCTGTGCCCACTCTCCCAGACCCCCCCCACCCCCATGGCTGTCCCGCCTGGCCCCAGCTCCTGGTTCTTTAAAAAAAAAGCAAAAAAGCCCCTCCCTCCCTCCCCACCTGGGAGCAGCCGGTGAGTGCAGGGCATTTTTTTAAAGAGCTGGGACACTGGGGCTGGGTGGGGCAGCCATTGATGGGGCTGAAAGAGCAGGCAGGGGATGGGGCCTGTTTGATTCAGAGATTCGGCGGCAGCTGAATCTCTAAATCAGATTCAGCTGAATGGATTCAGGACAGTGATCTGAATCACCAAATTGAATCACTGTCCCCCAAATCAGCCAAATCTAAATCCAAAGCAAATACTAGCCACTTTGCACAGGCCTATTAGACAAGCTTTTGAAAAAAAGATAATCTGTATCAGGTTTGACTGCTCTGATATCACCCTAAGAAATCCTTTCCTCTCACATAATTTCTAGATCGCTATGGCTTCAATATTGTTCTTACACTACCTTAATCTACGCTTTTATATTGCTGTCACTTCAATAGTTTTCGGCTACACATGGGACTTTTGTAATTACCTACATGGAACTTTAGCAGAAACTGAAGATGCCACTTCATCTATTATAAAAGGTTAATTTAGGCCTTTAATGACTGAGTCAAATCCTGCCTTCATATATATGCATAAATAATTCCTACTGACTTCAATAGGATATATATCTGTGCATCCTAGGTACAAAGATGGCATTGTACAGAATGTTTTAAAATATTAAATGTAACTTAGGCCTCTGGAAAAAAAAGCTGCAGAAAGCACCAAACCCTAAAGACAGAGACATTCTTAACTAAAGCAAAAAAACAGTTTATTTGGTAAACCAGTAAACCATATTGAATATTTAGCAAACCAAATCCTCAGACATGTAACAAATACATTATAATCAAGGAACCAGCCAGGATATCTTTTGGTGCCTGCTAAATATCAAGGGTTTGTAGTTATGCCTCTTTCTGTCTGAATCATGAAGCATGAGTTCCAGTGCCCAAAGAAGCCAACACCCACCCAGATACCAACCATCTGAGGCTGATCACCTTACTAAGAGACAACCTTTTAGATTTACAACCATGTTATGCTGGGGAGAGACTCAGTGCATTCTCTCTCCCCCACCACTAGATTGATCATAATTTGAATATTTAAAGGAAGTGTAGAGAAACAGGCACTTTTTAACAAACAGTTCTGGCCACATAGATAACACAAACTTCTCTTCCTCTAAAGTGCTTTTCTGCAACTGAAACTTCTGTAAATCTATAGGAACCACTTTATGTTGTTGTCTTACAGCTGCCATATGGAGACCAAGAGGAGTCTCCTTTAGAGACTGAAAAAGTTCAAAATAAAAAAGTCAGTTAATTAGGATTTACACTGCTCTGAAAATGTGTGCATTTATTGGGCGCTGGCTGTTTTTACTAACCTCTCCACCCCCCACCACAAAAAATAACAGTGGCTTGGCAAATGGAATTTACAATGATGACATAGGCAGAAACAGACCCAAGTTTGTGGAGATGTTTGCAGTGCAATAGGAGAAAGGAAATAGTTTGGAGATGGGGTCTAGTATACATACTATAAACAGCCGTTATATTGTGTAATTATTTTTCCCCAAGGTAAATGTCCTAACTCACAAATGCTTCCTACCAAAGGCTTAAGACCTCTTGTATTCAGGTGTAGAGATTATTAGAGAAAATGGTATTTTGGCCCCTCAAAAAATCCCTAGGCATAGTTGGGCCCTTTAACATGCAAACTATATTAATAGTCAATGGATAAAATGTATTAACAGTAGTGGGAGCAGGGGCCAGAACCAGGCGTTCCTACCTCCCAGGAAAGTGCCCTCCTCAATGAACTAGTCAGGTTCCATCTTGCACTTGTTTCCATCCAGGATGGATAGAACAGGATGGATGGAAAATGTCCTCACTCCTTCCTACAACAACGCCTCACCATTAGGACACTCTCCTGCAAAATGGAAAATGTGGTTTCAGCCCCTCTACAGCTGGCCTACCTATACCCCATGTTCACCATTTCATGGGCAAATCCCTCACCCAGTAAACTACTAGGCAAATGGGTCTTCCTCCTTCCTGAGTTAAATATGGACATTTAGATGCATCCCAGTGCCTAACACTTTCTATTGGCTTCCAGAAAGGAACTCAGCTTGTGTGCTTTGGAGATATATCAGCAGATGTATCATAAAGTAAAATTAAAATATTAGAAAAATCCACAAAACATATTAGAAGTAAAAAATAAAATGCATACAAGAAGCCTTAACACCGACCTGTAGTGGCTTCATGCACTAACCAGGCAATTATGTATTTGACTTTAAAATAAAGGAAGTCCAGTAGTGAAAAAATAAAACTGAGGATTTTTTCCCCCCCAGAAAACAGCATTAAAACCTTGAAAAATGAACAAGACCGATGACTCAAAATTGGCAATTTTCACGTGGCTACTATGTAAGAATCTTATTTGGTATCTGTATAACCTAGTCCATAATGTAAGGTACAGAAAAATGTATCTGCAATGGTACAATAGTACAAGAAGTATGAGATTTGCAACAGCTATCAAATTGGAAACAGTAGCGTTGTCAAATCATGTTTCATAGTGTATCAGTGACTTAGCTGAAAATACAATTACATTCCAAAGTCCAGAAAAAGCAAATATTTAATCATTCTACTTGATGAGTTATCAAGGGACTTTGTTTCTGCACAGATTTTAGCATTTGTGAGAGATGTTTCTGAAGAGTCTATTAGAGGCCACTTACTGTTTTTGAACTAGTAGGACAGGACACAGAAGAAGAGGCTGCTCTTCACACATTTCTGGAAGCCAAAGACATTTTCTGTATTCAGTGAGGGAGCTACAAAGATAATGCCACAGCAATGACAAATAAGGACAGCAATCTTGGGATTCTACTTTCAAAAGCATGCCACCAAGTACCTTATAACACAAATATTTCATATAACACCCAGTTCTTGCTATATTGAAAGTACCTGGAAATTTGTACTAGGTCCGCCACAAAGCTGTTGAAGTAGTAACTTTCACTGTAAGCTCTCCATTACATTTTCCTGTTTCCTCTGCTTTGGGATAATCTTTCATTAGCGGTCTTCTTTTACCCCAAAGTAAGAGAGCTCTTGTAAAGTACTAAGTAGAATCTATAGAGGCAGAATGATCAGCGTTCTTCCCTTGCTGATGCCTTCAACAATTGATCATGAATGGCATGTTTATTTTGGCTCATGTATATCCTTGAGCCAGGAAGTGCTCATCTGTGCTTCTGCAACATGGGGTGCCTAGCACCAAGGTGGGGACCTAAACACACTGTTCACAACCCAGCACCCAAGACTCTAAGCACACTCCAAGCCAGAAATATGTCAGTGGGCCTGCCCCAGGCTTATCCCTCTGTACCTACCCAAGAGACTTTACCAGTAAACTTCCTCATCTGGAAGATTTGCCTGGGAAGACTTTGAGTGGAATTTGCTTGGGCCTCCCTACAGAAGCTGAACTCTTCTCTTTGAAAGATGAACAGGAGTGGCCGTGTCTTTGACTAATAAGTAGGATCATTCATCAGAATATTTGGAGATACCTCTTCCTGCTTGCAAAGAAACTCAGATTTGTTTTGTGTCACTTAGTTTTACCATAGTAACTTGGTCACGATTGGAACTCATAAATCAATATCTAAAGTAAAAACAGATCTAGCTGCAGGATTATTTCCTGAAGAATCACAAGGGAGAACGAGGTGGAATACCAGCCCTTGTATCAATGGTGTGCCTGATTCAATAGCACTGACTAGGCAAAACAAAATGATATACTTCTTTTCCGACAACCTCTTAAAACTGACTTTATCTGGTGAAGAACTATGAAAATGTTGGTATAAAAAGAGGAGGATTCAGCTTTAGTTGCACAGACTATGAAATCTCTTGTCCTATTTTCATCCTCAATTCTGAGTCAATTTTCTCTTCCATGACTGAGATAAAAAACAATGTATGGTCATCATCTCAAGTGAAAATTAATTAAAGCTATGCATTTTACCAAATTAGGCTTTGCATAGAACAACTTTCAACAGAAAAAGTCTCAGCCATCATGCTGAATGTCAAATGCATTTAAAACATTTTTGCTGTCCTTTACAAATCACAATTTCATAATTACTTGTAACTTTCATGGTTACAGTTACAGAACTGGACCTCCTTATGGCTGGGAGTAGAGATACTGCAGACAAGCAGGGCACAGTCACAGAACTTTTCTTAGTCTGCCAAAGGATTATCAGCTTTGACAGTGTGGGACATCCTAGAGTAGGCCAGCAAACAGCCTCCAGGTAGTAAAAAAGTCCCACACATTAATTGAATTTGAATGACAATAAAAATATTCTGTTTATGCCTCAACTTCTCTTCATTATATGTTTGTGTATTACTTAAAAGGCTAAAACAATCTATGGTATAGTCTCCTTTCAGACAGCAAAATGTAATTTAGACCCTGGTAATACTCCGTATATTTTTAGAAGCCAAAAGAGTAAATTTCCTTCTATTTAAGTACACTGGTATTTGCATTGTCACAGTACATTACATGGACTTGATGCTTAACATATAACTGCACTAATCTTTGTGGCAATCATAATAACAAAAGAAAGTTGTTTGGAGATTTTCTATTTTTATTTTTTTTTAAAACAACGAAAACCTTTCCATTGAAGAGCCACATGTAAAACTATGGTTTTTCTGCAGAGAGACCCAACGCTGCTTATTACCTACAGTATGCTAGCTATGATGAACAGACCACCATAGTTGTGACAACTGATGTAGCTGCCTCCAGGGTAAAACAAAGGTTTACATATTACACAAGCAATTTAACTGTTTTCTAAACATATTGCCAAGACAGTGGGAGTTGGCAGCATACACTGTGTTTTAGGTTTTGGATACTTGGATTAGAAGTGACTGTTGATTGTAGACCTTTTTATTTGTTTTCTGCGAACTACATGCAACCTAGTAACCTAGCAAAGAATTCTTCACAGCACTTAAACTTGTCTTCATGGCTTCCTAAATATTACATACAAAAGTCACTCCACAAAAGTGGCATATGAGTCTGTGCATACATAAGAAAATTGTCTTGTTCCAACTCTTAAAGTGTCCCCCAAAGTGAAATGTTTTATAATCCTTTTTTGTGCAGTAGTCAGGGAAGAGAAAAAAACATTTGGACAAAGATTATCCACACGAAAGAAAGAGACTTTTGGTGGGTTTCAACTGAAACACAATAAAGAACATAATTAACTTCACAATTCTTTTTGTTTTTCATTTGACTGCAGGGAGGAGATGAAAGAGGGCTGTTAAGCCTTGCATTCCATCCCAATTACAAGAAAAATGGAAAGTTGTATGTGTCTTATACCACCAACCAAGAGCGGTGGGCCATTGGACCTCATGACCACATCCTTAGGGTTGTAGAGTACACAGTATCCAGGTATCGGTAAAAGTCTAAACATCCCAAACTCAGTTTTATCATCTCTCTTTATTTGGGATTTCTTACTTTTTTAAATGAAATGTCAACTGGTATATCAACTGGCATATTTAGGAACTTTCTGAAATTCCACTGGGTTTATTTCAAGCAATAGTTTTAAAACAGCAGTGAGTCTATTGCCTTATTCTCTTATTTTATATGCTGCCATTGTCATTTGTATTTGAGTGATTTCCAAGTTACTGTGTATATATATCCTGTGCAGTATCATTTGCATGACTTCTGGAAAACATAAATTTCTGGGTTACAATGGCTGTTCCTTACAGTGTTATTCATTAATTTAAGTTTATTATCTGTGGGAAATAATAGTAGCAGAAATACAAGAATTATTTTTATATCTTTATACTGCAGGAAAAATCCACACCAAGTTGATATGAGAACAGCAAGAATGTTTCTAGAAGTAGCAGAGCTACATCGAAAACATCTAGGAGGACAGCTTCTATTTGGTCCAGATGGATTCTTATACATTTTCCTGGGTGATGGCATGATCACTCTGGATGATATGGAGGAGATGGATGGTTTAAGGTACAAAAATTACCAATAGATTAAAAATGCCCAATCTTTTTTAAAATTGTTTTCTGCCTTTAGATAATCATGAAGATAGGTCACTGGAGTCAACCAACATTGTAGTCACTCACCAGTAAACTCATAAGGGCAAACTCGACTCACCTTATTTTATTTAGTTCTGTTGACTTCAGTGCCTGAGTTAGACAAGTAAGATTTTATTTATACTTACCACAAAATTGGATTTTTTGGCAATTTTGCTCAGCTTGGATTCTGTGTAGCTGTATTTGCACTGCTCTTCCCTTATGAGCATACTCAGAAGTCAGAAGACCACACTATGGTTGTATAGGCTCTCTAATGAAATTGAATCACCTGGGCATACAGGTAATGGCAGGGAAGTCCCAGAATGATATAGTTTTCCTGTGGTCACAGGAAAACCAAAACCAGCAGGTGTTTGACAGACCAAAGACCACTACAAGGCAGAATGTTTTTAACACTATGCATTTCTATTAGAAATTTCTGGGTCTTGTGAACCATGTTTACATACCTAACCATGTTAACATTGTGTGGCACCCTCTGGCATCCCTGGAAGAATCTCAAGGCACTCCATGGGCCACTACACCCTGGCTGAAAATCACTGCTTTAGGCCCTGCAAACCCACAGAAGTTTGAACCTGCATCTCTGGCTCCTTAGCAAAATGGTCTAACAACCAGGGTTAGGCATTGCCTAAGCACTTTCCAGTCCTTCTGAACCAGGCCTACTGGGGAGCAGAGATGGTCAGATATGTGGGGCCAGGAAGGAACAAAAAGCAAGTTGTTAGAACACAGGGTGACTTACTGAGAACGATGATACTCTGGAAGGGAGCGAGCCCTTGTTTCAGGCTCCTGCTCTGGCTCCTGCCCTTAGTGGAGGCTGAACCACTGCTGCTTGCCCAGTTCAATATTAAATGCAAGATGCAGAAAACCTATTAGGAACCAGGGTCAAAACCCAGAGGACCCTCCCTACCAGGATATCATCCATGTCCTGAACCAGATGGGCTTTGGGTTCTTATCTTTCTCTTGGCTTCACATATCTCCTGCTCTTGGCTGCCCTGTGCTTAAGAGTATTTTGCTGGAAGGCTGGAGGTATACGCAACTCTCTTTTGGGAGGGGGGGTGAGCGGGGGGCTGGAGCTAGAACCTGGTTTCCAGCAGTCTGGGCAAATTCCTTAGTCATGAGGTTCTTGAGCTAAAAGGTGGGAGGGCTGCTGTCTTCTTCTTTGTTACTTCTGGTGGGTACACACACACCTGAGTGAGCCTATTCTGCTATGAGTGAAAACAGAATCCAAACTGTGTCTAACTGCGAACTGCAGTTATGAGGTTACAAAAAATCCCAGTTAGGGCTAAATCGTATTACACTGAACTGTATTTTCAGTATATTCTTGTACTTGAAATAAGTCTCTTCCCACACATGTATTACCAAAGCATTTAATTAAAGTTGTCACCAGCAGTTGTGATTAGATTTAAATGCAGAAAGGACTCATTCCACTAAACAATTTTTCTCCAGTATGACCAAGATGAAGAAAATAGACACACAAATGTGTTATGAACTTTTTTTCTCCAACAGCCATATACCATTGTAAATTATAGACCTGAACCACATGGGAACCTATCCAAATAGCTAAAGAAACAATATAATTTCTACTTTTGGCTTTATATCTTTGCCACTTGTTTGAGCCTTTGTTGCATTGTTCTAAGCTCCACTTGGTACAAATTTGTTGTCATTTTGAATAAATGTTGTATTGAATCTAGACAAAGGCAATACATTCAGAGGCTTCTGCAGCTCAGTGGGACAGTAAGTGTCTTAGTGCTTCTACAGCAAGCACGTTATCAGTGGCAGAGCTGAAGAACAATTCAGAAGCTTTATTTTAAATGCCTATAAAAATAATGGAGACAAACAGTACAGAAAGGAGTGAATATAAACACTAAGTGCAAATGAGTTTTCATTCTTTTACATAAAACTGAGTAACTTCATTCCTATTTTCTTCATACTGCTCCACTCTCACAATTCCTCCTGCCATAACATATGCTATGAGAACATATTTTTTTCCTCCTCCAATTTTATGCAACAAAATAATGCTGGTTCACTGCTGACCAACCTTAACATTTTCTTTTAAAAGTCCAGTAAATGGGCAAAAGGGATTTTTTACATAATGCGTAATTAATCTTTGGAACTGGCTGCAAAGTAATTATCACACAATTACTGGTTAATCATGCAAAAAATGTAGACCACCCACACCTGCAAAGTAATTATCACACAATAAAAATAACTATCCAGCTATAAAAAGAGCCAACCAGGTATAAAGTTAGTGCTTGAAAATGTGTAGCAACTCTATAGCTGATTTCTATCCAGCTTTAATTTGAATGTGTAGCAGGAGCAAAAAACCAGGATAACACGTAACAACGGTCTAATTAATACTCTTATATTTCAGGGTATAACTTTTTTAGAGTTACAAATTTGCAATATTAGCAGATTGTTTCATAAAGGTTTGTTAAAAGAATTCCAGGAAGTTCATATAAAGGACAACGGACCATTGGTCAGTTCCAGTGTGACAACTCTCATGACTCATATTGCTCAAAAATCTACGTGCGGTTCATTAAAGTATGTGATTCTATTTGTTAGTTCATTGTAATACTGCATAAATAAACTGTATTGGCTGAAATACTTTTTAAAATCAATTGTGTTATCCTCCAACTTTCTCAGTGATTTTACAGGTTCCGTATTACGTCTGGATGTCAATACTGATTTATGCAATGTGCCTTATTCCATACCACAAAGCAATCCACACTTTAACAGCACCAATCAACCTCCTGAAATTTTTGCACATGGACTCCACAATCCAGGCAGGTAAGTAAATTACATTTATTCATCATTGTTCTACATATCGATGCTTACTATACTTGGTTTGTCCCAGGATAAATTCTGCTTTCAGCTGTTTTATACTTATTTCTGTTGAAGTCAGAACTCACACAAAGAAGGCAGAAGAAATCAGCCCAGAGTGTTAGGGCTGGGCAGCAAATGATGACTTAAAGATCCTAAAAAGCATCTCTGTGAGTTTGGGCTTGTGTACCATAGCCATCCTCATCAGTTCAGATAGAGGCATTAGTTTTATAACTAGTGGGCAGTGAAATGTATTGTTTCTTCATAACCAAGTAATCCATTTCCTTATGAGTCCTGGGATAAAGGAGGTCGTCATCTGTGACCTTAGGTAACTAGTTCAAATGAAGGCCAGGATAATTTTAAGTTTTTGCAAACTATGTTGAAAACAGCATACATAAAATAGCAGTCTCTGTGCCTAGCAAATACATGAGCAAATAAGAAAAAAATCCAGCAAATTTGAGACTAATTCACATCCTAAGGACTGAAAGTTTATAGAAGCTGAAGTAGTTTCTTGTGCACTTAAAAATGAGTTGTTTGGTGATAAAATTTGAGGCACTTTTCTAGGGCATTTTAAGGTACTTGGTACTGCTGCTGTCATGATAAATCAGTATGAAAGATAGAAAATGTATTTGGGCCAAAGTGAGAGAGAGACCGTGCACGAGAGTGTAAGTGAGCACATTACTATCTATCTGTGTTTTTAAGATACTGGAATTTTAGTGGAGCATTTTACCTTGATTTGAAAAAATGTTTATAATATCTGTGAAGATAATTCGCTGATGGCAGCATGGTCTAGTAGGCTAAACATGGAGATGAAATGCAGGAAGTGCCATATTCTGCATCCAGACAAATGGCCTGGGAAAAGTAATGAGAGTCACTGACCCAATATTTCCTCTAAATTTAAAACATGACATAAATTTAAGAATGATGCCAGTGAGACTTTCTCAAACTTTCCCTTTTTTAAGATTAACAAAGCTCTCCTTGGACCTAGAAACCTGTCTGTGGTACAAAACTACAAACAATGAGAGGTCATACTAGACTGAGATTCATAGGTAGCCAGTACTGGTCTTCATATTCAGATAGAATATGTTCTTTGGGGAGGAATGAGAGAGATTACTTAAATTACTATTTGTGGTCTTGTTCATTCTTTGAAGAAATAAGAGGAAAACAGATCTCTCCATTAACAGGAAATTTTAAATGCTGGGCTAATGAAAAAATATCTGGCTTTTCTCTAAACAACTCAGAGCCTGTCCTATACTCCTAAGGTGTATTTGCTTTACTTGCACAAAAAATAAAAGCCCAAATCAAGTAGAATTCTTCTGCTTTGTTCTTTTGTCCACTGCTTCATTTTACCTTTTTATATCACCATATACTATGTTCTTTTTAAATTTTGTGTAAACTGGTAGAATGGATTATATTATTGAATGCTTTCAGCAAAAAATATACATTATACAAATATTATTTTACTATCTATAGTATTTAATGTTCATTTTTGGTACTGTTGTAGCAAAAGCTGTAAATATACTGCTACTACTTCTTCTTCTATACCCAACTTCTTCTGTGGCCTTAGGCAAATTGATTAGTTACGCTTTCAATTTCAAACTTACACAGGGGGGAAAAGACACAAAATTAAGGCACAAAAAGGCACTAAATCTTGTTCCAAAGTGACAAAAACGTATCTTAAAATAACAGAACCTTTTAAGTTTATGAAAGAAAATAGAACTTTGACAATTAAACTTAAAATGAAGAATTGGCAAATAATAGTTGAGACTAAGGTTAAAAAACAAACTTTTCTCCACAGAGAAAGACAGACAAGTTGAAAACAAACTAAACCATCTGGTGCAATCTGAACAAAATAAAGAGCAAAGCACAGTTCAATGAATTGGGTGGGTGGTACTGTAACTGTAACATTTCAGCCCATGCTTTGAAAAATAAGAAACTCAAGTTGTTTTTAAAAAAGGGGTTGGTTCTTTGCTCCCTTTCTAAAAGTCAAACCCTTCTTTGCAATAAGAATCAAGTATGCAGGTTGGCAGAATTACAGCTGGTTAACGTACCAATAATGTCATTTTTTTGTTAAGCAGAATTAATTTATTTTCAATTATCAACAAGTAATATAAAACATAGTCTGCATGTGCTACAAAAAATATAGAAGATCTTGGAGGAGGGTCACCAAAATCTCTTATGTATAAAACTATTCTCTCTGTGATCTGGGCAAGTGTGTAGAAGGCTCCTCTGAAAAAAACTATATGAACCATAAAGAGACAACAGCCCTCCAAAAAAAGGCCACACATTGGTCTTAGGCCATCAGGCCAAGAAGCAATTATTAGTAAAGAACTGGGGCTACCTTTTCACTTGTCAGTTCATATGACATATTTTTTCCAACCTGATTTTGTTTCTCAGGTGTGCTGTGGATCGCCACCCAATAGATGTAAATATCAATTTAACAATACTTTGCTCTGACTCAAATGTAAAGAACAGATCTTCTGCAAGAATCTTACAGATAATAAAGGGTAAAGATTATGGTAAGTTCTATCCAGTGTAAAAGTATTATGAAAAAGACCCTTTCAAGGGGGGTTGGAATGATAAATGCATACTAACACCACAGTGCATAGGAAAGTAGAAAAAATGCAGATAAAAAGAAATATTGTAAATATAATAGGGAACCTAAGAAAGATCAGAAAGTACAATTATACTGATGTCTATATCTTAGTACAAAGAATCATGTAAATAAGATTAATGAAATGCACCAATTTCTAGTCTTCTAGAGATCTGTTAGCTGTTTGTTGCCAGATGTGACTGCTCATAAAGAAAATTTTCTGGATGATCAGGAAGTGATGAAAATGTATGCTTACTCATTCACAAGTAACCTTTTAAGATACAGAATTTAAGCCTCGGGCAGGGTGCCTCCTTTAATGGAATTAAATTAGAAGAGCAAAAACAGAGCACAACCAAATAGGGGAATTATTGAACTCTGTTTAAATTTCACTAAAAACCCTCAACATTGAAAAAGTGCAACATAATAAGACGTCATAGATTATAACAGTAGACATATTATACCAGGAGACGTGTATTCTAGCAGTTGTGCATTACCTTCAGACTTGGAATTATTGTTCCTAAATATTTTAAAAATACATGTAATGTTTAATTTAATGCTTACATTTAACAGCTTTTAAATTCACTGGGGCAGTGTGGTAAAGTGTAAAGCAGTGTAGCATGTAACAGCATCATTTCATGGAGCACAACCTATTTAGGTTTTTCAACTGACAGGCTTGCTCACTCCTCCCCCACCTGTATGGTACTGTACATTGAAAGTAGAGCAGCTGTGTTGCCTCATGTAGTAGTCCACAAGGCGGGATGCAGTTGTTTCAGCTTTATTTATTTCACATAGTTTGTGCATGCATTTTATAAAAGCCAAACCAAAGAATAATGTGGTCTGAAGCGGATTTGGTAAACCACTGCTCCAATGGAATTTTGACTGCATCTCTACTGTAGATCAAACTAAGCAATATTGTGGTGTGGCATTGTGTCCATCCAGAACAGCTTGCCAATATTAACAACTATTCTGTGGTTAACTGCTTAAAGAAAAAGGAGCCCATCATTTCTTCTCATGCCTTGTATAATTTCATCCCTTACCTTGCAACCTAATCTGGAAAATTCACTTATCAAAGATTGTGAATGGCATTCCAACTGCAACAATAAAATATTCTATTAGCTGTGACTCTGATTTAAATTATGTAATCAGAAAGGAAATTGCAGCTTGCTTTTAACCTAACTAGTCCTTAAATATATGTTGATTGTATATATGGGAACATTTACCATATTCACATGGATATAAATGAGATTTTTCCCTCAGTCAGCCTGGGAAAAAATGCTCCTCATCTTAGATTTGCATACAAAGTAAAGAGGGGAGCAGGTGGCTGCTGGGCTTTGACTTAGTCCTTCAGCCCAAGTCAGGGCCACAGTCAGCCCCAAAGCAGCCTTCTATCCCACCCCTCTGCATCTTCTGCTCCACTGCCATCTTTTCTCCCCCCTTAATGCCAGGCACAGCTGGGCTGGTGTTATTCCCAGGCACAAAGCACATGGAAACTCCTTTCCTTGCCTGGCGCCTTGCAACAGCACCAAAACTACTACAAGGCCAGAAGAAGGTTGAGCTTCCACATGTTGTGCTCCAGAACAGAGCATCCCGATAGTAATAAGAGGGACAGAAGAGCAAGAGGCAGAGTCTGAGGAGCTGGGGTGGAAAGGAGCAGAGACTGGAGGGAGCCGGGGGAGAAGAGGCAGAGACTGGTGCAGTGGGGCGAGGCTGTGGGGAGTTGGAGGCAGCAGGGGGCACACAGGAAAGATGTAGGGGGAAGAAAGGAGTGAGGTACAGGGCAGGAGAGCCACCTGACCCATCTTCAGCCACAGCTTTCCCTGCTGTAGTAATGAGGGAGGTTTCAAGGCACACTCCAATACTTAGATTCTATACCCAGAAAATTTGGGAGGAAAATGTAAATTTTCCATATATAAAATCTGGTTATGGATGGGTCCTCTTATATTCAGGTTCACCTTATATTTGAGTAAGCATGGTACATAGTAACTTCCTTGAAGAGATTATTTAATATACCCAAACAGCGTGGTTCTGTAAAACAAAAATGTGCAAGTGATGTCAACCATAGTAACTACCTTGTAGCTGCTTCATCATGAAAGACTTTAGCCAGCAGTGCTGATGCACAATGCTGTACAACACAAGCTTATTCCATAAGAAGGCAATTTTAGAGGAGATTTTCAAAAGCTGTGAATAGATTTAGAAGAATGAGTTTAGCTAAAAGATGGTGGGAACTTGTGTTCCTACAGGATCTTAAGCATTTTTGAAAATGTTCCCTTTATATTATTTATAACACTGAAGTGTAACAGATCTATTCTATGAACTCAATTCTGGACACATAAAACTCCATAGCAGGACTCCCATTAATTTTACTAGGACTAGAATACAATCCCTTGGGCTGCACTGACTCGGCCTTTGGAATAAAGTTAGGTTATGACCCTCTTCTATGGGATGTCCCCTCCTCTAAGAAAAATCACTTAAAATGTTATTTGCAATTTTGTGGCTTTCTATATGCTCCATTTTTTGTCTGGTACATGATGTGTTTCACCATTAGTACAATTCAAACAGCAACAACCTGTTTTCTTCTTAGAGTAACATTTGCATAACTGTTTTGAATATAAGAATTTGCATTTGATCTAACACTATGCTAGTTCCTTTTTAGAAAGTGAACCTTCACTTTTAGAATTCAAACCATTCAGTAGTGGACCGCTGGTTGGTGGATTTGTATACCGGGGCTGCCAGTCCGAAAGACTTTATGGAAGTTATGTATTTGGAGACCGCAATGGGTAGGTATCTTAAAAATCACAGTCTAAGACAAAAGTACTTATTAGAAAGTATACTCAGTTATGCAATTCCAACATAATGCAGCAATAAGATTTATTAGTTTAGACATCCCAGAAATGTGGCAATACTATATGTAAAAAACCAGGTTTGTAAAGGTTAGGGACTTGCCTTTCTGGATCATAGCATTCAAAGAAATAGCAGCAGGCAACATGCCAAGTCTCAGGAAGAGCTTGAAATGGAAATACAGATGCCAAGATATTTCCAAAATTGGGGTCCACTTGATTAACAATGCAGTTTTGAAAGCGTCCCAGATCTTAGGGAGACATATAACTGGTGGAGAAAAATTGATGCCTTCCAAATGAATAGTTGTAGCTCTCACACACCATACCTTAGTACCCCAAGGCAGATGAAATATTTGTAAGCATATTTTGAGTCTGTATGTCTGAAATTTGGGTTCATCCCTAACATCATTTTAGTACTTTTCAAATGGTGCAAGGGTGGCAAAGGGGAATGTTTTGCTATATTTTTATACTATAGCCAGGTGGGAAATTATACTGTGATTTAGCTTATAGATGTACTCAGGGAAAAATATTCTGGACAATTTACACTTTCATTTCAAATAACACTTCACTTTGTGTATTTTTATTACAGCAATTTTTTAACACTACAGCAGAGTCCTGTGACCAAACAGTGGCAAGAGAAGCCTCTTTGTCTTGGGAACAGTGGTTCGTGTAGAGGCTTCTTCACAGGCCCCATCTTGGGATTTGGAGAAGATGAATTAGGTAAAATAGATTAAATTACTTATTATATTGTAAATCTTACATAATGACATGCTTACCACACAGGAGTAGAGTAGGCATTTAATTGCTGCAAATCAACATCATGGCCATTATACTGTTGCCTAATATTCTCTGTTGTGTAGTTCTCTCTACCTGTTAAGTTTTATATAGGGATAACCAGTGAGTATGAGCATAAATTGGTAGAGGCACCATCTATAGCCCTCTCACAATGACAGTTTTTGTACAGCTTAAATAAAAAACAAAAGTATGAAAAAAGTTCCTTGGAAGCACACTGCAAAGCACATCCCACTTTACTGATTAAAATGCAGTATTTGCAGTACTGAGTGTTTTTCAATTCATGAGGTTTCTCTCATCCATCTTATACACAGAGATGAATAGTTAACTGTGTCAGGAATGTTAGGAAAAAGGCATGGTAGATTTCTACCTTATAAACTAATCAAAGCAGAAGTACATATGCTTTCTCAATCTATGGTTTAATTCACCAGATGCTCTGAAAATGGAAAGCTGCAGCATTTCTGATTTTAGTTAGTCTGTAAGGTGAAAATCTACCCTGCCTTCTGCCTGACTTCAGACTAATATGGCTAAGTACCTCTCTCTACTCAGAAATGTTAGGAAACCACATGTATTTACTGTATTTGTTTCTTTAATAGGTGAAGTGTACATTTTATCAAGCAGTAAAAGCATGACACAGTCTCAGAATGGGAAACTCTACAAGATTGTTGACCCAAAAAGGTAATCATTGCTCTCATTTTACTCTCAATGGTAATCTACATCTTCCTTGAATTCTAGCATTTATCCTCTGTCAGGCTAGACTCATATACATTTATGGTAGATCCAGACTCCTGTACTTATTGTACAACTATTTGCACTACTATCAGTGGAAACTATTCTGGGATTCTGAATTGTTAGGCTAGGGACAGAAATTGCACATATACCCATATAAGTGACTGGAAATCGATTCAAATCTGTAACACAACAAAAGTTCAGTGCACATAAATCACTTTCAAAAGAGCCAAAACCAGTTTAAGATGAACCTGGATGGATATAGTATTAGACTTACCTGATTTAGGTTAAATTGGTTTATTGAACTTCTGTCCAGATCCTCTCAAGATTCAACGTAAATCAGTCCCCTAGCATCCCAGGATGCTTTGCACCTCCCCCTGCAAACCTCTTCCCCCCATGCTTGCAGGGCAGGTGGGATAGCCTTGGCCCAAGCTGTCTGCTACAATTCAGCAGGGAGGCATACTCTACCCTCCAGCTTCTGGTCTGAGCCACTGCAGGCATATGGCTGCATTTCTAGAATCAAAAGTGAATGTCTGTTCACCTGCTTATCAGTTCAATCTACACAGTTTAGACTAACCTGTGAAGATTAAATCAGTTCAGCCTCAGGTTTTTTGACTATCTGTACTTATCCTTAGTGCCTATTGCTGAAGCTACCCTGTCCCCCGTGGAGAAACGACCAAATTCTGCCGTAAGATCCTGCTGCCCAAAACTAACCACAGTGGGCGCATCTACACGAGATGCTAACACCACAGTAGACTAATTCTACTGCTCATTAGCACAGCAGGCAAAAACCATGCTAATGTGTAGTAGAGTTAATCCACTTTGCATTAGTGACACATAAAAGCATTCACCTGTGCTACGGAGCAGTAGCACTGATTACAGCACATTAAGTTATCTGTTATTACAGGTACGAAACTTAACAGCGTATTAATGAATGTGTAGACACCCTGTGTTATGCAAGATACTGGAGTAATTGCACGTGGACATGGTTCAACAGATCTGTATCAACAAAGCAGTACTTAAGCTACATTGTCCAGATGCTGCTTTAGAAACCAAATCTGATACTGTTAGCAAGGCAGAAGGACCTCATAGTGGATTCTGTCTATCCCCTGGTCAATTCCAGACTTACTTTCTTCATAGTTTTACTTCCTATAATTGCTTCTATAAGCCTTCATGAAATTTGATGTTACAGTGAACTACACACACACACACACACACACACACACACACACGCACGCACGCACGCACACACGCAAACACGCACGCACTTCTATTTCCCCCTACATACAGAGAAGGGCATATGGGAGTGACCCTTACTGTGTATTTAAGTTGACCATTTTGCTCCTTGTTTTCTTTGTCCCTTTAGTCAGGCAGTAGTACATATAGGTCAAGTAAGGGGTGAAACAGGGAGAAAATGAAAGTTATTCAACCAGGGTGTAATAAGTACCATACTGAATGAGATGTCAAATTTAGACTAAACCTGCTTATGCATCAATCAGTATGAAAGCAGCAAGCCCTTTATTATGGTTTCACATTCTTTGCAACGACTGCCAAAAGAACAATATGGTATCTGAAAACATTATACTCAGAGCTGCTACATCACCATAAATTAGTGTTCTAGGCCAGGTACAGGCATTACTTTTACCAGTATAGATGATCAGAAACCAGTCTATATCCATAACAGGATAAAAGTTTTGTATACATAGACTGGTTTAAAAATAGCAGAACCTGGTCTAGGATTTGCCTCCCACCGCACCAAACAGCAAACGTGTGTTCTGTTCACTACTGATCTAAACTATGCTGTTTACAGGAAACCACATAATTTAGATCGATTCCACCTCAGGTTTTTGGAATGTCTGTACCTACCCAAGTAGCGTCAATAAAGGAAAGGTGATTCATGGACACTCACCTTAACTAAAGAAGTGCCCTGCTTTCTCATGGTTCCAGCAGCTCCATCTGACCAGACCAATATCATCATCTTATACCTCTTCCCTCTATCCTGAAAAAATATGCACAGAGAACCCAGTGTGAACATGAAAGGAAAGAAGGCAACAAGTGTTGCACTGCTTACAACTATTAATGGCACTTCCACCCAACTGTCCCCTCCACAAAGTGATTAGGATAATTCATATCTGTTCACTGCCCAACAGCTACTCATCAGCATCTCTCTGTTTCCTTGCTACCATCAAGATAGTTGTGCTTTCAAATTTTCATAATTTTTCCACTGCTTATAACAGTAATATATTTTCTAAGCAAAACTGAAATTCTGAAGGATTTTACTGGAATGCCGCATGATGGTGTGAAACTAGTAATAAAAGTGTGGGATGATAGTATAAGTTACACTACAGTGCTAATTATTTGCAAATATTATGCCACCCAGATCTAGTACAGTTAATTAGAAAGAAGACGCTGCTATAATCTGTCAGCCAATGTGTGTGTGTTTTATTTATGCTTTCTGGTATTAAAACATTTTTACAGAAAAAAAAAAAGAAAGAAAATCTGTCCAGCCTTTTTGGACTGTTTAGTCTGTTGGTGTATAGGTTTAAGTGAATTTTACACCTTAAATCCATTATTAGGATCTAATTACAAGGGGCTGCCTTGTTTGACCTTGGCTTTGTGTTCTTGTTGCCTCAGCTAGTAGGGTGGTCTCCAAATGACATACCTGAAAGGCCAGACCTCCCATTGCAGTACTCCTGGTTAGCTATTTCATGTGTGGGCAGGGGGGCAAGATTTGTGTTTGGTTTCTGGGGAGAATAAACCAGAGAGCAGTTGACATTGTCTTTGCTTGTTGGCATATATTTGAAATGCAGTAGACTGTGGTAAAACATAGCTTGTTGGAAACATCTGATAGCTTTTATTTGGATAAAGTCTTTGGAGGTTTTTTTTATCTGTTATCATTGTAAGATTTTATTAAGTGAACTGGACTCGGACACTTCAGCAAGAGTGCACCGTTACATTTTAAGTACTCATTTCTCATTCATTGCTAGCATGTTGCTCATTAGTTACACACTTTAAAAAAAATCAGTGCCCCTTAGAAATGTAATATATAAAGCATTATTAGCAAAACAGCCATGTTCAGATCCATACTGATATAATACATTATTTGTTTTCCTATAATGCTCACTCTTTCTTATAACATTAGACACTTTTACAAACATACAAATTAAAGGTGTGAATAAGTGACAGTCAAACTGCAACTCCCAGGCCTAAGTGGCTCTTTAGCTGTGGCTCTTTGTAGAAAATGATTCTCAAAATTTGGGGGGGTGTCTATATATCTATATATCTATATATATATATATAGATATATAGATATTTAACCATATGCATTTCCTGCAATCATGGATAATGCAACACATACAACTACACTAATGGCATGCTCCTGTGGCTCCTGAGCCACGCAGAACTCAGTGTCCCTGTTGTACGTCCACTTCCAATGGGCTTTAGGTCTACAGAATATAAAGCAAAGATGAAACCTGACAGTGGGAAGGGAGAGGGCAACTCAGTGTGCCATGCCAGTGAAGTTGTCAAGATACTACTTGGTGACATCTTGATAACATAGTATTTGGTATCACAAAGTTGTGATGATAGATGACAGAGACCCTGACTACTTTTAACCTTGTTGTTATCTGTCAGCTGGTTTCTTGGCATCAGTGTAGAAACTGGTCATCTGGAGTTACGTGAATGTGGAGAAAGAAGTAGCTTTTCTGATCAGCTCAGGGAGAGTATTCCATAGCTAAAGAATGTTGTAGAAGAATAAAGCTTTAATTTTTAATAGAAGTTTTTGCTAAAAAATAGTAATTTAGATGCACAGAACTAACTTTTCTTACCATGGCATATCTATTGAGGTAGGTAACTAAATGTGCTTCTGGTACCAACTAATGAAGTTGCTCCTTTACCCCAAGTGGCTAAAATTCATGGTTTCAATATGGAGATCTATTATATCCCCTTTGATGATAGCCACTATATAACCAGATCTCATCTCAAATAAAAATGTGTCCCTCATGTCCCTACCCCCACCACAACCTCACAAAGAAATCTACAGTATCAGCACTAGTAAAGCCCAGCTTCAAAAACTCAGGCCATGTGTTTCCTCTAAAACCCTTCCCCACTGATTGATATCTAGCCAACAAGAGAAGAATAGGATGTGTGACGGCTTCTGGAACCACTTTCTAGAATCCTATGGCAGTCAACCCAAGTGAAATAAGAGGCTATTAATCGAAAGTTATAGCATTAGAGTTATAGTTTTACCTTCTTGAACAGGAGATATTAAATTAGTTATTCTATATAATCTTTTTTAAATTAGTGAGTCCTGAATGAGACCAAATGATTGTAGGGAGTAGACAGGCTATGTGGAAGAGATAACTAAAGTAAAACCACACTACTGGCAAAGAAAATAAAGATGGTTTTATGAAATTATTTAAACTGATAGCCAGAGGAAAGCTGACAGATGCTGAACTGCATTCAAGTTGGACTGAATCATCTGATGGAGATGTCAACAACACAACTGCAGTATGCATGAATATAAGAGGAAATATCAGCAATTATAGCTTTACTGGATGATGGGCATGGGTGAGGCTACTGAGGTACCCAAGAAGGTGCCTTTCAGATAATGATAAATGAAATTAGGCCCACAAACAAAATTAAATAAAAATGGTATTGAACAAGAATGCTTGGCAATGAAAGAGCTGATTCCAGTGGTAACTGTACTTGAGAAAGTAGATAATCATAATTACCATGAATTAAGATCAGCAGATGAGATCATAACAAATATTAGTACTTTACTAGTGACAGTTAAGAAATGAAAGTTCTCAGAATTCTATAGGCTGCTTATTATTTTATATGCATGCAACCTTAGTCATACATAACACCAGTATATGAAAAAAGGGGGGAGATGGAGGTAATAGGAAAAAACAACTACAGTTAAAATGGCAATTTTCAAGATGTTATCTGTGCCTGTGAGGTATCTTTTAAAACCAGAAGTCCAGCTCAATCCCAATGCAAAAAATTAAACTATAGAAGATAAAATGTAAATTAGTAGAGCTCCAAGGAAGATTAAAAGCAAAATAGGCCAAGCTATGAAAACAAAAAAAAAAATTCTACAGGTTTGGCCATTCATAGGAGAAATTCCAAGAGTAACCAGGTTTGTTATATGACCACGGGGTAAAAGGGAGTAATCAAAAGGAAGAATGAAAACTATAGAGAATCTTGTGCATGCAGCTTCACCAAAGCAACACTGAGGCAACTACTCCAGTTCTATCCTTTTTGTGTAATGAAAAGGAGGTATCATTAGATATTTGGGGTGGATTAATACAAGCTGATATTTTATATTAATGGTATGGTAATATATTAATATTTAGGATTGGATGTTCTTCATCAAGGTAGGCTGAAGCAAGGTATGGTCTTGTGTTATGCTGAGAATCAGGATATATTGGTTTAATTCTTTGCCCTTCCAGATTTGCTGTTCCTTAATCTCAGTAACCCAGTCCCCATCAGCAACCTGAAACTAAAGAGAATTCCCTAACTTATAGGAGTGTCATGCCATGTACTTCACAGGTATATGGTAAAAAGAATTGTTTGTTAAGGTCTAAGAGAATTCTTCGGTATTCATCACTATAAAGTAACAATAATAAATAAGGAATACAAGTGAATGAGATGCTATAAAATGAGTACCATATTTTCACGCATATAGCCCGCCCATGGGTATAAGATTCACCCATGTATAACCCGCAGAAAATTGTATTTTTGTAAATTAATCCATGTATATGCCGCACCCATGTATTCCCCATGGCGGCGTATGCATGGGGAGGCGGTGCAGCCCGGCCTGCCCTGGCCCTGGCCTTGGTCCCAGCCCCCGCGGCAGCAGCAGCACAGCCTGGCCTGCCCGGGCCCAGCAGGGAGGCAGCGCAGCCCAGCCCCAGCCCTCACCCCCATGGCAGTGGCAGCGCAGCCCAGCCCCGGCCCCCGCGGCAGCAGCAGCACAGCCCGGCCTGCCCAGGCCCAGCGGGGAGGTGGCGCAGCTCGCCCCGACCCCCGCAGCAGCAACAGCACAGCCTAGCCTGTCCTGACCCCTGCGGCAGTGGCAGCACAGCCCGGCCTGCCCAGGCCCAGCGGGGAGGTGGCGCAGCCCGCCCCAGCCCCCACGGCGGCAGCAGTGCAGTCCGCCCAGGCCCCGGCCCCGGCCCCCGCGGTGGTGGCAGCGCACCCGGCCCCCACGGCAGCAGTGGCACAGCCTGGCCTGCTCGGGCCCTGCAGGGGAAAAAAGTCCATTGATAGCCTGCACCCCCATATAGCCTGCACCCATCCATTTTTTTGTAAAATCGCATATGCCCCACAGGATATGTGCGCAAAAATACGGTAATACCTATCATTAAAATCAGTAACAAGAAGGTATCACAACTAACAGTGTGCCTGTTTATGCATGGAGGGAGATGGAGGACAGCTCAGGAATTATAGACAAGTAAAACTTAAACATTGTGATGATCTAGGTCCCACAGTGAATAATAACTATGAATGAGGAAGAGTACAGACCTTTAATGATCCCACAACAGGGGGTTCCTCTGTACAGACCACGTGGCTGCCTCCATCTTGATTTCTCCTTATTCTCCAGGGATCATGTTCAAATTCTTCATGTGATAAGATATTCCCTTGTAAGGGACTGTCTCCAAAGTCTAACCCTTAACACTACACACATCAGGGAAAACAATGACAGCAGTAATTGAAGAGGAAATTTCCCATAAACAAAGACTCTGCTGCTTCCTTCTACTAGAATTCTTTAAGGCTACTGAAAAATACATTGCCATAATGTACATAGTAAAGTATCCTAGATAATGCACGTTGGAAACCATCATTTGAATTATGCATATGTGCTGAGGGACTCCTTATTAATTGTACCAGGAAGGCATCAGTTTAGACAGTTCAATAAAAAAAAAATATTTAAACATACAACAATCCAACAAGCAAATAAAATGTTAAAATGTTGAAGATGCAAGTAACTATTGGGATGGGTGACAGTGCAAGAGTAATAAGATACATTAAGAAAGGGTCAGAAAATACTTCTGAAAATATTACAGTTACATAATATAACCATGGAACCATAATACTATATTTTCAGTAGTAATCTCGATGACTATAGATACGGTTATACAGAGATATAACTTCTGGAGTGGTTGTGGCAGTGAAGTCAAACGGGAAGCAGGTGTCAGCTTTGCTATACAAAACAGCCTCATCAAGAAGCTGATGTACCTGACAAGGGAGTGAATGACCGACTGATGGTGCTCAAGTTCCCCCTGCTTGGCAAAAAGTACACCATAGTTTCATAGTTGGTAGGGTCGGAAGGGACCTGAGTAGATCATCGAGTTCCACCCCCTGTCCTGGGCAGGAAAGAATGCTGGGGTCAAACAACCCCATCAAGGTATCTATCTAGCCTCCTTCTGAAGACCCCCGGGGTAAGAGTGAGCACCACTTCCCTTGGAAATTGGTTCCAGGTCCTAGCCATCCTGACTGTGAACTAGTGTCTCCAGATATCTAGCCTGAATCTACTCTCTGTCAACTTATGGCCGTTATTCCTTGTTACTCCTGGTAGTGCTCGGGGGAACAAGGACTCTCCCACTGCCTGCTGGTCTCCCTTGGCCAGTTCATAGACGGTCATCAGATCCCATCTTAGCCTTCTCTTGTGGAGGCTTAACAGGTTCAGGTCTCATAGCCTCTCCTCATAGGACCTGCCCTGCTGCCCCCAATCATGAGAGTGGCTCTCCTCTGGACCCTCTCAATGTTGTCCACATCCCTCCTGAAGTGTGGCATCCAGAACGGGACGCAGTACTCCAACTGGCCTGACCAATGTCATATAGAGGGGGAGGATCACCTCCTTGGACCTGCTCGTGATGCATCTGTGGATGCATGACATGGTACGGTTAGCCTTCCTGACTGCATCCCCACACTGGTGGCCCATGTTCATCTTGGAGTCTATAATGACTCCAAGATCCTTTTCTGCCTCTGTGCTGACTAGAAGGGAGTTCCCCAGCCTGTAGGTATGCTGCTGGTTGTTTCTCCCTAGGTGCAGTACCCTGCACTTGTCAGTATTGAATCCCATCTTATTCTCATCTGCTCACCCCTGTAACCTGCCCAGATCCAATTGCAATCTGTCCCTCCCTTCTAGTGTGCCCACTTCTCCCCACATCTTATTGTCATCTGCAAATTTGAACAGGGTGCTTTTCACCCCCTCTTCCAAGTCCCTGATGAAGATTTTGAACAGTGCGGGCCCGAGGACTGAGTCCTGGGGGACCGCACTGCCCACATCCCTCCAGGTTGAAAATTACCTGTCCACCACCACTCTCTGGGTGCGGCCCTCCAGCCAATTGGCGACCCATCTGATTGTGTAGGCATTGACACCACAATCTCCTAATTTTTTAATGAGAATGGGGTGAGAGACAGTGTTGAAGGCCTTCCTAAAGTCCAGAAAGACTACGTCCACCCCGACATCAACACGTGCGTCCAAGGCTTTTGTGACCTGGTCATAGAAGGCCACCAGGTTGGTGTGATAGGACCTGCCTCTAATGAACCCGTGTTGGTTGCCGCTAAGCATACACTCCCCTGCTTGCCCCTCATAGATGTGCTCCTTGGTAATTTTTTCAAAGAGTTTCCCCAGGACCAAGGTAAGACTAACAGGCCTATAATTTCCTGGGTCCTCCTTTCTCCCTTTTTTGAAAATGGGGACCACATTGGCCCTTTTCTAGTCATCTGGCACCTCACCAGAGCACCATGAGTGCTTGTAAACCTGTGCCAGGGGTCCTGCAATGACCTCTGCTAATTCCCTCAGCACTCTGGGGTGGAGATCATCAGGATCTGCTGATTTGAACACATCCAGTCCCACCAGAAATTCCCTGACTAGGTCCTCTCTGACCCTGGGCCTGGGTGTGCCTCCCCTGGGACGATCGGGGATCCCAGTGGGGGGGATGACCTGGTCCCCACTCAGAAAAATGGAGGCAAAGAAATTGTTAAATAGGTTAGCTTTGTCACCTGGTGAGACCACCAGATTTCTAAGCATGTCCTGCAGAGGCCCCATGTTACCCGGAACCTTCTTTTTACCCCCTATGTATTTAAAAAGGGATTTCGTGTTATCCTTGATCCGGGTTGCTAGTCTCAGTTCCATCTCCACCTTGGCCTTCATAACAGCCCCCCTACAATCCCAAGCAACTAAAGTATAGTCCTCTCTGGTGATGGCCCCTCCCTTACCACTGTCATCAGTGTGTACCATGACCAACTCTGACCAAGTCAAGAACCAGTTCTGTGATGACCTCCACTCCATGATCGCTGCTGTACCAAAGTCTGACCATCTCATCCTCTTTGGCGACTTCAATGCCAGGATTACCTCTGACTGCCAAGCACGGGATGGCATCATCAGGAAGCACAGGATCGGACGCTGCAATAGCAATGATATCCTCCTGCTCAGACTATGTGCTGAACATGAGCTCCTGGTTGCTAACACTGTGTTCCATCTCCCCAGCTGAAAGACGATATTGTGGATGCACCCTCGCTCTAAGTGCTGGCATCTTATCAACTATGTCATCATCCAAAGGAAGGACAGATGTGATATCCATGTAACCAAAGCAATGTGTGGTGCTGAATGCTGGACTGATCATCAACTCATCATCTCCTCACTAAAGATCATGATTCAAAATAGACGGTGTCCACAAGGACAAAGTGGACTGAAGCACCTCAACACTGCTGGGTTGATAAATGACAGTACCAGTCTGTCTTTTGTGAACCATCTGAAAAATCAGCTTCACACTGTACCACTCTATTCTGTCTCTATCAAAGCCAACTGGAAGTGGCTTCAAAAAGTTATACACTCTGTAGCTCTTGAGACCTTGGGACCAAGCATCCACAGACACCAAGACTGGTTTGATGAAAATGGCGAGGAGATACAACAGCTCCTGGAACAGAAACAACATCTCCGCAGAGCCTACCTCTATAAATCTGCATCAGCACATCATGCCTATAGCTAGATACAGAAGATCATTCAACACAAGTTGCGAGGGATGCAGGACACATGGTCAAAGAACAAAGCAGACAAGATGAAGCATTATGCTGACTGAAACAATGCGATGAAGTTCTTCGACACCCTAAAGACTGTCCATGGTCTGCAGGTCCTCTCCACTGCTGTCTGCTGATGGGACCACGCTGCTAGCATGCTACAGATCCCTCCAGAGATGGACTGAACACTTCAGCTCCATCCTTAATCAGACCTCCGCCATCAACATGGACTCCATACACAAGCGACCTCAAATCATGGTCAACACCTCGCTTGAAGCTCCACCTACACTCGTGGAAGTCCAAAAGGCCAAATATTTAGTGGCAAAGTTCCTGAAGTCAACACGATTCCAGAGGAGGTCTACAAATCAAGTGATCATGGCCTAACAGAGAAACTAACTGAGCTCTTCTGCAGTTTGCAATATGTGGGCACAGGAAGTAGTCCCTCAAGAATTCAAGGATGCCTCCATCATCCACCTGTACAAGAGGAAGGTAAATTACCAACTCTGTGACAACCACAGGGGCATCTCCATCCTCTCAACTGCCAGCAAGATACTTGCGAGAGTCCTCTTCAACTGACTCACTGACCATCTAAATGACCTAGTGCCTGAGAGCCAATGCGGCTTCAGAAAAGGAAACAGAACCACTGACATGGTGTTTGCGACCCGGCAGCTTCAAGAAAAGTTCCAGGAACAGAACATCAACCTTCTCCTCAGGTTCATCAACCTAACCAAAGCCTTCAACATGGGGAACCACGAAGGCCTCTGGGAAATCATGAAGAACTACGGATGCCCCAGAGAATTCATCAATATGGTTCTACAGTTCCACAACAGCATGATGGCACATGTCCTTGCGAATAGCGAATGCTCTGACCCCTTTCCTGTCACAAATGGTGTCAAGCAGAGCTGTGTGCTCACACCTACCCTCTTCAGCATGGTATTTTATGCCATGCTGTCGGATGCCTTCTAAGATGACGACCTTGGTATGGGGATTAGGTACCATTTTGATGCAGACATCTTCAAGCTGTGCAGGCTTCGAGCAAGCTCCAAAGTCCAGAAAGCCACACTTCGCAACTTCCTCTTCACTAATGACTGTGCGTTATGCGCAGGCTCACAGGCTAACATGCAATGGTCCATGGAACTATTCTCATCAGCTTGTGGCAAATTCAGACTATTAACATGAAGAAGCCCAAAGTGATGTTTCAACCTGCACCTAACACAACACCCCAGGAACCACACATCTCAGTTAAAGGCCAACAACTGTTGATGGTCGACAAGTTTTTTATCTAGCCAGCACACTTTCTTGTGCTGTCCACATCAACAATGAAATCAATGCGAGACAAGTGAAAGCTAGTGTGGCCTTTGGCAGACTCCATAAGTTGATCTGGGACCACAGAGGCATCAGAATGTCAATGAAATTGAAGGTATACAAAGCCATCATTCTCCCAACCCTCCTCTATGCTTACAAAAACTGGACCATCTCCCAGTGTCATGTCAAGAAGCTAAACCACTTCCACCTGTGTTGCCTGTGAAAGATATTAAAGAACAAGTGGCAGGACAAGATTCCAGACACTGAGGTGCTCAGAAGATCAGCTCTCCCCAGTATTCACATTCTATTGAAACTGGCACAGCTAAGATGGGCTGGCCACCTTTTAAAAATTCTTGACACTCACCTGCCGAAGAACTTCTATGGTGAACTGTTGAATGGAGTACATTCTCACGGCGCACCAAAGAAGCAATACAAGGACACCTTAAAGGTGTCCCTAAAGAGTTCGGCATCAACCCGGAGTCATGGGAGCAAATGGCTCATGACCGTCCATCCTGGAGGTGAAGAGCCAGCAGGAGGGATGATGCTCAGGGGCAACCAGCATGGCTTCATTAGGGGCAGGTCCTGTCAGACCAACCTGACTGCCTTCTACGATCAGGTCACAAAATCATTGGACGCAGGTGTCACAGTGGATGTAGTCTTTCTGGATTTCAGGAAGGCCTTTGACACTGTCTCCCACCCCATTCTCATTAAAAAACTAGGTGACTGGCATTGATGCCTACACAGTCAGATGGATAGCAAATTGGCTGAGGGGCCACACTCAGAAAGTGGTAGTGGATGGTTCATATTTGACCTGGAGGGATGTGAGCAGTGGAGTCCCCCAGGGCTCAGACCTTGGGCCCGCACTGTTCAATTTCTTTATTAGCAACTTGGACGAGGGGGTGAAAAGCACCCTGTTTAAATTCGCAGACAACACCAAGATTTGGAGTGAGGTGGGCACGCTACAAGGGAGGGACAGGATACAACTGGACCTGGACAGGTTACAGGGGTGGGCAAATGAGAATAGGATGGGATTCAATACTGACAAGTGCAGGGTGCTGCACTTGGGCAGTAAGAACCAGCAGCATACCTATAGGCTAGGGAACTCTCTTCTCAAAAGCACAGTGGCAGAAAGAGATCTTGGAGTCATTATTGATTCCAAGATGAACATGGGCGAACAATGCGAAGACACGGTCAGTAGGGGTAGCCGCACCTTGTCGTACATCCACAGATGCATCACAAGCAGGTCCAAGGAGGGGATCCTCCCCCTCTATGTGACACTAGTCAGGCCGCAGCTGGAGTACTGCATCCTGTTCTGGGCGCCGCACTTCAGGAGGGATGTGGACAGCATTGAGAGGGTCCAAAGGAGGGCTACTCACATGATCTGGGGACAGCAGGGCAGACCCTACAAGGAGAGGCTATGGGACCTGAACCTGTTCAGCCTTCAAAAGAGAAGGCTGAGAGGGGACCTGGTGGCCATCTATAAACTTACTAGGAGGGACCAGCGGGGAATGGGAGAGACCCTGTTCGCCCGAGCGCCTCCCCGAGTAACAAGGAATAACGGCCATAAGTTGTTAGAGAGTAGGTTCAGACTAGACATTAGAAGGCACTACTTCACAGTCAGGGAAGCCAGGATCTGGAACCAACTTCCAAGGGAAGTAGTGCTGGCTCCTACCCTGGGGGTCTTTAAGAGGAGGCTTGACAATTACCTAGCTGGGGTCATTTGAGCCCAGTTTCCTCTCCTGCCCAGGGCAGGGGGTCGGACTTCAAGATCTGCAAGGTCCCTTCTGACCCTACATCTATGAATCTATGAATCTATTAATCAATCTAGAATGGAGCACTGGCCTTCGAGCAGCAATGGATGGCAGAAGCAATGAGGAAACGCATGGCCAGGAGAACAAAAACTTCTCATACCCAGTCCTCATCGCTTTCCTGCAGCAGACTGTTCAAGGCAAAGATCAGGCTTACAAGTCATCTACGTACCCACGTGGCCTAGCCTCCACCCCTTCCTTTCTCTTTCCTGTATCTCTTTTCTCCTTTTTCCTTTTTTCTCCTTTTCTCTTTTCTCCCTCCCTATTTCTTTCCCATTTCTTTCCTCTCTTCTTCCTTCCCTCCCCCTTGCTGGATGCAGTCATCTTCACCCGCGAAGGACAACACGCACACACAGATAACTATATAATGTCATCTCTTGGAACACTGTGTCCAGTTCTGGTCCTCTTATCTCCTGTGAGAATATAAAATAAAACAGATTCAGAGAAGAGCAATGAAAATGACCAGACATATGGAAAGAGTTTAGTATGGAATATTTTAAGGAAGGTAATATGGGCATTGCCACTTACTGTTCCTAACTGCAATGACCAATGGAAACAGTTTAAATAAATTAAAAGGCCGTACCTTCCAAAACTGAAGAATCCAAAATCAACTTATCGAGCTCACTGGCAAAGAGATCACTGAAGCCAAGAGCAGTGTAGGCTACTGAAAATACATTTGTATATAGATCCTCCTCCTCCTCAGTTTTACTAGCTACGTTTTTAAAAGGTGGTGGTGGAAGGAACACATCTTATGCTTCAGGACCTGGGCCAAACAATGTGTGCAATTAGAAAGAAAGGCAGTACACTCTGGCATGTTGTCTTTGCTCATCACAGTAGACTTAAGGTGCTTCCTTTTTCTGAAGCATTATTATTTGCCACTATCAGATACAGGATTTCAAATTAAATGAACATTTGGCCTGAGCAGTTCCTGAATTCCTTTCATTTTTATAGGACGGCAGTATGTGATGCCTAGTCAATTGCTCCATAAGTACGTAGGAAGGGAATGCCTCCTACTGTCTTCTGTGGGCATCTATACAGTGCTCCAGGGTGGAGGGGGGACATTTTAATTAAAGCAGCTCCAAGAGACACTCTAATTAAAGTGCCCACAGCTTCACATGTATTCAGCGTCCCATGCTTCAAAATGGTGGCAGGGGTACTTTAATGCTCCAGCAGACTTGCAGCAGATTCAATTAATTGAGTCTGCTCTGATGTGTGCTAATTAGCACGCATTGGAGCAGAGGTCCATCTCATGTAAGGTTCCCTATAGTTCTGGATTTCCACATGCCACCTGGGTTTTTGAAAAAGCAGCCATAGTTTCTGCTTTCCATTGGACTGAACCTTAACCATCCCTCTATCTTCCTTTATGACTGTGTCCCAGTTCTTAATTGTCATCGTCTAGGATTTGTGATAGGAAAATAATATTTCAAGTGCACTGACGCCAAACAGTGAAGTATTTTATCCTCATCTAATTCAAATGCTTCCAAATTAATTCAAGGGACTCTTTTTCAGGAACATCAGCAGTCATGTTTGTAATTTATCACAGATGACATTCATTTGTCATTTTTAAGAAAAATATCAAAACAGCATTGAATAAGACTTATCATTCTTGGGAGATCTTCATTAATCAGAGGAGAGAACCTTCTGCTGTTCTATAGATATGCTCTGAAATTACTTGTTAAAAGACTTTAACAAGTTGTTAATAAAATGAGCCATTTTACTGGTGAATGCATCCAGGCCAGCCATATGATCCCCTTCTGTTCAAAAAGTTATAATCCCTCTAAGTCATTTGAGGGAATGGAAAGGTAGAATTAATGTCTAATTATGTTTCGTTGAGCCTTAGAATGCAAAATTCTTATCTCGTTTACCTAGCCACATGCAGTTACTATTCCCATAAGACATACTAAACAGAAATTAAAGCTCTGCAAATGCCAGCCTAGAGAGTTTCACTTTACAAAAGTATTCCACAAAAACTCCTTTGTAACCACTATGGAAAAACTGAGGATTTTTTTTTCAATCACATCACATTGCACTTCAACTGTAAAGGTTTCATTTATTTATTTTTTTTGGTTTGGGGTTCTTTCCCTCTACCCCCTCCCTCCCATTTTCTTACTCTAACACAGGCCATTAAGGAAGTTTCACTTTATATCACTTTATAAGGAAAAAACAGTTCAGTTTATCTTTGGCCTATTTTCTGGAGCCTGTAGGAAGCCAATTCCTCTGCCATCCTAAAGAAAGTCATACATAATAGAGCAGCTTTAGCCCAGTAAGCCAGTCGTTCCCAATTCATCAGTCAAAGTGTTATGCAAGTGGCCCCCTAAATTGATAAATTCCCACAGTGCCTTTTGACCCAGCTGCCAAGTGCTCATGCAGCAGGTGTTGTTTTCATGACCACCCTGACAGTAATACAAACTGTTTAGCAGTTGCATTGACCTCTTAGCTATTAACATTGATACAGGCTCCACTAGGGACTAGTTTTCAAACATGACAAAATTTCTTAAGACTAGAGGTCATGAACAAGTATACCATATAAGAATAAATTTGATATGTTGCTGAGTTTAAATCTAAAAGCAGTGGGGCTTTTTCCACTTTATTCCCATGCAGTAAATCTAGAAACAACTAACGAGCTTTTGGCATATCTCCCAGTACTTAAGGTACATTTTTATTTTAGAAACTTTACCTGAAGAAATGCTATATTTATTCTGTGACAAGGAGTAAATTACAATGAAACAAACTTGCTTTCCTTTGAATTTTTCCCTGAAAAGCAGGAAAGCTAGGATACGTTTTACTGTTGCATGTTTGCATGTCATTTTATTTTCATTCAATCTAGTAGACTCAATAATAACTAAAGTAAAATAATCACATACCCACCCAGAGGTGAAAGTACAAGAAACCCTTTACATCAGTCAGGATTTCCTGACATCAGTCAGCATTTGAATACATACAGATATTTTGTTTGTTTTAATCTAGTAAAAAGCATCATTTGAGTATTGTGTCAATTTTAGCCCTGATGAAACTTCAGCTTCTTCTGTGGAATTAATGCTGAATCTGACCCTTCATTTATATTGCTTTATTTCTGTGTCAATGCAACACCAACACAAACAGCAATTGAATTGCTTGCATTTGCAGGAGTGTCAAGAAATGTATTAAAGATGCCATTAAATTATTAAAATTCAAACTAGAATGATTTTCTAACTATGAAAACATGGCATATAGTTAAAGCTCTTTACTTGGCTTAAATAATAGGTTAATTTTCTATTAGTAATACAGTACTCCAAGTGAAAAATGTTTGTCATGTTTTACAAACTGCATTTCTCAGTTCATTGAGTATGGCAGCCCTTTATTAAACAAGGACTCTGAAGACCAAATGCAGCTTTTTTTCCATGTTCTGTATATCTAGAATGATTGTGCGAACTCTTGGAAGCCTGTTTTAACAAGCAAGATATACAGTACTGTACTGTATATATGAACAGCTCTTTAAGATAACCAGAATTGTTCAGACCATATAAATAGTAATTATCAGCTGCATTTTTGGCTGACTTGTGATGGGCTGCTAGCAGTAAAGGGAATCAAGATCTGCATGCAAGAGGTTAGGGACTGAGGGGAAGGACCCTTTTCACAGGCCATGGTATTCCTGCTTAGCAACTTACTGGCCACAGTTGTGGTGTCTCCAAACATGGAGATTATGGAGAAACAGATGTTATGTTTTAACGTCCCTGACCCACTGTCCTTCCTTTGACTTACTGCCTTAATTGGGTGCTGAATCAAAGGAGGGACAGTAGGCCAGTAATTTAACAGATCCACTATATTTCTGCCCCGCAGAAACAATGTTATACTATGCCTAAGCATTGGCAAGATCAGGCTCTTAGGCCTCCTCTACGTGTTACATGTATTATGCAATTACCTGATTAATTGCGCAATTAATTCAGACTGGCTACACATGCAAATTAAGTATGGCACCTTAAAAAGGTCCAACCAGCTAAGAAGTTATTGCTGGAAAATGTGTAATAACTTTATAGCTGGTTCCTTTCCAGCTTTAATTTGCATGTGTAGCCTGTGCCCCCGCAGCTTGAAGCCCCATCAGCCAATCAGAGCTCCCAGTGGGGGTCCCATGTGCACCCCCAAGCCTGAATGCTCCCAGCTGATGCTGGCTACCGGACACAGGAGCACATGCCCCCACAACTGGGAGCCCCATTAGCTGACAGGGCCCCTAGACAAAGAGGACACCCCACGCACCTCCACAGCTGGGGGACTGCAGCCACGGGAACTTTTTTCTTACAAGAGATCAGGCTCCCCCTGCACTGACAATAAGGCACGATAGGATCTGATTTGCACTCCCACAATCATGCCTCCTGCTGTGCATGTGTAGCATAGCAGAAGGCTCAGTTATGTAGACTGTGCATTAGTTCCCATCACACCTTTACCTGCATGTGTAGAGGGGTCCTCAGTCTGTTCCAGGAGTAATTTTATTTTTGTGGGACCCAGTTCAAAACAACTCTTCTGTGCCTAAAAATTTCTACTCCTTCAAGTTGTGAAGATTGTAAATTGTACATATTGTGGTTCAGGAACTGTCTGTTACTATGTGATTGCACATGGTGCCCAGCTCATGCTCAGGGCTTTGCCGTACCACAGATAATGACTATCACCAACATTTTGCATGGGCAACTGAATCATATGTGCAGAAGGGGACTATTTAATCTGCATTTGTATGACTGGTCTTTAGGCACTCTGGCAACTAGAATTTTACTATCATCCTTTCAACTCCCCAGCAAATGATTAGGGATTTAATAAATATCGACTTGAGTGCAGTTTAACAACTGGTATTAGAGTAAGAGGCACAGTTTTAGTCGTGTATCAACAACACTAAACTGTTTTAAATCATGTAAGTGACCAAATGTGCTTTAGTTCAATATTAAATTGGGGTGCTGTGGCAGAGTGATAAATATATCTATCTATAGTCACAAAGTTATGAATTTGAGACACCCTGGATTCATGCCAAAATCTGCCCCCTGTTGACCCAGCTGTAAATGAGTTCCTGGGGATGTTAAAGGTTTCCGGCTGTAATGATAACCAAATCTTTTTCTTGTCTGCTGTTGTTTGTAGAAACTGGTAGGCCTTAACCTTTCTAGTCTTATGGGCTGCTAGGCTTAGTAGTACCTTTGGCTGTACTGGAACATTAATGAGACAGAGCTGGTGCTGTTTAAGCATTAAAAAAAAATAAAAATAGAATTCCTGAGTATTTCCAAAAAGAAAAGTTCTCAGATAAGATCTCTGCAATTGCCGAAGCCATTCTTTGCTCCCAAATATTTTTTTTAAAGATGGCTGGGGCACATCTTCATTTTCTGAAGGTACACTTCCATTCAGACCTGCAAGTAAGACAGACAAACATATGAGGCACAATATATTGAGTCTCTTCTAGAAAATGCGTCTCACAATCTGTGTGGCATCAGGCATATTAAAAATACATATGACGAGTTAAGCTACACAGGAACTGCCTAGACCATAGAAGCAGCTTTTATTTTTCCATCCTTCTAGTTCCAGCCAAAATCATGCCTTTATTTAAAGATAACTACATTCAATTCTACTCTCAAAAGGGGATTTATAAAACTGCAACTTATTGCTCAATGCATCCTGATCTAATTTATTTAAAGTAGAAGGGCTTTTGTTTTTCTGGGGGTGGCGGGGGGGGGGGGGGGGAGGTGGTTTGTTTGTTCTTTCTTCTGTTTTGGCTCACACTGAATTTACTTGAATATAAGACGAGGTTTTATTTCCTCCCAATCAGCATGGGGAAAAAAGCCCCTCTTCTTACATTCACATACAAGGAAACCTCACTAAATACGTTATCTATCATTAAACTGCTGCCAAATGCAGCATGTTCTCAGTAATGGAAACCAACTATAAAGTTGATTAGATGCAGCCAATCCTGAACATGACTATAAAACACATGGCCCATATGGGGTAGATATATTGATGGGAAGTTTTTTTATTATTTATTTACAATTTTTATTAAAAACATACTTGTCACCCTACACTTACAAAGCTTCACATATTGAGCATTCTTGTTTTACCAAAACTTTAGTTAACAAAAAAAGCTACACATCCAAAACCATACAGCTACATCTATTAAACCCCTAAACAACGTATGTCAGCTTCCCACAAAAAAACCATTTTTCTTCATACAGAACCCCATGAAAAACTGTTACTTCAGTAACCACCTGAAATTGGTAGTTTCAATCCTCTGCCCTTCCCATCAGTCCTCTCTGTTGATTCAGTGAAACAAATGTGTCCAGTCCTTTTTCCTCCACTACTTCTCCACATCTTCCCTGTCCTGATTTATGTAGTATTTCAGTTCATACAGCCCTAGCTTCAGGCATTCTTTCACTGAAAGCCAACCCCTTAAAACCCCAGAGGTTTCTTACATTCCATAAACTGGTTTTAACACATGCTAATGCAGTCCTTAATAACGCTTCCTCTGGTCCCTTTGGTATGAGTCCATATACTACCATCTCCTGTGCTAATAGATTTATTTTGGGGACACGCAGAAAACAATGGACCCTTTCCCATGCCCGCTTTGCATATGTACACTCCCGAAACACATCTCACCATTTCTTCTTCTCCACATCTTTCCCTTGAGCACCTTGATGAGCTTGTCAATCTCCATCTCACCTCTCTCACCTGCAAGATATTTCTTATAACTATCCATGCTAGGTCATCATGTTTCCCTTTTAGTTGTTCACCTGCCACTGCCCCCCACACTTTCTTCATCTGTCCTTCTGTGAAGCTTGCCACTGACACCATCCTGTCTCTCCCCCTTACTGTTTTTATCAATTTCTTATGATGCTTCAGGACCTCCAGCCCTACCTTCCCTATTTTATACCTCTGCATGAAACCTCCATCCTAATGTAATGAATCAGCAGTTGCCATGCCCATGGACCCTTTAAAAAGTCTGACACTCCCCATTTCCTCAAAATTGCAGCTGTGTGAAATCAGGTGCTATGCACTGCTTTCTCCTCTCCCTCCATTACTGCCTTGCATGCAGCACTTACATATTTTGCATAGATCAAAATCCCAAGTCTGGCAGCCCCCATCCCACCCATCTCTCTTGCTTTGCACAGTTCAGATCCAGCCAACCTTTCTCTTTTGGCATTCCAGAAGAACACCCATATTTCCCTCTGTACTTTTTCTATCTGCTGCCACATCGTTGGAAATAGTTTCCATATAGAGAATAACTTGCAGCAGCACAGCGTTAAACACAGCCACTTTTCCAGTAAAGGACAGTGTCCTTCCAGACCATAACCAGAATATTTGCCATTTCCTTACCATCACCTTTTCCACCTGCTTTGTCTTCCATCTGCTTTGCTTTCACCTCTGGATTCTTGGGTAGTATTGCTGCTCCAACTGCTTGGCTTTCATTTGCCCCTGACTGCCAAGATGGTCCCCATCTCCACCTTTTAACAAAGCACTTATAATCCCTTTCCCCCAGTATCCCACATTCTTGTAGGCAGATTATCTCCGCCCTTACTTGCTTTAACATTGGTTTGATCCATTCCCATCTTTTCCTTTTCAGTATGCTCCTGACATTAATAGATGCTATAATCAGTGCCATTGTGCTTGTTTTAAAAATAATGTGCCTACCCTTTTAATGTTCACCAGAGGTGCTGCTCACCGCAGTTGACTCCTCCCCCTCCTCTACTCCCATGCCTGTTGCTTTCCCAAGCTGCCTGACTGCCTTTGCATTCAGGAAGGCATCCATTTTCCCATTTTCTTGCCTCCCCACTGCTTCCCACCTCCAGCTCATCACTCTAGGCTGGAGCCTAAAGGAAGTTAATGGCAAGAAACTACTCCCTAGCTCTGACTCCAACTCATTCCCCTTGTTTTCAGGTTTCTTTTTCCTGATTTTCCTCCCCCTGTATTTTCTTCCTTTTCCCCCCCAGACTCCCAGGCTCTTTTACTGGCATGGATGGTTGTTCCACCTCCATTTCTTCTGCTTGTTTGATTTCTTCACCTCCATGTCTGAGCTCTCTTCCACTTTCCCCTCTCCTTCTTCTGTTTCTCTTTGAGCTGCCTCAATTACAAATATTACACTTCCCTCTTTCCTCTTGCCTGTGGGGTTTCATCCACCATTTTCTCTCTCATCCTCTTCTCCCCCACTGTCCCTTTCTAATTCACACTGCCCTCAGGGGGTCTGACCTTGCTTGCATAGCTTTGGGACACCTATGGAATAGATGTCTCTCCCTGCTACAGTTGGTGCATTTCAGGGACTCCTGGCACTCTGCAGTTTTATGCCCTCTTCCCTTCACATCTGCAGTATACGATGAGGGGACTGTGTGTGGTCACATGTCCCTCCTTGCTACATTTGCTGCATTGCTTTGATTGCTCATGGTATATTATAAAACCCCAGTGGGGCCCCAGCTGGATCATAGGCAGGAGATGCTGCACCCCACCTGGACTCCACTTGTTTGCTCTCAACACAGCTCGTTCCTTCCATGACTCCATCCAAATACCATATTTTTCCAACACCTTCTCTACGCACATTACTCTTTGCACATGCAATTCCATCCACTTTTCTATGTCTTCTGCCTCTAATAAATCCATATAAATTCTTACTGTAGTCACTCGTTCCCTTGACTTTTCTTCTGCTATAAACTTTATCCCTCTTAATTCCTCCCTCCAACATTCCTCTGCATGTTTCTTTGAGGTCCCTTCCAGCCCTAATGTCTATGAAATAGATGAAATCCCTAACTTGAAAAAAAATATTTTGTCATACTGTTCACTGTTCCAGTAAGTGAACTCCCAAGTCTTGCTGTTTTGGAAAGCAATCAGGCTGGTGAGATGTTCTGCCTGTCCCTCTAATACAATACCTTTCCTATGAACTCATATTTCTCCGTCATCAGTCATGTCTGCATCCCATCACCAGTTGATGTTACTTTCACCTGCAATTTTCAATCCTTGACATCTCTCAATGCATCTTCTGTGTCTTCCCACCATGCCACTCCCCGTGGGCCAGCATTCCACCATGCTTCTCTTGCTTTCTGCCTCTTGTCCAACATACCTTCTCCCACTGTTCCTGTTTTATCTCCCATTCTCCTCTGCTCCTGTCTTCCCTTTGGCCTTGATCCTCTCCCCATCACCTTCTTTCCTGCTGCCCCTGTCATCATTGCTACTTCCACTGTTGCTCCTATCTTCTTCATCATCTTTCTTCTCTGCTTCTCCACTTATGACTGCCCCATTCCAGTCATAAGCGGGAGGCCTCTGGAGGACGCAAACATACTGAGCAGTGCTCAGCTGTGGGGTCACTATGGCTCAAAATGCTGTTATCTCTGCTGGAGCCCAGCCCAGTGAACTACAAGTTTCCCTCGCTTTATGCACTACATGTGTTCCTGGAAAATTGCGCATAAATTGAATTTGTATAAAGGGAACCCAGTTTAGAAGGTAACAAATAGAGATACATTCTCACTACAGTCAGGTAGGGAGGGAGTGAGGCTGGGGCTAGGAAAGGGGTGGGGGGAGGGGTGCAGCACAGCCCAAGAGCTGAAGCCAGGTGACATCGGCCACTCCCGGGGCTGCAGCAGGGAGCAAAGTGGGGGGAACTGTCAGTGGGTGCAGGGCAGGGGCAGGGAGGGCACGGCTCTTGCTGCTACGTGCATCCCAGGAGGGCTGCAGGCTGGGAGGCTGTGCTGGGTTCTTCCTGGGGGGTGCATGCCCCTGGATCTGCATGCAGAAGGAGAGCAGGCTGCTGCTGCAGGCTGGGGCCAGCAGCAGCACTGGGCTTTTCCTGGCACTCGGGGCGGACAGCACCCTGGTCTCATCCTGCACGCAGATCTGGGGGGACATGCTCCCTGGGAAGAGTCTGGTGCAGTCCCCCATCCTGCAGCCCTCCTAGGGTAAGCATAGCAGCAAGAGCTGTGGCCCTCCAGCCCCCAACCTGCACCCACTGACAGTTCCCTCCACAGCTGGCATCGGCCATTCCCCAGGCTGCTGCAGCATTGGCTGAGGTGACTGGAAACAAACAGAGCCCCGGGAGGCATGGGGTGCAGCACAGCTTGTCCCCACTCAACCCAGCCCCTGCTGCAGCAGCTCCAGGAGTGGCTGACACCAGCTACCTGCAGCTGCTGGGTTGCACCGTGCCCTGAACTCCCCAGGGCTCTGCTTGTCCCCACTGACCCCAGCCCCTGGGCTGCACCATGCTGTGGTGCAGGCAGCTGGTATTGACCATTCCTGGGGCCACTGCAGCAGGGGCTGGGGTCAGTGGGGACAAGCTGCACCACGCCCCATGTCCTCTTGTCCCCACTCAACCCAGCCCCTGCTGCAGCGGCCCTGGGAGCAGCTGATGCCAGCTGCCTGCACCACGGCATGGCACAGCCTAGGGGCTGGGGTGAATGGGACAAGTGGAGTCCTGAGGGATTCAGGGCACAGCACAGCGCAATGGCTGCAAGCAGCTGGCATTGGCTGCTCCTGGGGCTGCTGCAACAGGGGCTAGAGTGAGTGGGGCCCTGGTCCCCTGGCCCTTTCACCTCCTGCCAAAGACTTAGCTGCTTGGGGGAGGGGGAAGTACACCTATGCCAATCGCATAAGAGTGAATTTACCTTGTGTATAACAAATTTTGGGTATAGAAAGGGTCATTGCATATGAATGAATCTGCATATACAGAACCCGCATAAACTGAGGGAAACCTGTATATGGTAAATTATGAGTTTTCAGCTTTGGACTAATGTAATCCATTGTTTGTACTTTGTGTAGCAAAGGATTGAGACCTGTTCAGTGCACTGTGGATGGGCCTCCCTACAAGACTCTACCATAGTCTCCCAATGGGAGGATCTCAGCTACTTGCCCATTTTATGGAGATGGGAGATTTCTCCCTAGCTTGCTTCTTTGGCCTTTTGGCTAAAGGCAAGCAAGGCTCAGCAGCATCTGAACCTTAAGACCTCTGGGCTTGGGGCCTGCACATAGGATGCTTGCCATGGATTTGGGAGCATCTGAAATTGCAGGCTGAAGAGTCTGGGAGGGAAAATATTTGCCAGTGGTAATACCACATGGGTGTGAACCACTGGGCTCAGTTCAGTGGATGAAACTGAGAATTAATTTTACTGATTTGGCCTGAGAGACATTTTTTTTTACAAAAAAAATGCATGGTTTGTACTATATAGAAATAGGTACAAACGTGCTGCTTGAAAAGTGTGTTTATGGAGTACCTGTACTAAAAATTGTAGCAGTTTCGAATGAGGTAAATTGCATCAATTCTAGATGAACTAAGTCTATAGGTACCTATAATAATATTCCTATATGCAAGCTATTACAGGAATGGTTCCTCCACCCCGCCAAGGCCAGTGTTTTCAAATTTGTCTCTCACTTCCAGAGACAGCAGAGTCAGACAGTGAGGAGGGAGGGAAGGGGCTGCATGGGAAGTTAGTAGGGGAGCAAGCGGGGGCAGAGGGTTAGAGGGCTATCTGATTTTCCAGATTCATTTTTCCCTAATGTAACAATGGGAAGGGGACAAATTCAAGGCAAACCTCCAATAACTCAATTCTATACCTGAAAAATTATAACATGATTATAAATTTCCAATACAGAGCATAATTATTGCAGGAGCTGTCTTATATTTGAGTGAATATGGTGGGTTTTTAGCAGATTTGTAAACTAAATTATAATTGCAGAGTTATAGTCTTTCTTTGGCTATACCAGTTCAACCCCAGAGAAGGCAACTTGTAGAAAGCAGATGTGCACTTACACAGATGAAGGTTAAGTTTTGCCTGCAGAAACTATTACCATACATGTGCCAAAGAAAAGTCAGACCTTGGGTTGAGTTTACAGAGCTGGCAGTTAGAACAAGAATTCTCTTTATTCTTAAACTGATCATTTGCTCTGGATATCAATGAGATAATAAAACTGATATCCACATGCCATTTTACTAAGCAGCTTTTCATAATGGAATTGCTTTTTAAATTACACTTGAAATCCATGCAAAAGGCAAGGATTTTTTAGGGTGATATCTTTTATCAGACCACACATGATTCCTATTTACCTTTGAGGCTCTTCTAATACCCTCCACTTATCTAGTGTCCTCTTCCTCTACCCTGTCATTGTTGATGAGAATCTTTTAATCTCTTTCCAGTTCTGTGGGAAAGACCTTCTGCCTTCATTATAACTCTTTTCTGTCTCCTTCACCCATTATTATTTTACTGTTGTTTGATTTCTCAAGTATCCATTCACCTCTAAAAATTTAAATCACACACTTCAAAATCTAAGTAATCATTACTATAGACACATATATACATATATATATTACAAATATGGCTTTGTAAATCTCCCACAAGAAACTGAGATGCTAACATCATTTCCTTCTCATAACTCTACCATATGATTTCAGTCAAATCATCAGTCTTCAGCTCCTTCAGCTGTGAACCCTCAGTTTCTCTAAATGGCTGTAAGTGAAGGTGAACTTTGCAGTGTGCCTATGAAGCTAACAAATACCAGGTTGTAAGGAATCAAACAGAAAGTAAATTCTAGGAATCAGTGGGCACATCTACATGAGATGCTAAATGCACCATAGACTAATTCTACTGTGCATTAGCGCATCACAAGAAAAGCCATGCTAATACACTAATGTACAGTAGGATTAGTCTACTGTGCATTAGCATCACTAAAAGACCGTGTGCTACACAGTAGTTCTGGTTACTGAATATTGAGTTAGTACCTTTTATTACAGGTACTAAACTTAATGAGCATTAACAAACGTGTGGACGTGCCCAGTATCTTCCAATGGAAGAGGCAGATCCAGTATCTCATGTAAATCCATTATTTGGTGATCTGATTGCAACAGTGGCAATACGGCTTATGAGACAAGGAAGCAGCGCCTCCTTTTTATAGGTCAAAAAACTATATAGGGCCTGATAGAAGAAAATCTGCTTTTTTAATTCCTTGAGGGACAAGTCAGCTCTCAGAGCCTCAGTGTTGTTATATGCTTTGATGTGATAGACTGCTCAGCAAGAAAATGGTTCTTGCTTCTGCCTGTAGTCAATCTCAGTATTATTTAATTCTGCATATTACCTCAGAAGGAACTTTTAAATGAAAGATGTTATATAACAGAAGAATAAGTCGTATTGTATTTTACCATAACATAAAACATCCCATCTTTCTTTGACTTATGGCTACAAGACAATGACACTTTCTTTTAGTGTCCAGTTTGATTCACACTCAAGTCAAGTGAAAAGCTAGCATTTTCATCAACCAGAAAAGTGTCAGGCTATTAATAAGAAAAGGGCATGCAGTTTGCTTTTATAGTCACTGACAGTGTCTCGGACAATGCAAGAATAGATGCTTCGCGTTCAAAACAAAGTCTTAAAAATATTACATCTGTGAACATTTATACCATCCTAGTAAGTTGAAAAGAGTTTTGTTTTCACTGACATTATCCATCTATGTTTTCTGTGCAAGAACTTTGAGGGGGTTTTCTGTATATACCAATTTAAACAGCTTTCTCTGGAGAAAGAGAAAAAAGGAACCTTCCTTAATTTCATGTGTGAAAGCATTTTTCTCCCCTTGACCCTGACTTTGAAATATGTTTTTGGCTCGTATATTTTTCTACAGACCTTTAGTCCCTGAAGAGTGCAAAAGAACAGCTCAGTCTGCACAGATACTGACATCTGAATGCTCAAGGCATTGTCGGAATGGGCACTGCACTCCCACCGGAAAATGCTGCTGTAATCAAGGCTGGGAAGGAGAATTCTGCAGAACTGGTTAGTATTTAGAGTCACAGCAATGGGTGAAAACAGCAGTTACCTGCCAAAATAGCCTTTAAGGACAAGCTGAGAAAAAATCTAATAAATTGCACTGTCGCTTCTAAATGTGTAGCTCAAACAGGGATTTTGATCCTATGGTAAGGCTACAGTATAATACTAAGTGAAAGCAAAACTACAATAAGAGCTAAGGCTGCAATACGAGATCCAATATCTACAACCCCGTATTTAATGGTTGTAATTTTGTAGGCCACAATATACTCCTATTTTCTCTTTCAGCTAAGTTGCATTTAAAATAAGAAGGGAATTCCAACAGTATGCATTGAGGTTGGAATTCAGTGTATTTTTGTGCACCTAAATAGTCTCCTGGCTGTATACGTGCTTTTGAGCACTTTGTTTGGAAACATGTTGGTCCAGGAAGTAAAGAGCAATATAGGAGGGCCATGGCTCAATAAATTGGTGCTGGCCTTGAAGGAAGCAGGCACTGGGTTCTAGCCCAAAAGGGATTAATATTCCTCACTGCATAGTTCTCCACCTATTTTAGCCAATAACAATTAAATGCAAGGGGCAATGGTTCAGCTTCAGAAAGGAGCAGTGGAAAGGAATGTGGATAATGATCAGCTTTCCAAAGCGTTTGGCAGGCAAGCCATGTGAAAAAAACCTAAGAGAATCACGTATGTTTAGCTGAGAGAAAGGAAGATTAAGGGGAAATGTGATAAGAGTTTTCAAATATATGAAATAAAGAAGAGGAAGAACAATTGTTCTCTTTTGCTGCAGAGGGCAGGACATAAAGCAATGGCTTTAAATTGCAGCAAAGTGATTTAGATTAGATTTCCAGAAAAAAAAACTTTCTTACTGTTAGCACAGTAAGACGGTGGAAGTTGGAGAATCTCCTTGACTGGAGGTTTCTAAGAGGAGGCTGGATAAGGATTTGCCAAGGATTATTTAGAAATAGCATTCCTTATTCATGGAAGAGGTTGAACCAGATGAACACTGAAGTCCCTTCCAAACCGATGCTTCTGTGGCATGGTGGTCAGAGTACTATACTGGGAAGTCAAGGCCCTGCTACACATTCAAATTAAAGTTGGATATAAACCAGCTGTAGAGTTGTTACACATTTTCAAGCACTAACTTTATAGCTGGCTGGCTCTTTTTATAGTTAGTCATTTTTCTCCTGTGATAATTTCTTTGCATGCGTGTCCCTTCTAAATTTATGGTGAGATTAACCATTAATTGCATGATATAAGTAACATATAGCAGGGGCCTCAAAAATGCAAGCTCAACCCCACTCTGGGCAAGATGGGGGCTAGAGCCAGCTTCTTCAGGTTTCCAGGTGAGTGCCCCAACTACCCAGCTACTGAGTCTAAAATGTGGGAGGATGCTTATTCTCCACCTTTTGCTAGACACATGCATGTTTACAACCATGCACATGCCCTGCCAGTGCATAGCCCTACTGTACATATTCAGTTTACATATGAATACTAACACATCCAGAGCCCAGAGGCAGAGCCAAAACCAGACAGGTATGTGGCAAGAAAACTGCCCGTTAGGCACAAAAATGGAAATGGAATTCCACTCGAAATGTCTGAACTGACATCAGCTACACACACAGTTATTATTGACTTAATTAGAAGTCACCTGCTCAAGAAGGATTGCATACTTTAAACTCAGAGAATTTTATGTAGCTTTTTAATCCTCTAAATTAGCCTGTTGGGTTAGTGTACTTTTTAAAAAGAACCTGACAAATAATTCAAAACAAAGCATGCCTGAAAACTGTAAAGTTATTCAGTTATAATTCACTGATGTTTCTCTAGTTTATACATTTTTAGTCTCAGTTCCAGCATGTTCTTGACAAAAACTTTTTTTCTCTTTTTTAAAAAGCCACTTTGAAAAATATCTATGGTCCAATTTTTATTTGTGACCCACCATGTAGCTAGTACCGTTCATGATGGCTACGTCATCCAAGAAGGCATAAAATGATAAACTAATCATAAACCTAGGGATGTGCTGAAACCAGTGATAGCTCAAGCAAGGAAACTGGAAGACAACATCCAATAAGACAATCCCAATGGCAGCAGATCTCCACAGGGGAAAACAGCTTCACAAACTAGAGCAGGATGGCAAACTCTCACGCAGAAGCCCCAAATTCAGCAAGTTTGGACTCAAATTCCCAAACTCTGTAGATGTAGGGGATGATGCCAACTCTATAGCCCCCTGTTCATGAGGAGCTAAGAAATAAACTCTCTGATGTACATGCTGTGAGCCTAATAGAGATCATTAGTCATCTGTCCCCTTCATACAAGTTGAAAGCAGGCTATGATATAGTTCAGAAGTTGCAACTTAGAAAAAAACAGAAAGTTCTTCAAAGCAGGGATTGTGACTTGACCACATCACACACAGCATTACATACCACACAACACTTAGTAATATTGTTCTTATTCCAGCTGAGACCTCAAACCACTAAAATAATCCCAATAACAATAGTTAATTGAGACATACAACTCACTTTATATATGTTTCATTTTCAGAAAAATTTCATTTTTTAATTGTTTTACATATCTATTTTGTTTTAGATGGCATTATCCATATGTTATCCATAATAACAAAAATATCATAATGCAATGAGGTTACCCCAAAGGAAAGAATACAACACAACTCAAGTTACTTATCACTGGTGGGGATAACATTGGTTTGAACTCAGAACTAGTCTCTTCCCAGCGGGATTGCCTTTGCCACTAGGCTAGTCATGCTCCTCTTCATGCCCTATGCATCTTTCATTCCTTGTTGCATGGTTTTAACCAGGGGCTGGAAGGGAGAGTCCCCCTACCCACCTCTGCTTATAGCTTTATGGTTAAGGCATTTTTCTGGGAAGTGAGAAATGTGGGTTTGAACATCCTCTTCAACCAGAGAGAACTCAAAGCCATAACTTATCCTTTCCCAAGACAAAGCCCTAATCACTGAGCTATAAACTAAAGTCTAGGTGGGAGCACCTTCAGCCTTCCTGTTAAAGTTGGGAGCCCCTGGCCAGTTGAGAGTAAAAGAGACATAGGACCAGAAGTGGAGCAATCAAGGAGGAACATGACTCTTCACCTCACTAAGGAAGGCGCTTACCAAGTTGGGCAGGGGTGGACATCCTTGTTCCCCTAGTACTGGAATATTTTGTTTTTCTAACACAATGTTGAAGGTGCCTGATCTTCAGCCCTGGGTCAGTGAGTCAAACTTTGAGGAGGAGTGGAAGTTCAGAAACACACAGGTGCCTAGCAAGTCCTACTGGTTAACGGTAGAACGCTTCCTATTCAGCCCCTAGGTGTTCCGGGTTGCTTTTAGGAGGCACCTAGGTCTCCCCATTTACTATATAGGGATCTTGGTGCCTAACCCTGTCAATCTAGGACAAAGATAAAATGCCTACGGAGAAAGGATTACAAGATCAATTTAGGTCTGGCCTTTAAATGTCCAAAAATCAACCAGGCTTGAATATAGGACCTTAAAACCTTAGTGAATTAGACACTTAATTATGTCCTAAATCAATTAATCCCCATAGAATCATGAAAATAACATTGATTTAATGCCCATTCCTAGATATCCATTTAAAACTCTTTTAGAGCCAACTTTTGCTTTGAAAGCCATTAACTGCTTCACACTTCCCTCTTTGAGATGTGTGAGGGAATTTTAAATTCTTTTACTACTACTATTAAAAAAAAGTAGGTTTCGCATCCACTACAGGCCCTTCTTTTTTCTACTTCTATGAGACTCTTAACACAAATTGGAATGTTTTTGTTTCCGCCTACAGCAAAGTGTGACCCAGCGTGTCGACATGGAGGTGTCTGTGTAAGACCCAATAAGTGCTTGTGTAAAAAAGGATATCTTGGCCCCCAGTGTGAACAAGTGGATAGAAACATCCGAAGAGTGACAAGGGCAGGTATTCTTGATCAGATCATAGACATGACATCCTATTTGCTGGACCTAACCAGCTACATTGTATAGTTTCTGGGACTATTTGGATACTACATTTTCAACGGGCATTTATTTCTAATCCTGTCATTTTCAAAAGACTGTCATCCTGCTACAAACACCAGTGATTCACTTTACTTTCATTAACTATAATTTCCAGAAATGTACAGATTAATTCTTTGCATGTGTGTATGTATGTTTGTACATCTGCACCGATGTATGAATGTCCACATACATATATATACCCGTCACAGGTGTGGTTCCATAACCAGTGGAATTTTTAAAAATATTTCTTCATGTGAAATAGTTTACACAGTAATTCCACAGTAAATTACAATTTCAAAGGACTTTTTTAATGATGTCAAAATGGATTCCTTGACACCCCATCAATTTTCTGTCTGTAACTATCTGTTTATAGCAATAAGAGCAGTTTTGAAACATTACTGTCCAAACTGCTGGGTTTAATTAAATTCAGTTATAATAATTTTAAGGCGAAATGAACTACATTATGAGATAATATTTCAGATTTCCTTAATGCATTCCTAAATAGGCAATTCATTGTAAAATTGTAACCTTCACCTTCATCAATGTAATTCCATTACAGAATGTTATGCACTTCTTTATCTGGCATAGATGCAGAAATTTGATTATCGCAGCTTAATATTGAGATTGTTTCAAGTGTTTAATAATTAAATTATATCAGTGTATTTCAAAACCAGTCATCTTAGAAGGTCTGCTTTTTATCATATATTTTATTTAACAAAGGGCACTGGGTTCATGTTACATATTTATATTATTTTATTTTATTTTTATAATATAGACATCACCTAGATGAAACAGCTTTACCATGTCCTGTAAAATACTAAAGTTACATTTTTCACCAACTTAATTGGAATGACGGGGAAAGAGAGAGCAAACACAATCTTTAATGTGTTATGGATCTAATCTAGAAATGTACCCTTGTGTCAACATGTATTGATTTACGACGGATGAAAAACCAGCCACCAACCAATCATAGTAAAATTCAAGCCTACTGTAAAAATGCTCATAAAGTGCTTTTCACAATAACAGGACTGGCCAGATTATACATTATTAGACTGTGGCAGATTTCACACTGAAAGGAACTTCACTGGACAAGAGCTCGCATTAGCAAGTCTTGGCTGTTTAAGATGTCACTTGTACAAAACTTTATATGATGATTATTGCTAAATATGGTTTTAAAATGTAAATGTTCCTTGGAGAGCTAACAAAAACTTTTGTAAATGTATCAATAAATATGGTGTACATGCTGTATTCAGGTTTTTAAAGTATTAATTGATACCCTAACTATAGACCTCTTCAGAATGGGTGCCATCTCCTAACCAGACTTCATGATATTTGTGGCCAAATCTCTTTGTTTGCTATTTACCACTTATCAGGATTCCTTTGTACCACTGCCTTACAGAAAACAGTTGCCTAGAAAAAGAAACCATATACCAATAGCACTCCCATCACCATTCTTACAAACAGCTCCTCCTATTTCAACCGTATACAGTGGCTTTAGCAATTCAGTCTAAAATATACTAGGCACATTGTTCACCAATAAGAAAATAACACCTATATGGCAGTGACTTGTAACTAATTTCTGCATTACTAGAAGTGGTCAGTCAGTTTTAATACAACTGAAATTTCCTGCAAAACCTGATTACTTGGGTTTATCTGTATTAAGAAACTGAGCAAGAGAAAAGAAAGCTGCACATGCCTTCCATATATGATTCCTTGGGTTTCAAGTGACCTCATGCCAAATGGAAATTGGTTGAGAAATCTTGGTTGAGTGCTTAGTGAACAATAGCCTGCATTAAAAAAGTGCATGCATAATTTTGCACAATGTAGATTCAATTGACAGTCTATTCAAAGAAGTCTCAGGATTAAATGAGCATGGAGACCAAATTGCCCTCTTACCCCAGAAAAGGGTGGTCTCTTCCAGTCATACTAACACTTCATTGGCTAAGCAGTGTGACAAATCTTGCAATGAACCCTGCAGTAGCCTGCATCTGTAGGTTAATAGCAGGTCTTTGTCTCCACTGCTTTCTGCCTATAGTCTTTTTACTGAATTCCATCACAAGAAGTTTTACAATTAAAAAATGTCCTGACAACCATTTTTGTAAATTGACCTTACCATCTAATCATCCCTTATTCAACATGGGTGACATTAACAAAATGTGAACTTCTTGTGAATGAGCCAGCTATCTAAATCTATCCAATGGCACAGTTTTATTACACCTTATACAATTTGTAAGCAAAATAAGAACAATGTTACTGCTGCATTTTAGCAACATTTAAATAACTGACAGCTAACAATTTGAACACTTTCATTAAAAAGATAATCCCAATCTTAACTCCATATCACATACAACGTTTGTATATTTTCAGTAACTGAGGGAAAAAGATACCCTTATGCTAGTCACCTTCATGAGATTTAAAAAATGTAAGCAGGTTTGAAAAGAAATGATCCTCAGGTGGCATCTATTTTGGTAAAAGTCTAAATTCTTCTCAAGAAAGATATCAAGAATCATAAATGTCAACTCATAGTAACAAAGAAACTAAAGTATCTGGAACCAGTGTTTTCTGTTTTTAGTGGAAACAGACATTAAAGCAGAACTACTGAGGGCTAAGGGTGAAACCCTGGCCTCCTTAAAATCAGTGGCAAACTCCCTATAGTGGGGCTAATACTTCACCCCAAAATGTTAGCATGCATCTCAGTTGATAAAAAAAAAAAAACTATTTGGCTTACTCCACTAAAATTTTATCACTTAGATGAGCTCTGTAAAATTGGGAGGTGGTGAAAAGGGGGAAACAGAAAGAAGTTTCGTGAAATGTGAGTTTTGCTGACTTATAAAATATCTTTTCCACTGCGAGGAAGCAGACTTCTCTCCATTAAGCCCCCATAGTTGCGTAGTTTGATTTGAAGACTACCCAATAGAAAGGAAGTGTTCCCAGTAAAGACAAAGAAAATTTGAAAGGTTTGACAAAGTGGAGAATTACACCAACTGTTAAAAGGGTAGGTAAAAAATGTCACTTTCTAACCTAACTACTTCAAATGTAAAACTAAAGATGGGTGGCTCTGGTAATACTCTGAAAATTGGCATGCACAACAAATTATTTTTTACAGCAATCCCATGCTGGCTAGCACACCCTACAGCCACTCATGCCTGTAGGATCTCGGTATAAAAACTGAGCGTACACATGAACCTAGGTAAATAAGGAAAATAGATAAGAGATTCAAGAATATTTTCTGTGCATGTGTGCACTCTCACTGTCTCTCCTCCACCTCCCTCCTGGCCCGTTACACATATATGTTTATTATGCACTTGTTTCCAATCAGCTGTACAGCTCTTATAGATCAAAGTGAAAGAAATATGCTATCACAGGGGACCTCTTCTCTAGATACCAGATGAACTAAAGTAATTTCTTTATGATGTCACTTCAGAATGAGGAACCCTCTTCCTTGAGAAAAAGCATTACATCACTAATCACAGAGAAGGTCTAATATTTGAATAGCTGTTGAACCTTACTTCAGATACGATAGTATGAATATTTGAAATTAAAGGACTTGTTCTGCCATTAAGTCATCATAAAATCAGCTCTAAATTACTGTATTTTTGAGCCACAGAAACATATTGCACTGACTTTTCTGACTTGCCCAACAACAAATATTAAGTGAAATCCTTCCCTCAGATTGATCTGCATCTTCCACTAACTCTATGGGACTCACGCATGATTGCAGGAGAGCAGACATTGGGCCCGCAGTTGCCTACAGATCCAAACAGGTTACTCTATTCAGCGCTTCCAAACTACAATTTGCAGACATCAGGATTAGGTGACAACTATTCTCTATTGGCAACTATGGCAAGTTAAACATCTCTCTCCTTCTATTTGCTTCTGTTAATTTTGACTTTGCGATTTTTTCTACACATGAAAAATTGGAAAGATCAGCATCCCTTATGTTGCTGCTGTTTTTGCTCTGGTTTTTAATCTACATTATAGGCACATACCTCAAAATAATGCTATTACATTCCCATAATGGAATTAAAACAACAAAATACTTCTGCTTATAACTTCTGTTTGTTCTGCATGATTTATTTATTTTGTTCTGTCAGATATTCTTCTAGCTTTGCTGGATCCTTGATCATTAACTCTGTGTTGTTTTTCAAGTGAGAATAGATTCAGTTCCCTCACTCTTAGCACTCTGAGCAAAGTTGTCTCAAAGGTGGAGCTAGAAAAGAGCAGAAGAGGAATGCAATTGTAGGTTTTACAATCACCCTGCCAAGCAGCTCTAAAAATGGCACTAAAATCAGCCTTGAAAGAGATTGATTCCACTCCAGTACTCAGATATCCCAAATAGGAAGCAAAAAGAGATTGCCCAAAATGAAGAAATGTGTATCCTCACAACTCTCTTTCCTTAGCAAGACATTAGATAGGATAAAGCCAATGTGAAGACAGGTGCCTAAGGGCCAGATCCTATAAATACTTGAGTATGTGAGCAGTTCCATAGAGTTCAACAATGGACATTTATTCACAGGCAGAAATATTTTGCAGGATTGGGGCCTAAGTGAGAAACTGGTCTCAAAACAAATATTCCTTTGATTAATTTTTCACTAATTTTCTGAGTATTTAAGCAAGAGCAGACAGGTTTATATTACTACCTGCCAACTTGTGCAATAAATTAGTTAGGAGCAATGCTTTATCAATTTGCTTACCAGTTACAAAGATAACCACTTAAGAAAAACTAGTAAAAAATGAGGGGGAAAAATGTGGAAGACTTTGAAAGTCAAAGTTCTCTCCACTTGTAAGGATAAAAATTAACCCAGTTTCACCTTTGAAATTGTTTCTGTCATTTTTTAAATCAAAATTCTTATTTTTACTGTATCGATTGCCAAAGTGGTTAACTTTTTCATCCATTTCAATAAAACATTTCAATAAAATGTTGGAAAACCAACAATCAATTTAATTATGTTAAATTTGTCACCCTCTTCAAGGGAAAAATAAATCAAAGAAAAAAATTAACTACAATTTTCTACCACCTCTACTTTTTTATGGTGTGCAGGTCCAAAAAGCACAGCAGAGCCCTCATGAAAGTTTAGCCCTGGATAACTTTAATTGTTCTTCAAGGGCCTGATCCAAAGGCAACCGAAGTAAACTGAAAGACTGAGGACTTCATTAGTTTTAGGATTAAGACCTTAGATGACATCCACAGCAGACATTGCTGCACACGTTATCCCTTGAAGCCCGTTCCTACAGCCACTGGATTCAGTGAAATGTTTTTCCAAAGCTTGAATGGCAGATGTAGGCCTGTCACTAAGTATAGAGCATACCTAATCCTACTTGGGTTTTCTTACAGATATGGATAGAGGTAATATGAGGATTTATTCAGATGCTAGATTTTCTTTTTTCCTTCACATGTTGCATTACTTGGCTCATACCAATTTTCTCTTCTGCTTGCTCTTATATTAGATATTTAAATGGCAATGTATGTAGGAAGATAACTAAAAAAACCCCATCAGTGGTCCCATGCTGAGAATTATGTATGAAATACAGAAGCAAACCCCAACTGAACTTTGATTTGACAAAGAACCAATGGCAAAGCTTCTATTGACTTGATTTGGAGCATGATTTTACCTGTTGAACTGAACAATTCACTGGTGCCTCAGAAACATTTTCACATCTTTTTTTCCCCACATAAAATAAAGATGCTATAGCATTTCAATTCCAACTGCCATGACTAGTTACAATGAAATCAATGGGGCTGCTCACGGGAAGTTATGTGCATAAGTATTTGCAGGATTAGGCCTAACATAGTTATACATATATACACTGGGCAAAATTGCACCCATGAATGGGTATATTTAGTGATCACAATGGGTGTTGGTATATATGTCTGGGAGTAGAATCTGACATGCTACTGATACACAGTGAAGTCTTCCAAGAAATTATACTATTGAAAATAATTCCATGAAGCTTTACATCACTGTATTGCCAGTCATTATCTTGGGAAAGAACAGCATTACTATTTTATAACATAGTGCACATGCATACACAGACATACATACCAAATGCTCAATGGCTTAGGTACAATATGATGTTATATTAAGTGCATAAAATGAAACTCATTGCTCCCTGCTCCATTTCTGCTTTATTAATAATTGCTAGTACAGGGCTGGTCTTGTTGTCCTTCCTCAGACAAAACTCCCATACCGTCAATTAGATTTTTTTTTTCTGTAAAGACTTAAGGTTTGAAAGGAATAAACAGCAGATTTCAGGGTTGCTCTGAAGGACACCCGTAATTCTGAGTGTGAATGTATAATTCATAAAAAATTTGTACTTGGTACCATACGTATAAAGTTTACTTATTACTATACCTCTGTAAATATGTTGGCTTCTTCCAACAAAGATATTGGATATTAATTCTACACAGGTGTGTTCAAACCAACAGGATATAATATTCAATAAAATTCTTGTTTCTAATTCTATGTGCAAACCACTTCCTATTACCAGTGACCAACAACAATCTACTGTTTTATATATCTGAGTTTCTTTGACATTCCTTAGGATTGCTACTTCTTTCCTTTTGTGATGGAATAAACTGAATAAAAAAACTTGACAGAGTAAATTTCAAAAACCCCGGGAACTTTCCTAAATGTTCAATGTATGCACACGTGTGCAGCAGCTCAGCCTGCCAGACTCCTGGAGCTGAGAGGTATTTATTCCTTTTTTATAGAGGTGAGTATTACAGAAGGAGAGGGAAGCTCAGAAAGTAATTGAGCTGTGTGACATACAAATCCAATTTTTCTAAATGTTTCTAGGGGGAGTCACAAAATGGAATACAAGCTGAGCACAGTAAAAATGGAGCACAAGGTTGGCCCCATCCATGCCAAAATAAACCAACACAGACATCAGGGTGTAAACTCATCGAATTCATTTTGCACTGGCCACCATTAGTAGCCACAGTACTCCCAGTAATTCTGCCATGTGAGCTGGCCAGAGGGATTGCTATGCCCACATATATAATACTGCAGGAATGAGGCCTCAGTTTCTACATGTGAGCAGTTAGCTTTACCTTGGTTTTCCTGTTATTCCCTTTCCCAAGTTTCAGAAATATTATGCTCTAATTGTTTTAATTAGGCAAGAGGCAATAATATAAAGTTTTTAATGGTAGCCTCTACAGAAAATGAAAGGAAAATGAAGCATAGACAAATACCAACCTAGCAAAACACTTGTACATACAGATAATTTTAAGCAGTCTAGCCCCACTAAAGCCACGTGCTCAAAGTAACACATGTGTTTAAGTGCTTTCTTTGGTGGAGCCATAGTATATATATTGTACATCTACCTGTGTAGGTAGACACACCTATAATGGATTTTAGGAAGGCAGGATGACATAATGTTCAGAGCCAGGGAAGAGAAAACACTGTTTATTACAAACTCTTCTCAATGACTTTGTGCGACCTTTAGCGAGTGACTGCACCTCTGGGCCTGTTTTCCATATGTAAGTTAGTAAGAATACCAACTTTTATAAAGTGCTTTGAGCTCCTCAGATGAAAAGTGCTATATAATTTCAAAATGTTATTATATTATTATTGAACACCACGTATGTATACACACTATTATGTAATATATTATATATGTATAATGCATATAAATTCTAACAAATCTATTTGTATAATATCTGAAAAATGGACAGTTGTATGTTGATGAAGTGGTAAATGCTTAGAGCTGGATTTATTGTTGATCTGTGGATTTAATGATTTTTTTGTAGACAAAAGGATATTAAATGTATAATTTCTTTTCTTAATTTAAATATATTTATGTAAAGTGCATGGCTAATTTTGTAGTTAGTGTAATTCTGTGTTCTTTAAGCTAATAAGCTTATTTTACAATCTAATGTACATGCGCTACTCCAAAATTATTCTCATCTCAATATTTTAAAAGCATTATGATTAAATGCATAATTGAAAATGCATTGATGTGTTAATTTCTGGGCTGGCTTTTTGATGTAAAACAGTCTACTTCATGCCAAAAGTCAACATGCTAGCTGAAACCCAGACTGGTTTCATTTTTACAAAGTCTAATCTGCTTTCGTGAAAAGTGACTTTGAACGCTGCTAATGTTCTCTGCATGGGAAGTATGTTTCTATACATTTTTTGTCACTAGAAAAAAAAGAGTAAAAATTAAGACCATCTAATTGAAAAATACATCTGTTTTATTGTGTGTTTATGGACATGTGTGGGAACAGAGGCACAGGAGGCATTTCAGAGGCATTTGTTAGACATTTACTCCATTGACTGGAAAGGGAAGCTTTTCAAATTTGTTTTTATTTAACACAGTCAGAAAAGCACATCGACACAACAGTATTATTTGCTATTTAACATAATATTTTCTCTCTCTCTCCTCACAGTTGGCCTGGGTTCTGTTCCCATTCAAATCAATGCCAAAAGCGAAGGGATAGGAACAGGAGAAGGCACAGAATATATGCATCTTCAATACAGTGGAACTCTTAATTCTTGTCTTGTTAATCGTGCTTACAAAATAAAGTCCCACTACGCCCATGGCTTTACCACTCTTCTCAAAGATTAGCAACAGCTAGTTAAAAGTTCAAGGGGCAAAACTGGCAGCGGTCAGGGGGGACAATAGATTTCAATGAAAAATGCTTTTACACATTATCCTCCCTATTTATCTATTTTGGAAATGGGAGCTCAAAATAAACTTTGTCTGACTTTTTTTTTAAATTTATTGAAACGATTGAAAAATTAAATATTTTTTTCATTTTGTTTAGAAAATGCCATACTTTTTTAAGGGGTGTAGGTTGTAGCTGTGTTGGTCTAAGGACATAGGCAAACAAGGTTCTTTGGGTGAATCTGATATCTTTTATTAGACCAACTTCAATAGTTGGAAAACAATTATTAAACAAGCTTTTGGGTTCAAAAACCCTTCATCAGGCTAAGGAAGTTTCAGCAGTTGGTGTGTGCTCTTCCTGGATGGAATGACAAGTAAAGAAGCCAGCGGCTGGGCTGGTATGCGTACAAGACGGGTAGTCAGTGAAAATGTAGATTGAGGATTCAATGGGTGAGAGAGAGGCTGGGGAGGGGGGGAAGAGAGAGAAGGGGGATGAAAGTGGAGAGATACCTGGGGAGTCAGATGTCAGGCAGGTTATAATGTGTCATAAATCCAATGTCTATATTTAGTCCATGATTTTTAGTGTCCAGGAGGCTGATGAAGTGGAGCTCATAGGCTCGTCTCTGGGAAGTGTTGTGTTAGTTTCCTTTGGGGATCAGGACTGAGAGATTGGAGAGAGAGTGGCTTTCTTGTGAGAAATGTCCCCCACCGGTAATTGGGTATTTCTGTCTTTGATAGCTTTCCGGTGTGTGTTCATTCTGGTGTGCAGTTGTTGTTTGGTCTCTCCTACGTATTTTCCATCAGGGCATTTGGTGCATTGGATGAGATATATTACATTTCTGGAGGTGCAGCTGTAAGATGCAGGGATGCTGTTGGCTCTGTTGTGGGGTGTAGTAATTGTGGGGGGGGTGGAGCTGTGTTGGCAGGTTTTGCATTTCTTGTCATGGCATGGTCTGGATCCTTTTGGTGTGTTCTGGGCTTGAGGAAGTTTGCTTCTGGTGATGAGATTGGCAAGGTTCGGTGCTTGTTTGAAGGCTAGGATGGGTGGCTCTGGGAAGATCTTTTTAAGAATAGAGTCTCGTTCTAGTATGGGTTGCAATTGTTTGAGGATTTTCCAGACAGGTTCAAGAGAGGGGTGATACGTCATAACCAGCAGTGTGCGATTTGTGGGGGGTTTTCTTCTGTACTGCAGCAGTTTTTCACGTGGTATCCAGGTGGCTCTTTCAAATGTGCGATCTATCTCTCTGGACGAGTCTCCTTGTTGGGTGAAAGCCTTTTTGAGATGGCTGAGGTGGCAATCCGGGGGGTTCTCTTCAGTACAAATGCGGTGGTATCTGAGGACTTGCTGTATATCACAGCTTTTTTGGTGTGGTTAGGGTGATTGCTGGTTCTGTGCAGATATGTATGTTGGTCTGTGGGTTTCTTGTATAACGTGGTCTGTATTTTATCATTCTGGATACTGATCATTGTGTCTAAAAAGGAGATGTTGGTGCTGGAGTATTCTAGAGAAAGTTGGATGGAGGGATGGTGATTGTTGAATTTCTGATGGAACTCAATCAGAGATTGCAGGTTTTCAGTCCAAAAGATGATGATGTCATCGATACATCTTAAGTATAGCAAGGGTTTGATGGTGCAGTTCTTGAGGAAGTCTTCTTTTTAAAAAAATATTTTACTCCCCCTCTCTCTTTCCTGATCCCCTTTATTTTTTGTAGGAAAACACAGCAAAGCAAAGTAAAAAACAACGAAAGAAAGTGAGCTTTTTTTGCACCAAAACAAAAACAAATGTTTCAAGCCAAGGAGTTTTAATGTGGATGGTCTACAGGTTTTGGTTTGGGGGCAACTGTGAGGGTAGGACTGAGTAGTAGCCTAGACATACCCAATGTTTTTAGCAAAGTTGATTTACAAAATATATTTATAATAATTCACGTAGTAGCGACGTAATACTTCAGAGCATCTTTGAAGAGGTGGGAAATGGTATAATATTACCATTCAGCCTTATCCAAGTCTATTTTCTACTGCACTAAGTTCAGCTTGGCACCTCCCTGCATATAACACCCACCCATCTAGTCAGCAGTTCGTCTTGTCAGAGCTGATTTGAATCAGTGCCTCGACACAGTGGAACTTTCTAGCACAAGGCACGGTAAGGCAGGGGAAGTCTCGGCATGGTGAAGAGTTCCGGCGTGGATAGAGTTCCCGCCGAGGAAATGCAGATTTGCATAACACGATTGGCCGATGTTAAATTATTCCCATGTGGCGGTTGGCAATTGGCTTGCTAGCCGTATAAAAGGTTAGGGGTGTTTCCGCCCTAGTTGGAGAACTCCGCGATTCCCCCTGGAGTGGAACTCCGGCAGCTTGATCACCTGCCAACGACTCCCCGTCGGCGAAGACTTGCGACGTATCCTCCGTGTTGCATGCCCGAGTTAGACCCGAGCTACCCAGTCTACAAGAGCTCCTCGATTAACGACTAAAGAATAGAATTGTTGCAACTACGATTGCCTGTGCTGTATACGACTCTACAGTGTAAGTAAAGCCATCTCTGTTTTTCCAATTGATACGTGTCTCGTCTGTGCCTAATTCCGCTCCGGTGATAGAGAGTACCCATCTTCCTGTCACGGGATCGCAGCCGCAACCCCAGCTAGCGTTCCCAAGGACTCCAGATCCTCGATTCCCCCTCAGCCCCCACACGTCTCTTGGTTAAAGTGGCCTTGGTTTTGTTTGCCTGGTTTTCATTGGCATTTCATCGTGTTTGTCTGCTGAAGAGTCCCTACCATCAAATTCTTATCAGGTGTTATGCTTCAGGCACCCAAATGTTGTAGCAATAAAAATATATGCACACCAAAGGTGACCACAATCTAATGCAACCAATTAATAATTCCAAGATCATAATTTATTGCTGGGCATGTCATGTGGATTAATAAATTGTAATCTTACATTCCATGTATTATTAGATGTGTGAGCTTACAGTTTTCCTTGTTTTCCACTAATGGTATTAAACAGCACTTTAAAATGTATCACTTTTGACTTGTATTTATTTATAAGATTTAACAGTGAAGCAATGTTACAACCAGATATTGAGTTTTTGGATACTGGATTTTCTTTCAGCCCTATTGCTAATTAAGGGTAGTGGCTGCTGCACCGATAATTCTTTATCATTTATTTGTTTTTACAATTATTTTCTTAATTAGGAGGAGGACTCAGCAAGAAAGAGGAAAAGAAAGTGGGCTGGAATGGTGTCAGGAGAAAGGTATACATTTGCTTTTATTTTTTAATGGGATCTATGTATTCTGTTAAAAAGAAAAGCAATCTGCGAGGAACAGTACATAATTATATTACAGCATAGCGTGTGGTTCTGGTGACATCATGAGCCACTTGAGTTTGTTCTTGTAATTTATTAAGACGTTATGAAAACCCACTGACATATTTATAAGCATTGGAATTAACAGCTACCTTTCATTTCTTTATAACGCATAACACATTAATTTTGCATAGAGAATTAGGTACACTTGGCTGTAAATAGCCAGACTGTAATTCCATCAAGGCTTCTGATGACATTCTCAAAACCACAGGCCAAATGCATCGCTAACTTCAGTTGAATTAAGCTTGGGATATCTGCCCACATGAATGAAGCTTGTGTAGTTTATAACATCATCCAAACTCTGAAATGGAATTGGAGGCGTGAATGAACCATTCTGGTGCATTTCACTTTTATGACATGTTTACCAAGAATACCTTGTCCTTTTTGTTTCAACCTCCCAAAGTTCCTACACTATGGCCTTTGATTACACTTATCTCCATGCACTATTTCTTCAGCCCTGCACAGAGCTCTGCCTTCCCAGCTGCTCCCTCCAAATTCTACTACGCTCAACCTGAAAGTATTTACAGGCTTATAACAAGACTCATTACACAAAGGTACTCCTTTATCTTATTTATTTTTTTCATTTTAACAAAAAATCCAAATCTGAGATCAACTCCTACTTTCATTCAATTTAAAATACAGCACAAGTAAACAGCACAAAACATTCAAATGGGTCCGAAGAATCAATTTCAATGTGGAAATGTTCATTTTGGGGAAAGGATTGATTTGGGTCTTATTTTATGACATGCCTATATGCTGCATGCATTTCTCGTAGTATTGGGAAAAAGTAGAATATAGTTTTGCTTTTGAAATTCTCCTTCAGCTGTTGTCTTCTAAATCAGGAGCCACATTTAAAATCATTCTGCAGCTTAAAGAGGTCCTATATGTTCCTGTAACTGTCTGCATACCATACTATAACAACATTTTGGAATTAAGCAGTTAGGAAACAAGTTATTTTGTTTCAGCACTTGGTAATTTAAGTTTATTATGTGGTAGTGATGTTGTTAACAAAGACTAATGTCAAGACCTTGGTCAACTCTTATACTAAAGTAAATGGATGAAGACCCAAACCCTTTGATAGAAATCCATTGTGAGAGAGGCATTAGTTTAAGTCTACTGAATCTGATGGATTTTCTTTTGATTTGCCCTACACTAAACAGAATGTAATCAGGGCTCAATGGTTTATCCAAGGAAGTCACAGAAGTTTAACAGTTTTATCTTGCATCAGGAAATTTAACTGCTGGGGAAACAAGAGAAAGCCACTAGGCAGCAACTGGAAGAAAACTAAAATGTTGCAATGCCATTTTTTTTTGCCTAAAACACAGGAGAGGTGGCACAAGTGATTTATGATTGATTGGAACTGAATACTGTCTTCATTTTTACACAGGAAACTTCCACACCAGTGAAAGAGAGCCATGCACCTGCATTTCGTTCCTGAGGTTTAAAAAGAAATAAGCCAACCCACAAACCTTTACTCAGGAGAGCAAGTGTTTCCAGGGTCAGATCAATAAAGCAGGTGCAGATACAGCTTTCAATGCTCTAAACTACTGCACTGTAGATAAGTAATAATCTTGGTGTGAATTTAGTGATTCCAAGTTAGAAAGAGAATGCCCTTGATGCAGGTAAAGCATTAATGAAAAGTGCATACACAACATCTGTACCAAGATAAAATGCCTTTAAGTAAGGGCTGCAAAATGCTTGCTATATAATAGGAAATTGTTAGTGCAGCTGCAGCTTTTAAGAGCTATCAGAGGTCTAAAATAGATCAACCCTAGTACAGAGCAAAGGAAATAGCCAAGTAAACTATGAATGCATATCCATGTACATGCTTATGAATGCCACGCTTATGAATATGTAACCCGGGTGGTACGTGGCTGGTACCTCCTTTTCAACTCAAGAGATGTCAGGGTGCGTATGTGTGTGCACTGTGGGAGCATGACTGCCTAGCCTAGGCCAGCTCACCTCCCTCCCCTACAGAGCAGAGCAGAGATGGTTGACACCCGGTAGGGTTTAACTGTTCTACAGATTTAATTTACAGTGCCAGTGAAACTTATTGAACATGGACATATATCTATGAACTATTTATAGATTTAATTTACCAAGGCCGTAAATCTTATTAAACACACACACAGGCAAGAACAAATGGATATGGAAGACAAAGGCACCTTATCAGTACAGACCTTGAACCTCAGGGGTCTTCTTGTTAGAGCATAGCCCCTACCCTCAGCAAGCCCTCCAGGCAGCTGGCAAGGGAACAGACAGCAGCAAAACACAGGTCAAACAGCATTTCAGTAGATGGAACGCAGCAGGGATAAAACGATAGAGCATACATAAACGAGGTTACATCAGTAAAAATCAACACATAAAGATAGCAAAGAGCTTAAAGCAAAGTAATAGTCCAGGGGTGCTCTAGAAGACCTTTAAGCAACTGAACAACTACCAGGCAAAATAAGACAGTTCATAAGCATCTCATCGTACAACATGAAAATAAGCAAGCTTACAGTGAAGGATACAACTTACAGGCTACACAGCAGTAAAAGGAATGAGGGCAATCTTGTTACAGAAGAAACAAAAGAGGGTACAGCAATTGTGCAGAATGAAGGAGTTATACAAGGGGAAAGCAGGTAACCGTAAAGAAACACCATCAACCACAACTAGTCCATGTGACAAGAATGGCTCATTAAACATAAAGCCTCCCAGTGCGAACAGGGCCCCTCACCAGGCTCCATAGGCACCCGTCTTGAGTCCTTGAGAGTTTCTTTCTTCCCCCCACAGGAGACTCTTAGGTTCACACAGGCTTGTGGCTGACAATCAGGATTGTCTCTTACCAAAGTAAATTCACCCCATTAAAGAAAACTAAATAAAAAGGGAGTCCTTCCCTCTGTCGGGGGGCTTCCTGCAAATCACCAAATGGGTGGGCCCCTCCTCCTCTGTGGAAACCTCCATCTCTCCCCCTCTTCGGGACAGCAATCCCCTACCTGGGCACTCACGACTCCTCAGCAGCTCCAGTGCACTTGGCTCATCTCTCTCTCTCTCTCTGTGGTTTTGGCTGCCTGGGCTCCCACTTCACAGGGACTGCCACTCCGTCCTGCTGCCGCTTGCAGCAGGAAGGGCCGAGCTGCCTTGTGCAGCTACCAGGGCCTACCAGCCCTCCCCAGGTCCTCTGTGCACCCCCCAGTGCCCCGGGGCCTCTATCACTTGCAGGGATGGGGACCTGCGCTGCCTCGTGCAGCCGAGGGGTCCCTTCAGCTCTCTCCCAGTCCCAGGCACTGCTCTGTGCACTGTGGGGCTTCTACCGCTTGCAGGGATGGGGACCCGTGTTACCTCATGCAGCCACGGGGTCCCTTCAGCTCTCTCCAGACCCTGTGTGCTGCTCTGTGCACTGACACCACTGCTTCCTTAGCAGTGGGGCTGGGATGCACCTGCTTGCTGCCTCCCGCTTGACGGAGGTGTCTTCAGGGCACTTCTGAGGCCACTGCTCCACCCCGCTGGTCAACTTCATCTGCCCCTTCTGCAGCCCTCTTAGTCATCCCTTGTCAAAAAACTCACCCCAGGTGTTGGGCACGTGGGCTTTTATCCTTTCCAGAGGCTCCGCCCCCAGATTGAAAATTGACCAGTGGTGGGGCCGGAGGGGTTAGTTCTCCCTCAGGTCCTCTTCTTCACCTTGCGCTTGTGTCAGGGTGAAGCAAGCCTGACTCCGGCCTTCTCCTGATCTGTGGGGAAGAGAAATGCCCCCACCCATTGACCTGAGCCATCCGGGCCCAAACCAACAATCTGGGTTGCTGTAAGTCCACCAGCCAGCCTGCCACAAATGTGCTACATCTGTGACTAATGCAGTGTATTATAAAGACAATGAAACTAAAAAAAATAAACCAATATAGCCAAGGGTGGGGGGTGGAGATCTAGTAACATATACCTATTTTAAACGTTCTTCTGATGGACAACTGTCAGCCGAGGCTTGAGATTTCGAACCTTCATTACTCTGTGGTTCACAGGTACCTGTGCATACACCCTACATTAGTCACTTTACTGGCTATAGGATCAGACCATTTCAGGGACTTACAGAGTTGCTGTGCCTTTCCAGGGAGGTAGGGTCACAGCAAAAGTTCAAGTGTCCAGGATGGGTCCCTTCAGAGCAGGTTGAGGAAGGGCAAGGTAAGTTGCACAGGGGGATTAAGATCTAAAATCTGTGTATGTGGCCCAAAATGTAACTTACATGGCTAACTTTAGCTGCATAAATGCTACTTACCCACCAAAAGAAGAGCTCGATTTTGACCACAGTGCCTTCAATCTACAAACATAGCATTCTCTAATGCTAAGCATCATCCATCTGCAGGAGTGAATTTCATTCATTTCCTCACAAAATGTTGGGACAAAACAAAAATTTAAAAAAAAATAGAAATTACTTGGTGGTGTTAGCAAAAATATCCCTTGATTTGCTTATGCTATGTCGTGATGGCCATAGTTGGTGTTGAGAGTCTAGACATGGTATTAGGGAGGAGTTCTCAGTAATTAAGTGGTATCCTGTTGTCCTGCAGCTAGCTCAGCTGAGACCTCTGTTGAGTAGTTACTGACAGTTTATCTTGCAAATCCAAAGAAGTGATCCTGTCAGCATCTGGCTGAATAGACTACTTGGTGACATTTGAATATGGATGCATTATATATTGTCGAGAATGTACTCCAGCTCCTGTGCAGACAGAAAGCATTTTCAGCATGAATGGCTGTATTGTCTCTCTCCAATTCTAGGCAGCTTCCTTAGCTCCTCCCGTGAGATTTTAGCAGTTAACTATGAACCTAACAAATCATCTCTGAGTAGGAAGTTCCCACAATAGTGCTGCTAGTGCCAAAAGCTCTAACTTTTGCTTTCTTGAACTAGACAATTTGTGCAAAATGTGAAGAGATCCTACCTAATTCGCTCTTTCTTTCACAATTAGATTCATTACGAAAAACACGTTGAATGTATTTTAGGACTTTTTTTATCACAAACAAGCAAAGCAGGAATGTGGATGGTGATGATTACATGCCAAAATGTAATATAAAGTAATGTATCCTGGTGATGTGGTTGGCAAAAACTAAATTAAATAAAGAGAGGGAAATGATGAACAAGGGTAGGTCGTTGGAGTATGATGGGTGCCTATAGAGATGTAGGTTGTAGACTCAATTAATCGAGTCTTCTGGAGAGTGCTGATTAGCACACTCCAGTAGCCTCAGTGTCTACTGCATTCAGAGTCTCCTTGTTTCATCCCCTCTTGTTGAATAAGCTTTAGTTAAAGTACCCCCGCCACCATTTTGAAGTGCGGGACACTGAATACATGAGACAATGTGGGCACTTTAATTAAAACGACTCCTGAGAGCCACTCTAATTAAAGCATCCCCCTCCCCCACCACCAGAGCACATGTAAAGATGTGATGTGTCTGTATCAAAGCAAGTCACAATGCAATAGGAACTACCTAGAACTGGGTGAACAACTGATTATCCTCAATTTGCTGGCTGCTGCAAAAAAAAATTAATAATGATTTCCAGGCCTAAATAAATATTTTGGTTACTTTAAAACAAAATGTCTTGTTTTGATTTTGAGCATCTTTAGAACTTTTTCAGTTTCAATAAGCTGAAAGAAAAAATTAAACCATTTTGTTTAAAAAAATGGTGAAACCTGTTTTTTGGATGCAAGCAGTTCAGCAAAACTAAAAGCAATTCCAAGGATGCTTCACTATCACTGAATCTGAATTATCACTGAATCTGAATTATTCACCAAGGGGTTTTTTTTCCACCTCTAGCTCTATCCACTTTGTAAGTTTTACAGTAGGAGAATGCACAACTATAGCCACATACAGGTGTTATACATTTAGTGAGAGAATTGCCACTCTCCTGGTAGAAATGACAAGCATACAAGCATTCACTCAATTTCTCCTGGGAGAAAACTTCCAGGAATCTACCTGGATCTATCTATTTTCCCTGCTGCACAGCAGAGACTCTACCTTGCTACTTCTGCCCAATTAGGCAGCATAGGAGGCAATGTGAAGCTGGGGGCATGGAAAAGCTCCCCACCTTCACCCCAGGATCAGGTCCATTGTTTGGGAAGTGGTGGGTTGCCCCCTGTTCCAGTCCCCTCAAGATTGGAAGGATTACAGCAGTCTCTGTTCCCCATTGCTTCCCCAAACTGGGATCACTGTAGTCTGGTGAAGGCTCAGGAAACTAGGAATAGGGGGCAGCAACTGCAGGCTGAATACCTGTACTGCTCCTTCTCCCAGAAAGATTTCTAGTGGGGGAAATTTCTGAGAACTTTCCATCATTAGAAATGAATGCCTGTTCAAGACCTATAACTTCAGCAGTAGGAGTTTAAAGTGCAATTGTAGTTGGAATAATATGACAGGGTAAAGATAGAACCCCCTCAAGGAATAAACTATATTTTAAAATTAATCCCATTTTCACAAATAATGTGCATCTTAAAAACACATTGCGTGAAAGCTACTGTTCTTACCTTGGATGTCAGGAAACTGCTGCTGTTTTACTCAGTGTTATTTCTTTCATTCTCTCATTAGACAGAGTGCATGTGTGTCTCTTACTCTACAGTTTCATTTTCCCCATGTGGCATTGAGTATGGTCCAAACAAATTCTCTGCAAACCATGAAAGCTTCCACATTCCAAACCACGGTCAGAGAAAACACCAATGCCAAGATCGTCTCATTCAGTTCCTGGACATGTGCTGCAGCTAATGTTGGAGCTCAAGCTGTATCCTCTTGTGTTACTTCAATTTCCTTTTACTGTAACAAATAGGAATTTCTTACCTTTCCACAGTGGTGGTTTTTACTCATCTCTCCTGACATGGAATTTGGCTCTCTCTGGCACCTCTGCAATGTCCTACACAGTAGGGCTGTGAGAAATTTCACTGGCTGTTTCATTTTGATGCTGTTTTGAGCTCGTTTCAAGCTTGAAACAGCGAAATCAAAATGAAATGAAGGGCTTCGAAACAGCCTCAAAACAAGGGCATTCGAAACATTTAGAAAGTTTCAAGATGTTTCATGTTTCAAAGCTGGGCTTGCCTGCAGGGAAACAGAAAGTAAGGAGAGGGAGGGGGAAGAGGGGGAAAAGACTGCTCTGACATTGACTGTGTAGCTGGCCAGTGACTGTGATCCTTCCCTGCGGTCCCTTCCAATCCCAGTGCTCTGGGGGAGGAATAGAAAAACAGCATAAAGGTCAGCATTGTTTGAACTGGCCAGCTTTCTGCCTTAGGGTCAGTTACTGAGCTATCTTCCAGAAGCTCAGGAGTGTTAGACAACAAAGGCTACTACTACCATTGATTTGATTTCCTAGCAAGTGAGATTCTGCACTACCTTTTGCTTTCTTTCTAGACCCTTTTATTTTATTATTATATTCATTGATTTATTCTTTTTAATTTCATAATTATATTGGATATTATACTGTAGAATTTATATAGGAAGGCACATACACATTTATATCTTTTTATTTTTATACATTTATATCTTAGAGATTATAATATAGAATTTATATAGGAAGGAACATACATTTATATATTTTAAACATTTATATCTTGCAGCATATTATAATATAGAACTTATTTATGAAGGCACATACATTTATATATTTTACACATTTATATCTTGCATATTATAATATAGAATTTATATAGGAAAGCACATATACATGTATATATTTTTATAAAGACAAGACACTATGAAATACACCATGAAGCATGATGGAAAGGCAGCTGGCAAGCCTTCAGGGAGGGAAGAAAGAGGGGGTAGAGGGAGAGGTGTAAGTTCCCGCCCCCCAACTGAGATGCAGCTTATTTCCTACCACTAGCAGGGATGAGGCTTCCAGTTCTACAGGAAGCAAGGAGAGGGGAGCAGTGCCAGTGCCTGTGCCTGAGTCTGCATCCCCTTCAAGAGCACCAGCCATAACCCCCCCCACCACCACCACAACAACAAGCAGTTGCATCAGCACCAGCATGATAGTCTCCTCCACCCCCAATTCAGTTCCCATGCTGAGCCTTCTAGTGCCAGAGGAAGAGCTGGAGCTGAATCTGGATCTGAGTGCTCTAGCAAGGGAAATTCTGGGTAAGGAGGGGAAATCATCTGAGTTTGTGCGCCACACCCCTCAAAAAATTTAGAAAATTAACATTTATCTGCCCCTGGCTGCCTGTTTGCAGCACTTGATGGCTTGCCAAAACTCAGTAAGCAGCCCTCAGCCTGAAATAATTGCCCTAGAGCCAGGTCTCCTTCCCCAGAAGGCACTTCAGATGAAGCTGAGCTAGAGGTTGTGGAGGCAAGTAGCTCAGCTGAGTCCACTCCTCCTGTTGCTGTGTTTCTGCCTGCTGAGGAGGAGGAAATTGCAGCATCCACACATGCATCCACACCCCAGAAGTGAGCAGATAGTGAGGTCTGGGATTATTTTGAGCTGGCAGATGATCCCACATATGCTATCTGCCTGCACTGCTAGCCAAAACTAGCTGGGGCAAGGGAACAAAACACATGAGCACCGTGGGGATGCTGATGCATCTCCGCAGGCACCACGCCCTTGCCCTTGCTCCTCCTCAGCCTAACACCAGTGGGAACATGCCCAAAGGGAAGTCCCCCTCTTGCTCCAAAGCCCCTGTCCCCCCAAAACAGAGGCAGGCCATCCTGAAACAGTGGGGGAAAGGTGGCCAGAAAGGGGGGCACATTGCAATGGAGAGTGAGATCACCCAGAGCACTGGGGAGATGCTTGCTCTGGATGGCCAGCCCTTCTCCTTAGTTAAGCAGCCAGAGTTCAGGCGACTCATGGCACTTGTGGCCCATCATACCAATTGGCCGCACATACCACCTTCAGAAAGACAGTGGTGCCCTCCCTGTATGGGTCATGCAGGGAGTATTTGGGTCCACCAAGACCCTCAGTGCTGGCGATGCCCTCCTTAGCCAGATGATCCCTGTAGTGAGGGAACTTCAGAGCCAAATGGAGTGCTTCCAGGGGATCAGTGTTCCTGGCTGGGGCAAGCCACTGTCACCAGACGTTGAAGCACTGGTGAGGCAGCTGAAGAAGGACATCAGGAAATGGCTTGAGGTCCAGTACTGTCCACATGCTGGCTGCCATGTGTGACCCAAGGGTGAAGGGCAGCATACGCAGCAGCCAAAGCCTGAATCAGAGGACAGAGGTTCTGGTGAAGACAGTCAGGGAGGCAGAATGGTGGAGGTGGGGCGATATGGAAGAGAGGGATCCGCTGTCCCATGCTAGCACGCCATCCATCAGCCAGTCTCCTCCATCACCACAGATGCTGCCAATGTGGGCCAAGGGCATGGCTTCCATGGTGGGGTCCAGAGGCACCAGACCCCACCATCAGGAAAGGAGCACTCAGGCCTTGGTTTCTACCTATCTCACTGAGGATATGGAGCCACTGCTGTGTAACCCCTTGGCCTACTGGGCAAGCTGCAGCCAGATGTGGCTGGATCCATGATTGCCCAGGAATACCTGTCTTGTTCACCAACCAGTGTTCCGAGCGAGAGGGTGTTGATCATTGCTGGGGATGTAGTGACACCCCACCACACCTGTTTGGATCCTGGTTTGGTGGAGCAGCTGGTGATCCTCAAGGTACACCTCCCATTGCTAGGGTTCCCCAAGCTCCAGGTGCAGATGGATTGAATGCCACCCTCCTCACTCCGTCCACACCTATTTCCTTTTTTCATTTTTCAAAAACCATTTAATGCCCTGCTTTCAGAGCTAGAGGAGGCACTCACTGCATCACCAGCCAGCATGGGAAGAACACGTCCCTGCTGAGCTTCCATGCCAGGATGAACTTGGAGGTATGGGATGTGGATATGGGGAAGGAGGAGGCCCCAGGTCCTGGGCATGAGTACTAAAACCACTCTACCAGGGTCGGGAGGCCTGGTGGGACTGCTGGTGATTGAGAAACCCTTTGTCAGGCTGAGGAAGCGCCTGCAGTTGGTGTGTGTGCTGTTCCTAGATGGAAGGAGTAGTAAAGGAGCCAGAGGTTGGCATGCAATGCAGGCAAGAAAGCCAGTCAGTGAAAATGGAAATGGAGGCATCAGGGTATAGCAAGAAACCCTTTTGTCTGCCCCTTCCCCCCACCATGTGAAACTCCTCCATATGGCAAAAGCCCCTTTTTCAGTATTTGCCCCTTTTGGGGATACTTTCTCTTTTCTACCTTTTCTTCCTTCCTCTCTCTTTTTCTTTTATTATATCATTATTATTTTTATATAAGGTGTATTTGTTGTGAGAATAGAGCTTGTAGATGCTTTTCCAAATGTTCTTTAAGTTTAAATGTAAGTTGTACCATGTAACAACGTTAGCAAGAGCAGAAATCTCTGTATGGAACAGGTCCCCGAATGAATCATGGTTGATTGTGTAACACAGTAGCTAGTCTGGATAAGCATGTTAATGAGCGGCAATTAACACCTACAAAATCAGAGACCGAGGAGAAGAAAGAATCAATAAAGAGCCAGGAATTCCTAGAAACTTCATTGTTAAAGGTATAGAAGCCCCTGTTTGAACTAATCAACACTGGAAACAGACCCTTGGGGCTGAAATACCCCCTGATCAACCACTTCCAGAGCTCCATTCATCACGGCAGTGGATCAATCAAAATTCATCAACGGACTCCTGAGACATGTACATGTGGACGTGACTCCTGGGGCTTACAGCTGCCATCCAGCAGCTACCAAGAGGGTCGTCCCTCAAGGTCAACAACCCGAGAATTGGGGAGAATTGGGGAGTCAGCCTTGGGTAAGCCCCAGAACTGGGGAGTCACCAAAGTCTGCCAGAGAGGGATAAAAGGCAGTGAAGAATGACCCCCAATGGGGGTCTTTGACCTGACCAGCACCCTGCCTGTCCAGCCAGAAGGACCAGCCAGTGACCCCCTTCTGAAGCAACATCGCCCTGAAAGAAGTCTCGACTGGCCATTGACTGCGGACTCCAGCGTTTAGGGATAGGTATATCTTGACACCAGTGCTTAGTGTTCAGAGCTAGCTACTGTGAATATATGTGTGTGTGTGTGTGTGTGTGTGTGTGTGTGTGTGTGTGTGTGTGTGTGTGCGCGCGTGTGTTTGAGGGGATCAGCACCAAGGTTTATGGTCTGACTTTTGCATCTGTCCAATAAACTAGAATTTTATGATGATCCTGTGAGTTGGTGCTTTGTAGCCAACAAGGGGGTGAGGGTGGAGGAAGGGGGATGTAATAGTGCAGGGAAAAGTGGAGAGGTGCGTGGGGAGTCAGATGTCCGGCAGGTTGTAGTGTGTCAGAATTCCACTGTCTGTATTGAGTCCATGAATTTCTGTCCCTAGGAGGTTGATGAAGTGCAGTTCATAGGCTCTTCTGTAAAAAGTAGTTTGTAAATTCCCTTTGAGGATCAGGCCTGAAAGGTTGGAGATGGGTGGTGTTCTGTTGTTGTCTTTGATAGATTTTCAGTGTGTGCTCATTCTGGTGTGCAGTAGTTGCTTGGTGTCTCCATGTATTTTCCATCAGGGCACCAAGTGGAAGATACGTATTATATTGTGAAGATATCTCCAAACTGGAGATATTGTTGGCAGGTTTTGTATGTCTTGTCATGGTATGGCCTGGATCCATTCAGTGTGTTTTGGGCTGTAGAAAGTTGGCTTCTGGTGATGAGGTTAGCGAGGTTCAGTGCTTGTTTGAATTTACAAGGCTATGGATGTCCTCAGCAGTTAGCTGGTGGTCATCTTCATCTTTGAGTGATGTGTAGGGAGGCTGAATGAGAAACTTTCTGGATCAAACATTAGGAATATACTTCACCTCTGGTGTCCCAATATTAGCTGGAAATGATAAAGCATGAAAAGTAATTTAATGAGACTGAAGGTGATGAGTTACTGGCACATCTATTTGGTGAGTATCACTATTTTTGGCTAACGTTGTACCATCTAGATATCCCAGATGGACTTGAGACCCCTGTGTGGCTTTCACACTTTGGCCCGTGTAGCTAACTCCTAAACCAGCCTTGGCTGTGGCTCTGTCCCACAAAGGAGTTGACTGCATTTTATGTTTCTGGTTAAGGAAGTGCAGCTGTTACACCCAGCAGTTACAGTCAGGTTGAATTCAGCCTATGACCATATAATTTGAAAGCAGCCTCCATTGGCTCTTTGATACCACAAGCCTTAAAAGGTCAAGTGAATGACCTTGAGATATAGTCTAAATTCATCTGTGTTGTGCTTCAGTGAAAGGAATATTTTAATAATTAAGGCTATCATGTGGCTCTTTTATAATGTGTTTGTGAAAGGCTCTCAGTCTTCTTCACAAGCATTGTATTCATACACCTCTATGAACCAGACAGTCATTATTCTCCAATTTTACGAAAAGGAGAGCTGAGGCATGGAGACACTGTGGCACTTGCCCAAGGTTAAACTGCACATCGGTGACAGAGATGCACTCTGGGGTTTGGCTTGTGAAGCGTATAGCATAAGTCTGGCTGCTGATCCTAACCACCAAGAGCTCTGATCACTGGCTGCTGGTAAGCTCCCCATCAAGCCCTTCTTTGTTGTCCCTCATAGTTGCCCTCTCCCAACTGTTACCAAACTTTCCGGGTATGTGACCCCAATCCTAGGTTTACAACCACACCATGTGGTATAGCCTGATTTTTCCAATAGCATTTCGGGACTCATTTGGGCATGTGATCTCTAGTTTGGGAACCACTGCTCTATTCCTACAGAGCAGGCCACAAATGTCCTTTCTCCAGCATCACTCTGGCCAGAAATTTCAGGGCAGGCCCCAGCACCTTCTCATACTCCCAGCGCCCTCCTTCCCCCCATCTCCAGCAGCAGAGTCCCTTTCAGGGTTGAAAAGCTGGCAACCTTGTTCCTGTAGATGTGTCTGGGCTTGCAACACAGATGTCAGTGCAAATGGCAGCAGGACAGAGCCTGCAAGCGTCAATGGATCCACAGAGCCACTTACTATGCTGTTCGGGTTTAAATCTCTGGGAGCAGACCCAGTCCGAGGAGTAGCCATTCAGCGCCACGGCCCGCGCTCTGCTGTAGTGGTACTCAGTGAAGTTTTCTGTCTCACGTGTGAGGTTACAAAAGGGCTGTGAGATGTTCTGGCACTCAGTTTTGGTAAGCCATTTTTTCTCCACATACCTTAGAGAAGACACAGTACATGCTTTCAGTCCGCCATTTACTTTCAATCCACCAATTTAGTTCCTAAATATTTAAGAACTGAATTTTATAAACATGAGAGTACTCTGACTGTGAAGTATCATTTCCAGCTCTGCCATTCTATGGATGGAGAAACTGAGGCACAGGAAGGAAATGACTCCCCACAAAGTCAGTAGCCAATCCAGGACCCAGATGACATAGATTCCAGACTGAAAGTGGTTTTTAACTATCTATGAATGAATCAGTATGCACATTTGGGACATAATTCCTGGGTCTTTTAAAGGTCCTTTTTTCAGATTCTGATGAGAGCCAGTAACTTTGCTTAGATCTTCTACCTACAGTGGAGCCTTTTGCTTTTACAAATCACCAATAACACAAAGGCAATAGTAAATACAGGTAGCTCACATACTCTGCTGAGGCAAAGGTATTGAACTAGGCAGTGTTTTTCAAAGTGAATGCTTCATTCACCAAAAATTGCAGTTGCATTACACTGAAACTCTTTGCTATTGGTGCCGACTTGGGCCAAGAGTTTAAAAAAAAAAAAAAGGAAAATAAATGTTTGCAGCAAGTAAAGTGCTTTTTAGAAACAGGTTGCTTCCACATTTTTTAAATGAAACAAATTGGCATTTCATTTACAATATTTCCAGATTCATTTTAGCTAAATTTAATTTTAAAAAAAGGAAACTAAAAGCGCCTGAAAAAAAGAGATTCTTTCATTTGCACCAAAACCATAGTTTCTTGGTTTTCACTTCAGTGAGACAAGCCGGGTAAAAATGTTTCAGACTGATTTGCAAATAAATTTCTTTTTTTGAAGTGTCTGTGTTTCTGAAACAAAAGAAAACAGCAAACCCTCATTGTTCCCTTAGCTGTACAAGGACCATAAGCACTGTACAGGTCTCACTGCATGCTTACAACCTGCCCGGGACACAGCTGGGACCCAAATATATGCCCACAAGCATAAGCAGCAGGTTTGCTAGGTTCTGGCAATCCATGCAGAAGCTGGGCGAGCTGATGGGAGCTGGGCAGTCCTGATCCCAGCTGGAAGTGACACTCAACAGACTGTTTTGCATCCCCTTAGAGGAAGTGTCAGGAAAAGCTGATCCCAGAGCAAGGAGCATCCCCTGTAAATTGTCGGGTTGAGGAGCTTCTCAACAGAGCCCATGGACTGGCCCCAGTAAGACATTACACATAAACGAATTTAAGTGATCAGAAACTGGTTTAAACCTGGAACAGAACAGACATTCAGTGCACATAAAAGAGTTTAAAAATGGCTGAAACCAGTTTGATATAAACCTGGTTGAATGTAGGATCAGACTTAACTGACTTGAGTCAAACCGGTTTATACAATGTCTGTCCCAGATCCCTTGCTGGTTTATGTTAAACCAAACTCCCCCAGCATCCCAGCATGCTCTCTGGGCTGGGCAGGGCTCTCTGCTCCACAGCAGGGCTGGCCCCTCCCCTCTGCTCCCTGTCTGCAGCTCCTGCAGAGACTGCAGGCATCTGCCTGGCCTCCCCACAGCTCCCCCACCTCCCCTCACCACTCTCTCCTAAGCAGGGATTGTCCTGTCCCCTCTGCCTTACATAGACACCTCTCAGCATCAGCTAGCAGAACACATGCTGGCTACAGTCTGTGCTGTGGCAGAAGGGACAAAGGCAGAATCAACAGGTAGTCGGTAATGTCCCTCTGTTGTTTCTTAATTGGGCTAATAAACAGTGAGTTAGGGGTGATAAACACTATGTTATCAATTCCCTACTGGGCTGGTCAGAAGCAGGAGGGTGCGGGGGGGCGGGGGCTGTGGATGGGACGGACACCCCGCCCTAATCAGAGTGTCCTGCCTTGGCTTGGTCACTCCCCCTCAGCTCAGCACTATGGAAGGGAAAGGAGGGCTGCTCTAGCACGCTCCGGCTTCTAGCCTGAGCCACTGCAGGCATGTGCCTACACTTCCTCAGTCCAGAGGAGATGTCTGGACAGTTACATACTGATTCAGCCTAGTCAGGTTAGACTAACCTGCAAAGATTGAATTGATTCAGGCTCAGGCTTTTTGAATGTCTGTCCCTAGCTTTTAGGTCCCTCATAGCTCCGTCTGCCTCTGCTTTTGAGATGGCAGACCTGAAATGTAACCCAAGTAAAGCAGCTGTAGCTGTCAGAGCCCAGGGGTTGCTGTTTTTTCTGCATATGGGGCAATGACATTAGCAAAGGAGCAGTGTGTGGTTCTCATCCCAGAACATGAGCAGGCGGGAGATTGTTTTGGAGCACTTACAGGAAAAGACGGCTGTACAGCAGGAACCAACACCCTCTTGGGGTCTCTCCATAATCCCACCAGGCCAAGATCTTAAGATCCTAAGATTTCCTAAGGAGCCAGGATTTCTGTGCCCTGTTTCTAATTTTGCCTCAAATTGTTGTGTTGAAATTTGCTGTTGCCATTTGTGCAAATGCACAGAAGCCATTGGAGAAGATTCGTACTGGGCTTCTGATCAAATCCGTATAACCAGGACATAAAGCAATGAAGAGAGTCTCTCAGCCAATGGCAGGAGCCATCCTGGGCCTGATTCTGCAGCCCAAAATGTTCAGCAGCACCAAGGAAAGCCCCCATGCAGCTAACTTGAGAAAATGCATTTCAAGCAAAGGAAAGACTCCCTACTCGGGTCCTGTGAATCTTTGGGACTCTCAGTCTTATGGGAAGCAACAGATGCCCCTTGAAGGAGTCTTCTTGTCAAAGAACCACTTCCCCTGGAGTTCTTTGCTAGCTCTGTTAGGCCAAGGGAGTCTCCCTTGCTGGGCTGGAGAAGGCATGGCATATCCAGTTCCAGGGGGGCAGAAACATGAGCTCTCCTCTGGGAGCAGAAAGCAGGCATGCAGGAAAACTCTGACAATAATGCAAAGTCCCTGTGTGTGCAGCTGGTGTAGAACTATTTGCCCTGTTTCAAATCTGACTCTCAAACATCCTTCCTGAGTGCATGGTTAAACCCTTCTGGGCAGATGAAATGCGTCCATTAGGATTGGCTGAAAAAGGACTACATAGTTTCATAAAGCCAAGTTTCTGGATATTGCTGAAATCATGCTTTTGCCCAGGTTTGCCAACTGTCTCCCCTCCTGAAACAAGGTTTTACTTGTTACAGTCCATTCCTCATCTCTGTAGCTCAAATCACTTGTTATAGGCAGGTCACTAGTATTATTTGCATTTTACCAATAAGGTAACTGAGATACAGAGAGAAGGGGCACAGGTGAGTGACAGAACAGGGCCTGGGACTGAAACCCCAGGCTGCTAGCTCCCAGCCCATTGCCCATGTCAGCGGTGCCATACTTTTGTCTCCAGAGCAGCTTAGTGACTCTTCTTAACGTAAGGTCACCTTCCAGCTGAGATGAACTCCAAGACCCTGTTCTTTTGCTTGGGTCCTGCTCCAAACAGGCATGTTGGTGCTAGCAGAGCAAGCAGCAATTAGCAGCCAAGCCTGCTTTTCTAGCTTGGCTTTTTTCTCAGGAAGCATTGGTCTCACAACCTATTCAAACAAGTCACCAAAGAAGACACAAACCCTACGTACTGTTTATAGTGGACATTGTACACTGTGCCCGGTGGTATCTCATCTTCAGTTCCCCACTTCAGAATGTTCTCGAAGTTTGTAGAAAAAACTCTGCATTTTTGAGAAGCAGAAGTGGCGATCTCTCTGCAGTCAGACAGCCTAGGGGAAAAAAGGAGCTAGTACTAAAATGCAGGCTCCATGCCACAACCCAGGGGCTTCCAGCTTCGACACAGGTGTCAAAGGCTGTCCCAGGCATGGATGCAGTATGTATCAGTGGGTTCATGAGCAAGGACTAGAGATTTTCTTACTTACAGGCAGCTAACTGGAGATGAGCTGAGGATCAGGGGTTTGGCTCTGGATTAGCATTGGGCCAGGGGCTGAGGCCAATGTACTTCTCTTGCTGAGAGGAGCATGTCCATAATGCTGAATACAGGGTGATTATATAGAGAGTGTTACTCAGAGGAATCACTGAACAGCCTGAAAATGGACTCTGGCCTGAGAGTGTCTGCATGAAGACAGATAATTCCCTGCCCTTGTGTATTCTGGTGACTTCCCCAGGCTCAGAGATTTCTCCAGCCTCGGCTTCACAGCCACAGAAGTCAGTTATCCTTTGTGAACGTGTTCAGAAAACTCGGCTCTGCCTCCGCGCATCAACCGAGAATAATGTAGGCATGAGCTTCTAGGCTTTGAACAGTGCTCAGAGACAAATGTTTCTGTGCATTTTGGCTCCTGTCTTGTGGTTACCCTCATGCAAACACACAATGCAAAGTTTTCCCTCGGCTTATTTGTTTGCCTGAGATTCTGGATTGCAGTCAGTGTTGCCGATCTTGGCCCTGGTGTTTGTCTGTCTTCCTCAGAGATGCATTACTTACACAGTATGCCTCCACTGGTCCTCTAGATGCAGTGGCTTGTATTTTGAAAAGTAGTTGGTGATTTTGGGTCCCCAAACTTGAGCCATTTTAGAGAGGCCTAATTTTTGGAGGGCACTTACTGAGCACATGCTGAAATCAGCTTCTTTAAAACCTCTCAAGCTGGGCTCCCCAAAATCCCTACTTGTTTTTGAAAACAGTCTTGTACTTTTTTTAAATTGGTCTGCTATAGGCACCTCCTAAAAGAAATGAGAGCATTTGGGATGGAGAAGGTTTCCCTGAAATCTGGAGCAGATCGCTGTTTTTTTCTTTTGTATTCCTAATACCATTTTAATTCCTTTCCCTTCCATCTATACAGAAGTAGCCAGAGTATACGCTGGACCATTCCTAAATATGGGGGGTTGTTTTTAGAGATGGAATAGAGCTGAAAGCCAGTCTTAGCAAGACATTTTCAAAAGCAGCCAGTAATCCCAGGTGTCTTGGTTCTGGACATTCAATGTGCCCACCGTTTTCAGATAGGTTGATCACCCAGAGCTTTTCCCCAACCCCCTCCCCACTCAAGTTCAGCTGCATTGGGGACTCTCTGCATGTGTGAAAAAAATAGGCCTTTAAATTGTCAGGCCTTCAGAATTGGTGAGTGATTTGGAAGAACTTGGCCTAAATAAACCCGTGTATGGTGGCCAATTAGCAGTAAACCCATTTTACAGGTGAGGAAACCGAGGCTCAGAGGAGGTTTTTGGCTGGCTTAACATCACAGAGACTTTGTGGCAGAGCCAGGACTAACACACAACAGTTCCTGCCTCCTATCTCATGCCTAACCCCCAGCTACCTCTGTGTCAGTAGGGCCCTGCCAGCGTCAAGACCACTGCATGTGTGAAGGGAATCCAGGCACAAGGTCTGGATCCAGCTCTCAGTTCTGATCGCCAGGTTAAAAAATACTCACAACGTGTGATAAGGAAGCAGAGCTGGGCCTCAGACCAAGCAAATTCTGCCCTGGCTGGCACTGCCATTCTGCCCAGTGCCAAGCGTGTCAGCAGGGTCTAGCACAGCGATCCATGCAGTGTCTAGCACAGCGATCCTGGCTAGGGCACTGCTGTATCACAAAGCCGTGGAAACGTGGGTATTGGAGGAGCCCATGTGAGCAGGGTGCAGTCCCAAATGTTCCCCAGTCTGAAAGCCCCTCCCGCCCCAAGTGTTTTCTCTTGCCCCTTTCCCTGCATTTCCCTGCTTTCCTGGGCTCAGATCTAAAGGCTAATGAAGCCAGTCGCTGTCTTCCATTGACTTTGACAGGCTTGGGATCAAGCCCACGGGAGCTCCAGAAAGCAGGGATCAAGGCATCTCTTTATGAATCTGTACAGCACAGGGCATTCCAGGGACCCCATGGAAACAACCAGCTAGCAAATAACCCTGTCTGCAGAGAGCTTAAAAACCAGTCTGGAGACGAGCTAACTATCTGGGTCTCATTCCAAGCAAGCCAAGTTTGCCTGCCACCTGTTCTGTGGGACTCAACCTTGCTAGGCTAATCCTGCTACAGCAGAACAATCAAGGTCAGCAAAGCCTCTGGTTGAAAAGAAGCAAAAGCCAGAACTTACCCAACTGGGAACATATGGTCCAAAAGATCAGAGCCTTCGTCATGAGTAACTCTGCAAGCTGGAACACGAGCTTGGGCACTGGTTCCCCAGCCCAGGTGAAGCACTTCTGAAGGATGCAAACTTCTTCCTGCTTCGACTCTGGTCTGTGCTGGTTGCCCCGTACCAGGCTGCAGAGCTATTGGCTTGCCTGCATTTGGATTTGAGCTCGCCATGCCAAGCGTGCATTTGTGCAGCTCAGGGGTTGTGTGTGCAGGTATGTGTGTGCACGTGCACGCATGTATATGGGTGAAAGGAAGCAATCATAGATTTCATAGATTTCATAGACATTAGGGCTGGAAGGGACCTCGGAAGATCATCGAGTCCAGCCCCCTGCCCAAAGGGCAGGAAGTCAGCCGGGTTCATAGGATCCCAGCAAGATGAGCATCCAGTTTGCTCCTGAAGGTGTTCAATGTGGGCGCTTGAACCACCTCCGGTGGCAGGCTGTTCCAGACCTTGGGGGCTCAGACAGTAAAGAAATTCTTCCTTATGTCCAGCCTGAAACGGTCTTGTAGTAGTTTATGACCATTCGACCTAGTCGTCATCCCTTGGGGCACTCTGGTGAACAAATGTTCCTCCAGATACTGGTGGTCACCCCTGATAAACTTATAGGTGGCCATCAGATCACCCCTGAGCCTGCGCTTTTCCAGGCTAAAGAGCCCCAGGGCTCTCAGCCTGTCATCGTAGGGTCTGCTTCCCTGACCTCTGATCATGCGCATGGCTCTTCTCTGGACTCTCTCAAGCTTCTCCACATCCTTTTTGAATTGTGGAGCCCAAAACTGGACACAGTACTCCAGCTGCAGCCTCCCTAAGGCCGAGTACAGGGGGAGAATGACGTCCCGGGATTTGCTTGAGAAGCATCTATGGATGCAAGCCAGCATTTTGGTCACTTTACTAGCCGCAGCATCGCACTGCAGGCTCATGTTCATCTTGTGGTCAATGATGACCCCCAAGTCTCTTTCTTGCATAGTGTTGGCCAACATAGCACTGCCGAGCCTATAAGGATGCTGTGGGTTTTTTTTCCCAAGGTGAAGAACCTTGCATTTATCGGCATTGAACACCATCAGATTCTCGTCCGCCCACTTGCTGAGCCTGTCCAGGTCAGCCTGGATCACCTGCCTGTGTTCTGGTGTGGATGCTTTTCCCCAAAGTTTGGTGTCATCAGCGAACTTGGCCAGTCCACTTCTGACTCCAGTGTCCACATCATTAATGAAGATGTTGAACAGTATGGGTCCAAGGACAGAGCCTTGGGGGACCCCACTGGTCACAGGACACCACAATGAGTGACTTCCATCAATTACTACCCTCTGGGTCTGACCCCGGAGCCAGTTTTCCAGCTAGTGGATTGTGGAGGACCCAAGGCGACAATTGGCCAGGTTCTCTAAGAGGTGATTATGGGAAACCAGGTCAAAGGCTTTTTTGAAGTCAAGATATATGACATCTCTTTTCCCCTGTCCAGGTGATAGGTCACCTGGTCATAGAAGGAAATGAGATTGGTCAAGCAAGACCTACCCGCAACAAACCCATGCTGGCTATCCCTTAAGATGCTGGCGTCGGCCAGTCCATTAAGGATGGCCTCTTTGATAAACTTTTCTAAGACCTTCCCAGGGATAGAAGTCAGGCTAATGGGCCTATTAGCCGGATCCACTTTCCTCCCTTTCTTGAAGATAGGCACCACATTGGCCTTCTTCCAGTCTTCGGGCACTACACCAGAGCGCCAAGAGTTTTCAAAGATCCGCGCTAGAGGCTGGGCTATGATGCTCGCCAGCTCCTTGAGTACCCTGGGGTGAAGATTGTCAGGGCCGGCTGACTTGAAGGTATCCAGGTTCTCAAGATGTTCCTTCACGAAGTCAGCATCAATGGAGGGCAGGGGATCACCCTCATCCGGACTTCCCTGTCCCGTAGCGGGCAATTGAGCTCCCGAATGCCTTTTGCCTCCTGTGTACACACACCTCACTGTACAAAGGTGCAGGAGCTGGCAGGCTAGTAGATCCCCAGGTTTCTGAACTAGAGCCAGCAGCCTGCTCCCTGAGATATTCACCTAATCATATGATGCCAGGAATTGGGGCTTTAAAAAAATCACCAAATATCGCACAACTTGCAATGAAATCACCAGAGTTGTCATTGCTGCGTAGTCTCTAGCTAACCTGAAAGACTCTAACCCTGGGAACGTTCACAGGCATAGTGTGTGTGTGGGAGCTCCCCCGTCACTGCACGTGAATGTTAATGGGATGATTGCTCGTAGTCCTTTCTCCTGCAGCCACAGAAAATAGTCTAATTCATCATCTTTATAGACCATTATCAAATCCCACCTTAGTCTTCTCTTCTCCAGACTAAACAATCCTAGTTCTTTCAGCCTTTCCTAGTAAGTTGTATTTCTCAGGCTTCTGATAATTTTGGGTGTTGTCTGCTGAACTCTTTCTAATTTGTCCACATCTTTCTTGAACTGCAGGGCCCAAAACTGGATGTAGGACTCCAGGTGAGGCCTCACCAGTGATGAATAGAGTAGGAGAATCACTTCCTTTGACTTGCAAATGACATTCCTGTTCATACAACCCAGTATGCTCTTGGTTTTTTTGCAACAAGAGCACATTGTTGGCTCATATTTAGATTATGAACGACTGTGACCCTCAGATCGTTTTTGCAGCACTGCAGCCTAGCCTGCTGTTCCCTAGTCTGTATTTGTGCCTGCAGTTGTTCCATCCTAAGTGCAGAACTTTGCCTTTGCCCTTGTTGAATATTATTTAGTTGATTTTGGACCCCTTCTCCAGTCTGTCCAGGTCATTCTGGGGTCGAGCCCTACCCTCCAGTGTATGGAATTCCACCCAACTTGATGCCATTTGCAAATTTGCTAAATGTGCCCTCAAGCTAATCCTCCAAACCATTAACAGCAATATTAATCAGTACTGGGCCCAGGACAGGCCCCTGGGGAACCCCAGTTGAAACCTCCTCCCAACTGGACCTTGAGCCATTGCTGACTACTAGTTGAGCACGATGACTCAACCAGTTGTGTATTCATCTTACAGTACCTCTATCTAGCCCGTATTTCCTTAGCTTATTAATGATGAATCCATGCCGGCTGTTCCTGATCACCTTGTTCTCTTCCATGTGCTTAGATTATTTGAGGACCTGCTATATGATCTTTCCTGGCATCAAGGTCCAACTGACTGGTCAGTAATTCCCCAGGTCCTCCTTCTTCCCTTTCTTAAAGATGAGCACTACACTTGCCCTGTTCCTGTCATGTGTGGCCTCGCATGACAACCATGAGTTTCCATGGGTAAGATGCAAGCTGTGGCCTATGGTCAGGCAGTGCCCCGATGCACTGAAAATCTTCTGCATCTCTCTTATGTCACTGTGCCATCAGGTTCATTAAACAAGACCCATCTATTCATCAGCACAGTGTGTGTCTCATCAGATAGGGCCTTTGTTAAGGTGTTCCCCGGCTGAAGCCTGCAAAATTGTTTCCATCTTTCTTCCCCTCAGAATTCCAGTTATCGTCCTATGTTGACAGCTGCTCGTCACTGGTCCTGCCCCTTATTAGTACATGGATGAAGGCGACTGCACTACTTCCCAGTAATTCTCTCATCATCTGAAAGGCTTTGAGAATACCACCTAAGGCTTTGCATCTTTCTACCCCTGATCCTGCCCTCTCACAATAGGTTTCTCTTCATGTAGACAAAGCCAGATCTGTTTAAAAGTATTTAGGTGTCTAACAGTGCTGAGATGTGAGTAGTGGGGTTCTCTAAAAGTGTGCCTAATTCACACTGTCAGGTATCCACATTGTAGCTGTATTGGTCTAGAGGAGAAAGCAATCAGGACTCCTGATAGAGGTGATATCTTTTATTAGACCAACTAGATATTTGCAAAAAAATGTCTTTATTTGCAAGCTTTCAGGCACAAACAGCCTTCTTCAGGCATTGGAGAAAAGATTGTAAAAGTTCTCCTGGGTACAAATGAAAGTTCGTATTTTATAGGAGAGTTGAAGCTGTGGTAATATCTCCTGTTTGGAACAGATCATTTTAGGTGCAGATTAGACTCAGAGAAAAGTTGGAATAGTCGGTTTACCTTGAAGTTGTTTGGTGGTAAGCAGGATGTAGTCATATTTCCTTCTGGTTATGGTGTTTCACAGAGGAGTAAATAGATGGGGTGCTCTCCTGGGCAGGCATTTCTTATGTGCGAGATGTCTCTGAGCTCTGTGGCGAGGCTCTGTGATGATGCAAATTACCTTGAACAAAGGCAGGAGCAGGATCTCCTGTTTCAGGTGGTCAAACTTGCTTCCTCCCTGTAAAATGATGAAGATTTCATTAAAAAATTAACAAAAATTCAATATCTTCAATAAAGCTTGCAATTCAATAAAGCTTACAATTAAAGTATTTTTTTTCTAAAAGTCTGGTCGGTCTAATAAAAGATATCACCTCTACCATGAGTCCTGATTGCTTTTTCCTCTAGATCAATATGACTAGAATCTGGATACCTGACACATGGAAGATACTGAATTTTATCTGATTTTTAAAATGAAATATTCATAATGGAAGAAGCGACATTTAAAGCACAGCTTTCACGTGTAATACTGCTTAGAACTTGGCACCAAAGGGGGAAAGGACAAGAAATCCCGTGTTCTGCAGATTTTACCGTTAATAGATTTTAAGGCTGGAAGGCTTGATTGCGATTAGCTGCTCTGGCTCCCTGCCTAGCACAAGCCAGAAAAGGTCACTCAGTATGCAGAAATTAACTGTACTTAGCCCAATAAGTTGTGAACCAAGAAGACCCAGGAGTTGTGACTGCAGGGCCCGGTGCTCTGTCTACAAGGCTAGCCTCCCTTCTGCAGTATGGGCAAAATGCTCAATGGAAAGGCTGTCTGTCTTCTAATGTGGAATTGCATAGCATCTCTCCCCAGAGTCTGTCTCTGAGTCTGGCACAGGGTCAGGGAACCTGTCTAGAGGTACCAGCTTCAGAGAATATATTCAAGCCAGGAAAGCTGTGGCTAGGGTGGAGCTGGATCCAGGATCTCCCAGCCTGCAATGACAAGACTACTGCACTACATTTCCTCAGGTCAGTTTTATCCTGATGCACAAGACGAAGCATTTTTAGATCTCACTTTTTTATTTGTAAGACAATTTGTAAAACAGATCCATTTCCTGCCCACCCAAGCCTGTGACTGCTCATGCCTGCTCTACCCATGTTTCAAAACCCCTCAGAAAGAACACAGATGCCAATGCTTATTCTCTGGGGACACTGGCAGGGGCAGGGGCTGGGGTGAATGGGGCCCCAGGGTAGGTTGTGGGATGCTGGGAGACCGCGAGGCTCATCCAGGGGTGCAGAGGGGCTCCCACCACTGTGCAAACCTTGGGAGAGGCCCGGGGGGGCACATTCCCCCTAGATTTGTGTGCAGGGCAGAGGTGGGTTGCTGCTGCAGGCTGGGCTCTCTGCCCCACTGCTGTTGTCTAGGGTTTGGTAGTTGAGGGTGGCTGGATGGTCAACAAGCATGGTGTGGGGGGTAGGGGTTAGGGGGCTAAAAATAACCTGGTGTCAGGGGGTGGGGGCTAGGAAAAGAGCAGCCCCAGGGCTGGGGCCAGTGGCTGGGTTTTCCAAACCCCAGGGCTGTGCTGGCAACTGTACAGAAGTCCAGTTAGATCAGGTGGCCATATTTAACCCAATCTATCCTCCCCCTAACCTCCCCAAACATCTGTACCTACCCTGTCTGCCTGGCAGAGCCCCACCTCCTTGCTGACATGTGGTAACACCTATGTGCAGCTCACTGCCCACCAAAAGGCAAGATGCCCAAACCAAGCAGACACACACTCCTGAAGCTAGAAGGCTTCACCCTCCTCTCTCTCTGCTGTGTTCAGGAGGAGAGAAGCAACAACAGCCAGAAGAATGCAGAACACAATTTATTATCAAACTCAAATATAGGAGCTCCCTTTTAAATGGAACGGGGCTTTAGGCACCCAAAACAAAGTAAAGAAGTGATATGGGGCAGGGTACGCCCATGGTTTCTCTCTTCCTGCAGCGTTCTCCCCCAAAGACTTTTAAAAATGGTCTCTGAGACCCGAGTGGCCATAGTTTGCACCTCCTGCGATGTGTCCTGTTCCAGAGCTTGCAGAGCTGGAAAGAGAGAGGGAGACATTAGTGAATAGACACTTCCACCTCCGGGGAACACTGGTCACACATGCTGGCAGCGCCAGAGCAAGGCCATCCCTGGGGAACGGGGCTCTGGCATGATGTGCAGGTGGGCAGTGCATAATGGATGCAGTGTTGCTCCCATCATCTCATCACCAGCATCTCGAACAGCCCCAGACTTGTGGTCTCTCTGGGTCCCAAGTTACAGAAACTCTCCCACACAGACGTGGCTGTGGCTGTTCCACTGGGAGCTTCCTGCATTCCCAGCTGAGGGGAGATGCTGATTCTGCTGGGCACTGAGCAGCTTTGCTGCCCATGGAGGAAGGCTGAGATTCTCAACAGCTTCCACTGACAGGATTCTCCTGCCTTTCCCACCAGAAACCTTCCCAAGAGCTGCCATTGCCAAGGGGATGTGACTGGGCACTCAGAACTGGTGTGGAACAGGCCTGGTTCATGTTGGTTTGTACCCGATGAAGGGACCTGACAGACAGGCTGCCCAGGGGAGGATTGGCAGTGGCATCTAGTGGCACTGGCCACAACTCTCCCAAACCTAAGGGACCACAGGAAGTCAAGGGAAGCCAGAGCCTGGGCAGCTGTGGCTGGGGAGGGGCCTGAGCAGGACAGTCAGAAGATGCACAGATTCAGCTCCTCCGTGCTGCACCCTGCTGCTCCAGGGGAATGGGAGCTGCCTGCTCGGGGCAAGGCTCTCTTAGGCTATCCTCAGGGCAGAGCGGATGCACTGGGCTCCAAAGCACAGGGAGGGGGTCGGTCCCTGCAGCTTCCCAGCTCCTTCTGGGCTCCAGGAGGGAAGTGCAGGGGCTGGATTTCTTACTTACAGCTCAGCAGGTGCACAACCTTTATGCGTCCGGCACTCCTGGGGACAGCATACTCCATAAGGATGCCTAAACACACAACAGGGAGAACAGATCAGCTTCCTGTGGTCAGGACACAAGGAAAACTCAGCCCAGAGGAAGGGTTTTGGTTCCCCTGTGCTGTGTTTGCCACCACAGGTGGGTTGTGGCCAACACGTTCACTGTTGGGTCTCATTATCTGAGTAAAGGGCTGGGAGCCAGGAAGAAAAGGGCAGTCTACACACGAGCTCCTCCCAACATCTCTGGTAATCCACAGAAACCTGCCTCATTCCCTGGGCCGGACTGGGAGTGTAAAGGGCACCAGGAGCCTCTCTGCAACCCGAGCACAGGGGCAGGCCAAGCAAGGACCCAGCCTTCCCTGACAAGCTGGGTTGGACATGCAGGCAGACGCAGCCTCTTTCCCAGGAGGAAGAGAAGCCCAAGGAGTTTCAAGATGGGCTCAATAAGGTCGTGCGGGGATCTGTCTGACAGGACTGCTCCCAGGCACCAGGTCCCTGCACTCGGTGACCCAGGAGGCCCGCGCCCCTTCCCATCTGCCTTCCCCATGAAGTGGTGCTAAACAGTCATGAGCTGTGCTGGGTGACCAGGTCCCAGACACGTCTCCATCGCTCAGAACTACTGAATCACAGCACAGGGCTTGTCTGCCACAACCCCCAGCTTTACTGTCCGGTTGAATCCCTCTCAACACCAGCCTTGCAACACTGGGAGCATCATCCTTTCCAACTCCTTTCGGGGGAACCTGAGGCGGGCTGACTAACAGCCTGATCCTGCTCAGCAACAGCTTTACCATTCCTCTTGGGGGCGGAGGGGAGAATGAAAAGGGACCAGGCATCCTCTCTCACCTGTAAATTTGACGGCTGCCATCCGAATTTCTGGCCATGGGCTCATATAGTGTCTCTGAGCTGCCTGGCAGAGATCCTCCAAAAGAGCAGGTTTTTCTTTGGCCTGGAGGGAACCAAGGACACGTGAGCTCCCTCTGGTGAGAAGTGCTCTCACACCACATGCTGGTACTGATCAGGAGGAAATGGGAGCACCAAGGGACTAGAAGGAGCAATCATGCCCTGTCCCGTGCCTCCTGGTCCTAGACCCGACCCTTGCAGTTATTTCCACTGTGTCCCAGTTCCCTCCCTCCATCCTATGAGCCCTGACCTCAGTCATCTCGTGCCACTCACAAACTCACTCACCAAATGCCTGCACATGTCCCGCAGCAGCTGTTCCTGCTTCCCCTGCTCTGACCCCTGGATATGAAAGGCCAGGGCGGCCTGGACCCTCCTTAAGCCCAGGTAAGGGCAGCACAAGCCCAGCGTTGTTCTGCACTCCTGAAAAACACGGTCACACCAGGTCTGTACTCCCTGCTGACTGCTGAGCTGAGGCCAAGGGTTGCCTCTTGACCCAGAACTGCGCCCAGGCCAGGAACAGGATGGCCTGGCCAGGAGGTGACTGGCACTAGGCATAAAGGAGTGGCTGTGAGCAAAGGGAGGACTTCTCCTGCCTTTCATATGGCAACTGCAGGCAGCAACCGTCTTCCCCTCAGTAAAGCCAGGCAGGGAGATTTCCTGCATGCACAGGGGGTCAGGTGTGCAACCTGCCCCGGACCTGGGAGGCAGCCCCGAGCTCAAGGAGGTGCCTGCATGAAGCCACCTCAGCGGGAAGGGGATGGTCACCACTGGACGCAGGAAGGGCAGAGTGCCCATGGGGCTGGGCTGAGGAGACCTGGCGGGGCTGAGGAAATCACTGTCACCGGTTCTTACCTTGGCCACCTGCGGGTTGGGGTCCTCCAGATGAAGCAGGAGTGTTCCCAGGCTCTGCCTCACCTGCCTTTTATAAAAGGCTTGCCTTCTTTTCACGCAGCCTGCCAGGGCACCGAAGAGGGAGAAAGCCACGGCGCGAAGACCGTCATTGTCCTGTGGCCGAGAAACCCCCGTGTGGTCACAACCAAGCCTCTCTCTCATGTGCCTGGCACAGCTCCTGACAGGAGCCTTTGGCTTCCAGCCTGCCAGGTGGTGTGCCAGGACGTGGGCTCTGGCAGGTCCTGCTCCAGGTGGGCTGCCTGGGCGCCAGGGCACTCAGCAGAGTTCGGGGAGCAGCAGCAAGCCTCATTCCCTGAATGTGTGGGCACCAGGGGCTCCGATCCTGAATCCCAGCAAAACCACATCCCCCAGCCCCTGTGATCGCTTGTCTCTGCCCAGCTCTGCTTCCGACTCAGGAGAATCAACATGGCAGAAAAGAGCCCCAGAGCCCTACAGAGCCCCATGACCCCAGCCACAGCCTCGCCTGGTCTCCTGAGCGTCCCTTCCTGTCTACAAGGGCCCATCTGTCATCCCATTCTCTTCACTTGCTTTTCCTCCTGAAAACTCATCTCTTCCACAGAACTTAACATCTTCCAGTTTGGGCTGGAACAAGGGGCAGCAAGTGCTTTTCCCACCTCTGAAACGGCCCCGAATGAAGAGCACTGGAATGGGGGTGGGGAGCGCTGCTCACTCACATGGTTAAAAAAGGGCCTGATGTGCATGACTACATCCTGGACCAGGGGCCCTGCATCTGTCCCTAGATGTTTAAAGACACGGGTGAGCGCCCGCATGCCCTCCTCCGTGATCTCAGCCCTGGTAGGCACGAATGATGCCTGGAACAGGGTCTCCATGACGGCCTTCTGGTGTTTTTTCAGCTGTAAAAACAGAAGACACGACACACCAATCAGTGCTTACGCCCCTCACCTCTGGGCTTTCCCATTCACAGAGCACTTGGGACCTCATCTGACCATGACACCATGGCTCCATTCCCGTATGCCTGTGAGACACAAGGCACCCACTTCTGCACCAAAATTACACTTGTCACACCCAACTGTCTCCAGAGACACCAGAGGGAGTGAGACAGCAAATCTGGATACACTTCCAGTCCTTGTGCACCCTTTCGGCCCTGCCTCATTGTTTGGTCTCTACAGCCGAGCTGCATTCTAGAGTGCAGGGGGATTTCAACCTCACCTGCTCAGGGGCACCGTACATGATGTTGCCTAGTCCTCTGGCTGCCATTTGTTGGACAAGGTTATTTGGGTCCCTGGCTCGCTGATGTAGTATATAAACGGCTGCCTTAAGGAGCTTCTGGTCTTCAATGACCGGGTCACACACAAGCTAAAAGAAATTAATGTGTCCATGAGATCCAGCACAGTCATTCCCAACAGCCCAGCCCTGCAGCAGAAAAGTAACCCATGCCAGAGCACAATCCCACAGATCACCGTGAGGAAGAACCTCAGCACACGGCGCTCTCTTTTTGGACATGGGGAGGCTTGTCTGCTTAGAGCCAGGCAAACCCTGAAATCAGGGGCTTAGTCTAAGCGGGAGAGATGATGCCGATGTGAGTAGATTGGGACATTGCTTGCTTTAGAGCAGTGTCTACCTGGGATGCTGGGTAGAAGATGCAGGAGTTAGGACCAAACTCAGAGCTGCTGGCTAGGATGAGGGTTCAGTAGGAGCAGGTCAGTAAGGCAATCCTTGTCTGCCTCTCCTTCTCATACGGCAGAA